>NC_054486.1:61542315-61845346 GCF_017639515.1 Carcharodon carcharias
GTGTGCGGACATGCAGAGCATCAGGTCAGTGAACACCCACTATCCTGGCAAAAACCACAATGCATTCATCCTGATTCAGTCAGCCTTACCTGCCACCTGTGAGTCACCATGAGGAACCAGGCTGGTTGTGAGGTGATGAGGGATATTCCTTTACACCTGGTTCATGACTCCCCTCTGCCTGAAAGCACAGCATGCAGTCCAGTGGGCAAAACTGCCGCCAGTTGGTCAGGTGGAGTGGGGCGAAGGTGGGTGGTGTTTCGGGCAGCAATGCAGCGCACTAAATTCTGGCCATCCAAGTGATGGCCAACACTCTCTGGGATGTGTTAAGGGGTCTTCAGACTTAACCAAGAGAGGTTCTTAGTACAGCCATGTTAACCATCTCATCTCTCCCTTTCATCCCGCATGAGTACAATATCAGGAGCATGGAATCTGGTGAACTAGCTGTATGCCTCATGGCGTACAGAGAGCAGAGATAAAGAAGGAGAGAGTGATGGAGATGCCTGGCTGGCCAGAAGGAGGAGCAGCACCATCAAGAAAGGGGACGGCTGGGGCTCCTGCGCATGCCAGTTAAGAGCCACAGTGAGCCATCGCTGGTTGGCACCTAGCTATACCCAAGGTCCACAGGTGGAGCCTGTCATCCAAGCAGATGACCGAAAACCACTGTCGCCAAAGATTGCACATGTTCAGGAAACTGGTCAGTCACATTTGCCAAATGCTGCAGGATTTGGCGCCATGTGGACATGAAGGGCATCTACTGCTAGTGGCCGTGAAAGTGACCATGGCATTCAATCCTTACACCACTGGCTCCTTTCAGGGCTCCACAGCTGAACACTGCAGATCTCGCAAACCTCCACACACAAGTCATCCAGGAGGTCACGGATGCCATCTTCGCGGGACGCAACTTTGTGCATTTCACCAAGGATCAGGAAAGCCAGGAAGCAAGAGCACTGGGATTTGCACAGATCACAGGTTTCTCACAGGTGCAGGGTACCATCGACTGTACTCAGGTGGCACTTAGATCTCTATGGCAACAAGCAGTCAACTACGTCAACTGCAAGGGCTTCCACTTTCTGAATGTTCAGCTAGTCCAACAAAACCGCATCCTACAGGCCTTCACACGATTCCCAGGAAGTGTCCACGATTCCTACATTCTCAGTCAGTCACAGATCCCTGACGTCTTCCAGGGTCCAGAGGCTGTAGTGTTGGTTCGTCGGGGACAAGGGCTATCCACAGAGGACATGGCTGATGATGCCTGTGCGGCAGCCTCAGAGTCCAGTAGAGAGAAGGTACAAGAAGACTCATGCTGCAACTCACGCTTTGGTGGAGCAAACCATTGGGATGTTGAAAATAAGGTTCTGGTGCCTGAACAAGTCTGGTGGAGCCCTGCAATACAGTTCACAGAGGGTGTCATGCATCATTATCGCCTGCTCTTCACAATCTGGCGCTTCAACCAGGGGAGGAGCTGGCTGAGGAGATGGAGAAGCTGCACAAATCAGCCGATGAGGAGGACATCGACAGGGATTAGGGTGAGGAGGTCCCTGAAGGTGAGGGTAACGGCAATGAGACCATCACGTTGTCCAGGTGAGACAGCTGCACTCGAGAGGCCCTCATAGCCACTAGGTTTGTGGAGGATGATGACAGCATGCAGTGAGGAGACTCCACAGATCGTCACATTGCATCTGTGAACATTTGATTCCTGTCTGGCTAACAGCAGCATACATACCCTCAGTGATAAGGCTCCTGTCATGGAGATGCAGCTTGGGCCCATAGTCCCTACATTCTAAATGGATGATGATGACATGCACTCCATAGATCCTCACATAGCTAATGTGAACGTCTGACCGATGGCAGCTCACTTGCGCTCTCTGAACAGAGTCATATCAAGGAGATGCAGCAGGGAAACTTTAACTTCTCCTGATCCTATTGCATCCTTCATGAGCTAAATCCTTCAGGACCACACTGTCAGGGGACACAGATTCTGATGAGATTGGGGGTCAGAAGCACCTCAAAGTTGCTGAGAGCACAAAGAGAAAACAACGGACCTCTGTGCCAATGACCAGGACATTCTGGCAGCAACGATAAGCCCCGTCGAGGTGCAGGCATGACTGTTGTGTCCAGTGACAGTGAAGGTACACCATTAATGTGCTAGGAAGGTTGCACAAAGCACAGGGAAGAGGCCCTGGACTGAGACAATTGCTTTTATCTTGTGCAGGAACCAAGGTTTCACATATGAGTGGCACAAACACTGCTGAACACATCAAGGCAAGGAGCCATAGGCAAGGAGACATTCTTGGGAGTTACTTTACAATAGTGAACGTTATGTACAAGTGATTAACACCCATGCCCAGGCTGTGCAACTACATCTTCTTAACCTTCCTAACCCTGCTGCTACGTCTTGGCGCTCTCCCCCTATCCACACCAGAGCTAGGGGCAGCCTGCTGACTGCTACATTCCACTTTTAATGACCTTGACAGGCGTCCTCTAGGGGGCCGAGACCTGGGGGGTCCCAGCCTGCTTTCAGGGTCCTTTTGTGTGGCAGTGGAACCCTCCTCAGCATGTGGAGCTGGAGCTGCTGGGGCACAGGAAGAAGGGATTCAGATGGGCTGGATACTCCAGCAGTCACCTGGGTGGATGACCCCGGGGTGTGCACCTGCTGATCCTCCTCCCTATGGGTGCCCAAGGACCCCTGTCTGTCTCCTTGAGGAGAAGGAGAAGCTGGAGTGAGATCGAGCTGCCCCACACCCTTCTCACATTGACACTACTGGAGGCACCAGCGATGGAGTTCAACCCTCGCAGCAGTGCAAGATCAATGTCTTGGACCAAGGTCTCCATGGCGGCTGCCAATCTCCCACTGCTGACCTTGATGCATTGGCGAGCTGATACTATCAACTCAGATTGAAGGCGGATGGATTTCTCCATCGTGCCTTACAATTTGAAAAGCATAGCAGGCATCCCTTCCTGACTTTCACAAGCTTGCCTTTTGCAGCTCCAGCAACAGAGGTCTGGCTGAATCCAGAGGGTCCTCATCTGACTCATCAGATGTCTGGCCTCCAGCAGTTCCCCATGTGCCATAGACCTGGGAAGTCCCTGCCGCCACCTGCTGTGGATCAGACATTGCGATGTACTCACCAGATTGTGACCCTGAGGCTGCTCTAGAGCTCGGTCCCACTGAGGTGTGTTTCTCTGCATTGGTAGAGGGTATAGGTGGGCTGTGACGGGTCTTCAATGAGGGTATCATCAGATTCTTCTTCTGAGCTGCCTTTGGGGCTTGACTCAAGGACCTAGATCATAGACCCCCTTTGCTGCTTCCCAGATGTGCCTTCGAAAGCAAGGAGAGATAATTGGTTCATGGCAGAGGACTGTGGAACAGGGGAACTAACTCACAGCATGGTTGTCTGATAGATATTGCACTGCTGGATCCTCACTTGGCTGAGCACTGCTGACCTCACCATCAGCACAGGAATGGTCCAGATTGTTGCTGGCCAGCTAGATGACTCTATTGTCAATTTTTGTGAGGACCTTGATGTCAGGCATTCCTCCACCAGTCTGTGACCTCTCCTTTTTGCT
The DNA here is from genome assembly GCF_017639515.1 of Carcharodon carcharias. NCBI lineage: Eukaryota > Metazoa > Chordata > Chondrichthyes > Lamniformes > Lamnidae > Carcharodon > Carcharodon carcharias. Next base: position 61,545,883 of record NC_054486.1, read on the forward strand.
GTGTGCCAGCTTGCCTTGCATGAATAAAGATAGAGTGAGTGTAAACAGGGTGCCTGCCAGGCCAGTTGATAAAGATGCCTGGCATGTGTGTGGGTGGTGAATGGTGCCATTAATGGGATGAGGACATGATCTGCAAAGCAACTGAAGATGTGTGTGAGAGAGTGAATGGTGATGTCCCTTGAACTGGCAATGAGTGAGATCCCTGTAGGCATGTGATGGGCTTGAGAGTGTGTGGTGAGAGTGGTGTTGAGAGTAATGAGAAGAGTGACTTACCCTGATGGAATGGAGGAAATCATTCATCCTCTTTCGGCACTGGATAGCTGTCCTCTTTTGCAGGACGTTGGCGCTGACCACCGCTGCTTCTGCCTCCCATGCTGGATTGATTACTTTGCAAGCTGGTCTTCATCCAGAGCAGCAGTAGAGGACATCGTGGTGGGCCTGCACTACATCCAGTAGGCGCACGAGGGAGGTGTTGCTAGATTTTGGGGCAGCATGTTTCCTCCCTTTGGCAGCCATCAGTTCCCAGCTGCTTCCTATTCCTTGAAGAGTAGGCCTGTGTAGGGGCGGCCTTTAAATATCGTGCCCAGTTTATTGAAGGCCTGAGGTGATGGCGGGGTAGGCAAATCAGAGGCTACCCCACCAGCAATCCGGTGTGTTTCACGGGAATGCAAAATTAATGAGGCGGGACACGTTGGAAATGGGGTGATACAGCGTGAAAAGCTGCCATTGTGGCCGGCGGATAAAACATCCTTTTTCCAGCCCGCTACCGCACCTAGTGCAAATCTGTGATTATTCTGCCCACCATTTCCACATTGGAAAGTTTGGGGTCCAAGCTCTGCATGAGGCCTTATATCACATTGGAATCAGATACCTTCATGCTCTTTGACAATTACAAGATGCTCTGTGGCATGTCAACCACTACACCAAGCATCTCAGTGTGCATGCCCAATAGCATTCTCCTTCACACCACTCAGCGAAGTCTTCAAATGAGTCCTTTGCATCAGGACTCATCTGTGACCTAAGATGAGTCAGTGAGATGGCACACACGTTACCCTTTCCCCATGGCCTTGCTGCAGTCTACTTAAGCTCTATGATTCACCAAGTATTGCTCCCTCATTCTTCTGAACTCCAGCGAATATAATCCAAACTGACTCAATCTCTCCTCATGTCCGTCCCGCCTTCCCAGGAATCAGTCTGATAAACCTTCGCTGCACTCCCTCTATGGCAGGAACATCCTTCCTCAGATAAGGAGATCAAAATTGCACACAATATTCCAGCTATGGTCTCACCAAGGCCCTGTATAATTGCAGCAAGGCATCCCTGCTCCTGTACTTGAATCCTCTCATAATGAAGGCCAACATGCCATTTGCCTTTTTTACTACCTGCTGCATCTGCGGGCTTACTTTCAGCGACTGGTGTCCGAGGACACCAAGCTCTCATTGTACATTCCCCTCTCTCAATTTATAGCCATTCAGATAATAATCTTCTTTCCTGATTTTGCTACCAAAGTGGATAACCTCACATTTATTCACATTATACTGCATCTGCCATGCATTTGCCCACTCAGCTTGTCCAAATCACACTGAAGCATCCTCCTCACAGCTCACCCTCCCACCAGCTTTGTGTCATCTGCAAATTTGGAGATATTACATTTAGTTCGCTCATCTAAATCATTAATATATATTGTGAATAGCTGGGGTGCTAGCACCGATCCCTGCGGTACCCCACTAGTCACTGCCTGCCATTTGAAAAAAGACCCGTTTATTACTCCTCCTTGTTTCCTGTCTGCCAACCAGTTTTCTATCCATCTCAATACACTACCCCCAATCCCATGCGCTTTAATTTCTTACCTCTTATGTGGGACTTTGTTGAAAGCCTCCTGAAAGTCTAAATAACCCACATCCACTGCCTCCCCCTCATCAACTATACAAGTTACATCCTCAAAAAATTCTAGTAGATTTGTCAAGCATGATTTCCCTTTCATAGATCCATGCTGACTCGGTCTGATTCTGCCATTGTTTTCCAAGTGCTCAGCTATTAAATCTTTTATAATAGATTCTAGAATTTTCCCCATGACCGACGTCAGGCTGACTGGTCTATAATTCCCTGTTTTCTCTCTACCTCCCTTTTTAAGTAGTGGGGTTACATTAGCTACCCTCCAATCTGTAGGAACTGTTCCAGAATCTACAGAATCTCAGAAGATGACCACCAATGCATCCACTATTTCTAGGGCCACTTCCTTAAGTACTCTGGGATGTAGATTATCAGGCCCTGGGGATTTATCAGCCTTCAATCCCACCAATTTCTCCAACACCATTTCCCTACTAATACTGATTTCTTTCAGTTCCTCCATCTCACTAATCCCTGTGTTCCCCAACATTTCTAGTATGTTATTTGTGTCCTCCTTTGTGAAGACAGAACCAAAATATGTATTTAGTTGATCAGCCATTTCTTTGTTCCCTATTATAAATTCCCTGTTTCTGACTGTAAGGGACCTACATTTGTCTTCATCAATCTTCTTCTCTTCACATACCTATAGAAACTTTTACAGTCAGTTTTTACGTTCCCCGCAAGCTTACTCTCGTACTCTATTTTCCTCTTCTTAATCAATCCCTTGGTCCTCCTTTGCTGAATTCTAAAGTGCTTCCAATCCTCAGGTCTGTTGTTTTTTTCTGGCCAATTTGTATGCTTCTTCCTTGGATCTAATACTGTCTCTAATTTCCCTTGTAAGCCATAGTTTGGCCACCTTTCCTGTTTTACTTTTGTGCCAGGCAGGAATAAACAATTGTTGCAGTTCACCCATCCACTCTTTGAACATTTGCCATTGCCTATCCACCATCATCCCTTTAAGTAACGTTTTCCAATCCATCATAGCCAATTTGCGCTTCATACCATCATAGTTTCCTGTATTAAGAGTCAGGACCCTAGTCTCAGAGTCAACTACATCACTCTCCATCTTGATGAAAAATTCTAGCCCCAAGGGGCCTTGCACAACTAGACAGCCAATTATTCCTTTCTCATTACACAATACCCAGTCTAGGATGACCTGTTCTCTAGTTGTTTCCTCAATGTATTGATCCAGAAAACCATCCCGTATACACTCCAGGAATTCCTCCTCTATAGTATTGTTACTAATTTGATTTGCCCAATCTATATGCAGATTAAAGTCACCCATAACAACAGATGTTCCTTTATTGCATGCTTCTCTAATTTCCTGTTTAATGCAGTTCCCAACATCACCACCACAGTTTGGGGGTCTATATACAACCCCCACTAATGTTTTTTGCCCTTTAATGTTTCTCAGCTCTACCCATACAGATTCCACATCGTCGGAGCTAATATCTTTCCTCACTATTGCATTAATTTCCACTTTAACCAGTAATGCAACTCCACCACCTTTTCCTTTTTGCCTGTCCTTCCTAAATACTGAATACCCCTGGATGTTCAGTTCCCATCCCTGGTCACCCTGCGGCCATGTCTCCGTAATCCCGACAATATCATATCTGTTTACATCCTTTTGCGCGGTTAATTCATCCACTTTATTGCAAATGCTCCTCGCATTAAGGCACAAAGCCTTAAATCTTGTCTTTTTAACATTACTAGCCCTGTTCACACTATTTTTCACTGAGGCCCTGTTTGATTCTTGTCCTTGATTTCTCTGCCTATCACTTTTCTTATTCCCCTTTCTGTCTTTTGTTCTTGTTCTTGACTTCCCCTCCTCTCACTCCTTGCATAGGTTCTCATCCCCCCTGCCATTTTACTTTAAACCCACCCCAACCACTCTAGCAAATATTCCCCCTAGGACATCAGTGCCGGTCCTGCCCAGGTGTAACACGCCCACCTCCCCCAGAACCGGTCCCAGGAATCTGAAACCCTCTCCCTCACGCCATCTCTTCAGCCACGTATTCATCCGATATATCCTGCTATTTCTACTCTGACTAGCATATGGCATTGGTAGTAATCCTGAGATCACTACCTTTGAGGTCCTACTTTTCAACTTACTTCCTAACTCCCTATATTCTGCTTTTAGGATCTCATCCCTTTTTTTTTTACCTATGTCATTTGTACCAATGTGTACCATGACCACTGGCTGTTCACCCTCCCCCTTCAGTATGTCCTGTAGCTGCTCTGAGACATCCTTGACTCTAGCACTAGGGAGGCGACATATCATCCTGGAGTCTCATTTGCGGCCACAGAAACGCCTATCTATTCCCCTTACAATTTAATCCCCTATAACTATTGCATTCCCACACTTTTTATTCCTCCTCTTTGCAGCAGAGCCAACCATGAGGCAACGAATTTGGCTGTTGCTGCTTTCCCGAAAGGCCATTCCCCCCCAAAGCAGTATATGTTTTGCAGGGGAATAGCCCCAGGAGATTCCTGCACTACCTGCTTAGTCCTTTTGCTCTGCCTGGTGGTCGCCCATTCCCTTCCTGCCTGTGGACTCTTAGCCTGCGGTATGACCACCTCTCTGTACATGCTATCCACGATGCTCTCCGCCTCACGGATGTTCCACAGAGTCCCCAGCCGTTGCTCCAGCTCCAAAACCCGGGCTTCCAGGAGCTGCAGCTGGAGACTTTCCGCACACCTGCTGGCCCTGGGCACTAGAAATGTTCCCGACTTCACACATAGAGCAGGAGGAGCACATCACGGCTTTGAGCTCTCCTACCATGACTTATCCCTTTAAATTAAATTAAACCTTTTGGAAGATAATTAATATCAAATAATATCAATTACTCCAGGGCCCTTCTTCCCTGCTCCTCGTTGTTACATATAGCCCTTACAAACGATGAACCACAAAATAAGACCTTAAAAACTATAAGGGATAAAAGTAGAAAATACTTACCATCAAAGGATCACCTCATTCCCTCCTTACCGATCTCCCTCAATCACCAAACTCCAACTTAAGCACTCTATTGCAGTCCAAAGCAGCACTCCAGTGCAGGTAATGAGCGAGAGAGGGAATGTCAGTGTGTGTGTTGCAACATGTTTGGGTAATGTGCCAACCACAACTAAATGATGGAGGTATGTGAAAGCAGCAAGAGGTGTTTGTGAGGCTGGCAGCATTGTGGAAGTGTGAGGGTGAGGTGGACTCTCTGAATGTTAGTTGTGAGTCCTGATTGCTGATCGGTGGGTGATGGGGATATGGTGTATTGAGCAGTGTGAGAGGTTTTTGGTGTGTTAGGTAGGAGATGAAATTTAAAGGCATATTCACTGGCCTTAACCACACAGCTGAGGTAATTGAAGTGGCACTGTTGCTAAGTCCTCAGGGCCAGGTTTTGGAAGTTGACCTCTGTGGCCACCTGCTTCCATTCCTTTTTCAGGGTGTTACTTTGGGCCTCTTGGTCCCCTGTGGAAACATGGCCTCTTTCCTTATTTCAGCACTCATTACTAAGGCCTCCAATGTCACATCTGAAGAGCTGGGAGCCCTCTCTCTACTCTGCTTATCCAATCACAGTTCCCTTCCTTCCAGCAAAGCCTACCAGACATTTGCAGCAGCTGCAGGAGCCTATGTCCACTTCCCCCTTAAGCAGTTCTGATTTTTTTTTTTATTCATCCATGGATTGTGAGCATCGCTGGCTAGGCCAGCATTTATTGTCCATCCCCAGTTGCCCTTGAAGGTGGTGGTGAGTTGCCTTCTTGAGCCGCTGCAGTCCATGTGGTGTAGGTACAACCACAGTTAGGGAGCTGTTAGGGAGGGTGTTCGAGGATTTTGACCCAGTGACAGTGAAGGAACAGTGATATATTTCCAAGTCAGGATGGTGAGTGTCTTGAAGGGGAACTTCCAGGTGGTGGTGTACCTATACATCTGATGCCCTTGCCCTTCTAGATGGTAGTGGTTGTGAGTTTGGAAGATGTTGTGCAGACAGGCTTGGTGAGTTCCTGCAGCGCATTTTGTAGATGGCACACATGGCTGCCACTGTGCGTCAGTGGCAAGAGGGACTAAGTGTTTGTGGAAGGGGTGCCAATCGAGCAGGTTGCTTTATCCTGGATGGTGTGGAGCATCTTGAGTGTTTTTGGAGCTGCACTCACCCAGGCTATTGGAGAGTATTCCATCACACTCTTAACTTGTGCCTTATAGATGGTGGAAAGGCTTTGAGGAGTCAGGAAGTGAGTTACTTGCCACAGGGTTCCAAGCCTCTGACCTGCTCTTGTAGCCACAATATTTATAAGGCTAGTCCAGTTTCTGGTAACCCCTAGGATGTTGATAGTGGGGGATTGGAAGGTCATCGACCTGAAACGTTAGCTCTGTTTCTCTCCACAATGCTGTCTGACCTTCTGAGTATTTCTAGCAGTTTTTAGTTTTATCCCCTCTAAGAGAGGTATGCTGCCTTGAAGTGCAGGCTGGTTGTATGTTGTGTTAGCTACACATGCACCTGGGCCACCTGCTGTGCATATAGCCAGTCAGCAGCATGTTTCACCCTGGGCTGCACACAACAATCATGTTGATGAGCAGGCAGCACCAAAACTGCATGCTGCCTGCCTCGACGGGGACAGGGCTTGGAATAATTGTGCATCGCAATCCCTGCCAGCACCTATCAGGCCTAATGGAAATTTTCTCCCATATCTACATTTGTATAAACAGATTATCGTATGGGTTCCTTCAACACTGTATCACATCACAATATAAATGATACCTTTTATTTCTAATTTTTTCATTTTTTAATGTATACTAAATATCAGATAGACTAATAACTAGTTCCAAAAACTACTTTCTCTTACCACAGCACCTGCTGTTCACCAAGTCAAATCTTGCAATAACAGTGATTCAATTTACCTCAATATTATAGCCACAATGAATGCGCTGAGGGTACAACTAGTAAGAAAACAATTCTTATATAAATAGACATATTTATGAGAAAGGGTAATGCAATCAGATCCGTACTATGGCCGCATACAATTCAAGCTTCTCTTTTTCACTTTGTGGTGTCATTTGAGCTCCTCAATTTAATTGTAGGTTTGTATCTCACTTACAGTTATGTATTCTCTCATGTGTTAATCACTCGTCCTGTCTTTAGACTTTGCACCATCAGTTCTTTAGAAACAAAAAAGCACAACCTGGAAATGTGGTCACACCTGAAAGCAGGTGAGTTGGGGGCAGTGCGTGCCTGTTACTAGGTCCTGGGGACCATGAGAAATTAATGTTAGGACCTCATTGTGATTCAGGTGTGCAGTTAGTGACAAAAGTACAATCCATTGGCTGGGTGCCTGCTTCAAGAGTGGAAAATTAAGCTTCACTGCCACCACTTAAAGACAGCCAGTACCTATTAATGAGGAGGTGCACTCTGGCTGCAGGCAACAGCATAACTTTAAAAATATCTGGAAGAGATCCAGATAGAGCTCCCAGGTTTTCTGATATCACCTCAAGGCTCTGGTCCAGGTGATGAACAGGAGGTAGGTCCTGCTCCCCCTGCTCCCACCACAGGAGGAAGAAAGCCTCCAGGCAATACCTCCACCCACAATAGAAAGAGGTCATTCAGGGGTTTGATGCGAGGAGTTTATCTGTAGTGCATGGCTGTACTGCTGAAAGAGGTTCAATGACCTCGGCAATGTTTTCAAGGTAACAATACTGCACTCTAACTCTCTGCTCACACCTCACTGAACACAATACTTCTTCACTTTCTTCTTTTTACTCTTCTAAAATTACTACACCACGCTTCACTCCACGTTCTTCTTTTTGTATTCTCTCATTCACTATTAGAACCCTCACCGCCACACTCCACATCTTTAACACTGCATAGTAACTATTCCACCATGACAGGCACATTCTCCAAACATGTAGAATGTCTCAAATATATTCCCTTCTTTCTTCCAGGAGGAGACTGTGTCACCTCTGCCAGAAGACTGGGATAAGAACAGGCTGAAACCAGAAGTTTCTTCTGGAAGAAAATGTGCTGGCCATCATGGGCAGGGGGTGAATCATGGCAGTGATGAGTAGCAATATTTGGGAAGATGTCTCTCTCTGTCTCTTCACATCATATCATCTTTTTCCTTTTATATTTCCATCTTATTTCACATGCAACATAAATTATAGCTGCTTTTACCAGCTTCATGTTCCTCTGCTCTTCCTTCGCATCAGAAGCTAACACTTAAACTTCTCATTCTTTTCAGTACTTAAGATATGGCAAGACATCTGCCACTTCAGAAAGAGCAGGGAAGCCTTCTAAATCTGACCATAGCAAGCACTAACTTAGAGACCGACAGTGTGTATATTTCAGAGGCTGGCTTGGAGAAGGGGGTCTTCACATGATGGATAATGTGGAGTAACAGGCTTGCAGGGAGACAGGTGACTACGCCAGATTGAGACAGAGGCTCATGTAGGAATTCAGCACATGGGGCAAAGAAGTGTGGTATACATTGCAATTACTCTACTTCAGGAACAGGAGCAGCTGAGCAGAAATAGCCCTGGGTGTGAGCCTCACCTTTGGAGCTGAGTTTGAAAAAAAAAATCAAACAGTGACATCACAGGAAAACCGTAAGTTCATTGGTTGGCAAGAAACTCCTATTAGGGAGTCTTTAAATAGCTGCAAATTAGAAAAAAGCATATTATTTTTAAAGTAGCAGCTACTTGGATTTGAGTAAGTAACACTTGGAATAAAGGGCAATCAGGGCCAGTAATGTAAAATAATATAAGTAAATCAAAGTAAAATAAAGTTAACATAAGGGAAGTTAAGACATGGCAGGGCAGCCCAATCGTGTGGAATGCACCTCCTGTAATATTTGGGAAGTTGTGGCCACTTCTGCTGACCTAGACAACCACATGTGCAGGAAGTGTTGTCAGCTGCAGAAACCTGAGCTCCAGGTTTCAGAGCTCAAGCGGCAGCTGGAGTTATTGTGGCACATCTGCGAGGCTGAGAGCCTGAACAGAGCATTAAGAGAAGTGGTCACACAGCAGGTTAGAAGCATGGAGGCAGAAAGGGAATGTGTGACCAGGTGGGTATTGCAGGAGTTCCCTGGGGTCCCGCTCGCTAATCGGTTTTCTGCTTTGGATACTGGTGAGGGTGTTAATTCCTCAGAGGAATGCAGTCAGAACCAAAGTTGTGGCACCACGAGCAGCTTGGCTGTACAGGAGAGGAGGAAGAAGAAAATGAGAGCAATGGTGATAGGGGATTCATTAGTTAGGGGAATAACAGGCATTTCGTGGCTGCAGATGTGACTCCAGGATCACATGTTGCCTCCCTGGTGCTAGGGTCAAGGATATCACTGAGCGGCTCCAGGACATTTTTCTGGGGGTTGGTGAACAGCCAGAGGTCCTGGTCCACGTTGGTACCAACGACTTAAATAGGAAGGGGGATGTGGTCCTGTAGGATGAATTTAGGGAGCTAAGTAGAAAATTAGCAAGCAGAATCTCTAAAGTAGTAATCTCTGAATTACTCCCAGTGCCATGTGCAAGAAAGTACAGAAATAGGAGGATAAGGCAAATAAATGCGTGGTTGGAAAGATGGTGCAGGAGGGAGGGCTTTAGATTCCTGGGACACTGGGCCTGACTCTGAGGTAGATGGCACCTGTACAAGCTGGACAGGTTGCACCTGAACAGAGCTGAGACTGAGTTCCTTGCGGTGTGTTTTGCTAGTGCTGTTGTGGGGCTTTAAACTATCTCGGTAGTGGTGTGGGAACCAGGAGAGAATATTAGAGAGTAAAACCAAGGTGCACAAAATACTGGGAGAAACAGGTAGCACTAGAAGAGAGAATGGTAAGTTAATAGGTGGAGTTGGAGTAAGGGAGAAAATAATGTAGTCTAAATCAGGGTTATACTTTATGTATGTGAATGCACTGAGTATATTAAATAAGATTGGTGAGATACAGGTGCAGATTGCCATGCGGAATTATGATGTTGTGGCGATAACAGACCTGGCTCAAGGAAGAGCAGGACTCAGTGTTAAATATTCCTGGGTACAAGGTGTTCAGGAAAGATAGGGCAGGAAGTAAAGGAGGAGGGGTGGTGGTATTGGTTAAGGAGAGCATTGCAGTGCTGGAGATGAGGATGTCCCAGAGGGTTCAAGGACATAATCAATTTGGTTACAGCTAAGGAACAAAAAGGGTGTAAATGCATTGCTCAGTGTAGTCTATAGGCCACCAACTAGTGGGAAGAATGTAGAGGAACAAATCTGTAGGGGAATTACAGAGAGGTGCAAACATTATAGAGTAGACCCGAATATAGACTGGGATAGTGGTAGTGTAAAGGGCAGAGAGGGGCAAGAGTTCCTACAGTGCGTTCAGGAGAATTTTCTACAGTAGTATGTGTCCAGTCCAACAAGAAAGGAGGCACTGATAGAGCTGGTTCTTGGAAATAAGGTGGGTCAAGTAGATCAAGAGTCACTGGGGGAACATTTAGGAGACAATGATCATTGAATCATAAGGTTTAAGATGATGGTAGAAAAGGACAATAGGCAATCCAGAGTAAGAATAATTAACTGGGGGAGAGCTGGCTTCAATGGGGCAAAAATGGAGCTGGGCCAGATAGACTGGAACCAAAGGTTGGCAGGGAAATCTGTAGCTGAACAATAGGCTATCTTCAAATAAGAAATGGTTCACGCACAGACAAGATATGTTCCCTCAAAAGGGAAAGGTAAGACAAACAAATCCAGAGTTCCTAGATGAAAAAAAGGATAGAAATTAAGATCAAGAAGAAAAGGTGTGCTTATGACACATATCAGGTAGAAAGTACAACTGAGGATCAAACTGAATATAAAAGGTTCAGATGAGAGGTGTAGAAGCACATAAGAGAACCAAGAGGGATTATTGGCAACCAACATAAAGGGGAATACCAAATAGGCACATAAATAGTGGTAAAGGCACATAAGGGTGGTAAAAGGAGTAGGGTTGATTAGGGACCAAAAAGGGGATTTACACATGGAGGCAGGAGGCGTAGCTGAGGTATCAAATGAATACTTTGCATTTGTCTTTACCAAGGAAGCAGATGCTACCCAGGCCATGGTGATAGCCATAATCTGTCATTAGAAGGGTTCGAAATTTATAAGGAGGTGGTATTGGATAAACTGATGATACTTAAAGTTGAAAAGGAACTGGGACCGGATGAGATGCATCCAAGGATATTGAAGGAAGTGATAGTGGAAACTGCAGAGGCACTGGCCATAAACTTTCAGTCTTCCCTAGACTCAGGGGAGGTGCCAGAGAACTGGAGAATTGCAAAAATTACACCCTTGTTCAAAAGAGGTTGTAAGAGTAAATCCAGGAATTACAAACCAGTCAGTATAAGTTTGGTGGAAGGGAAGCTTCTAGAAACAGTTACTCGGGATATAATTAATAGTCACATGGAAAAATGTGGGCTGATAAGGAAGAGCCAGAATGGATTTCGTAAGGGAAAATCATGTCTAGCTAAATTGTTGGAGTTTTTTGAAGGGGTAACAAAAAAGGTTGATGAGAATAATGCTGTTGATGTGGTGTACATGGACTTCCAAAAGGCATTCGATACAATGCTGCGCAATAGACCTATGAGAAAAATCATAGCTCATGGAATAAAAGGGGCAGGAGCAACATGGATACAAAATTGGCTGAGTAATAGGAAACGGTGAGTAATGGTTAATGGATATTTTTCGGACTGGAGGAAGGTTTGTAGTGGAGTTCCCCAGGGGTAAGTATTGGTTTTTCTTGCTTTTTCTGATATACATTGATGATTTAGATCTTGGTGTGCAGAGGACAGTTTCAAAGTTTGCAGATGATACAAAACTTGGAAGCATTGTAAACTATGAGGAGGACAGTGTAGAACTTCACAAGGACATAGACACATTGGTGGAGTGGGCAGATGAAGTTCAATGCGGAGAAGTGTGAAGTGATTCATTTTGGTAGAAAGAACATGGCGAGCCAATATAAAATAAGGGGTACAAACTCAAAAGGGCATGCAGGAGCAGAGGGACCTGCGTCCCTCGATGTGCATAAGTCATTAAAAGTGGCAGGACGGGTGGAGAGAGCAGTTAATAAAGCATACAGTATCCTGGGCTTTATTAATAGGGAAATAGAGTACAAGGGCAAGGAGGTTATGCTGAACTTGCACAGGACACTAGTTAGATCTCAGTTGGAGTACTGTATACAGTCCTGGATGCCACACTTTAGGAAAGATGTCAATACATTGGAGAGAGTGCAGAAGAGCTTTACAAGAATGGTCCCAGGGATGAGAAACTTCAGTTATGAAGATAGATTGGAGAGGCTAGGACTGTTCTCCTTGGAGAGGAAAAGGCTAAGAGGATATTTGATAGAGGTGTTCAAGATCATGAGAGGGTTGCACAGAGTAGATAGGGAGAAACAGTTCCTGTTCATAAAAGGATTGAGAACAAGAGGCTACAGATTTAAAGTGATTTGCCAAAAGAAAATGGGATGTGAAAAAAAAACTTTTACACACAGCGAGCGGAATTTTCCCATCCTGCCCGTGGCGGGTTTTGTGGTGGGAGAGAGCAGAGAATCCAGCAGCAGACAGAAAGTCGGAAAACCACCGACGTAAAAACAGCTTGCAATTCTCCTGATTATGGGTTTGTGGCAGGTCAGTTATCCCACCGACTAGTGGTGTGAACGCCATTTGCATTCATTAACATCTCACGAATACTCATTAAAACAGCTGCTCGCTGGAATCTTGTCAGGCCTTCCAGCAGGAAATTACATTGGCCTCAAACCCGTTTGAAAAGGGGAGGTGTGCACAAGTCAGATCTCAGTTCACTCATAACTTCGAGGTGAGTGGAACATACATAGCCTACCTGCCATACCGCTGCGCCGCTCTTGTTGTGATGAATGCCAGCCATTCTGCTGGAGCTGTAGGGTTGGTCTGCTCCTGCTCTTTGTCTACATTGTCCCAAAGAACACCAGTGTGTGTCGTAATCATACAGGTCTCCAATTTCAGTAACCAGCACTTCAACTGGGGGTGGTCGAGGCAAGGGTGGGGTTGATGAACACAAGGTGGGCAATGGGGAAAGGAAGGCTGTGAAATGGCAGTGAGGGGTAAAGGCTAACACGAGGGGGAGAATTGGGAGGGAAGGCTGTGGAATGGCAGTGACGGGGAAGGGCAAATACGAGGGGGGCAACAGGGAGAGAATGCTGTGGAATGGCAGTGAGGGGGAAGAGCGAACACAAGGGGAGCAACGGGGATGGAAGGCTGTCGAATGGCAGTGAAGGGGAAGGCTGAACACAAGGGGGCCTTTCTGGGGTTGCCCTCTAACTTATTGTTGCTGCAGGAGTCTGCTTAGAAAGAAAAGAGGAAGACATCCTTGCATGAAAGCCACTGAAAGCCAATGGCTTCATTAGCACTGTTAAAGGGCTACTCAGAACTCAGTGACTTCGCATCACAGTTGCTGCATCTCAAGAGTAACACATAGGAATTTAGAATTTGGGTATGCAGGCAAAAGTGAAGGAGGGACAGCTGTATCATGTAGGGCACTCTCAGCCTAATCTACAGCTATGCCCCACCGACGTGCGTGTCTCTGAGCTGGTGAAGGGTGCTTGTGAGCATCATGACAGTTCTTCCGGATCTTCCTCTTTGGACGTAGTCTGGCAGCTCGTGCTGGTCCTCAACTGGCTTGGGGGTCATGATTTGCTGGTGCCTAGAAAATGAGCATGAGCTAGATAAGACTGCATGTGACTCACTATGATTGTCAGGATTTGATGAGGTGATGGAACTGTGATCCATACTGGGTTGCTGCGAAAGACCGATCTCCCCTTCCCCACAGGAGCGAACCCTGTCCTCCCCAGCCAGCTGGGCTGCAGCCTCCTTGAATTCAGTGAGAGCAATGATGTCGACCGTCCCTCCCCCAGTCTGTGATTCCCCCCCCACCCCCACCCCCATCTGTTGTGCGCCAGCTTGGCCTGTGTGAAAAAAGAAAGGCATGTAATGAGAAGGGGTGGAGCAGAGGTTTGGTGAGATGCATGTCCCCAGTGTGTGGTGAACCCTCCCCAGAAGGGGCCAGAGGATTGAGTGTGAGCAACATGATAGATGGGATGGTGGGGATGTGAAAGTCTCGGTGAGAGAATGCATGTAGATATGTGTCCCCTGCTAATGGTTGTGTGAGACCCCTGAAGCGGGTAGACATTTGAGTGCATGATGCCATAATAAGCATTTGATATTGGAGGAAGTTGAAAGATGACACCCTGGTGGAGCAGATCCTCTTCTTGCACCGGGTGGCATTTCAAGTGCAGTTGCCAGCCATGCTGACCTGCTTTGCGACAGCCTCCCAGGCTGGAGAGGTGAGACTGTTGTGCTTCCTGCAGCCAATCCTGGGATACAGGACTTGCCTGTGTGCCTGCACCACTCTGATCAAGACCTGGAGGGCCTGATGAGTGAAGCAGGGTGCTGGCTTTTTCTTGAGGCTCTTGGCCTTCTTCAAGCTGCAAGACATCTCTGCACATGTCCAGAAGACAAGTGGGCTAGAGAGAATGAGATTAAGTGTTGGACTGATCTTTAAATATGGTGCCCGGACCTTCGACCCCACCAGCTGACGATGGGAGGACAAATCAGCTCCTGACCCACCAGGTGTTTTGGCCTGATGCTCATCTCTCCAGAATTAATAATCCTCCAAGAGCAGGCTCAGGCGCGAGTTCCCACCATTCCAGCCAGCAGGGTGGGTGCTGCCAAAACCATCTACTACCGCACTTAGTTTCATAAATGGAAAATTCCACCCAGTGAGTGGCTCGAGTCTGGAATGTACTGCCTGGAAGTATGGTGGAGGCAGGTTCAATTAAGGCATTCAAGAGGTCATTAGATGCTTATTTAAATAGAAACAACGTGCAGGGTTACGGGGCAAACGCGGGGGAATGGCACTGAGTCATAATGCTCATTCGGAGAGCTGATGCAGACAAGATAGGCCAAATGGCCTCCTTCTGCCGTGTTACAATTCTGTGATTCTGTGAAGCCACAAGTGTGCAGGAACTAAGTCAGGGGGATAGGATGTTACAAGTACAGCTCATAGGGTTCCTAAACACAAACCAGCTCTGCTGCAGAGGACTCCGATGCAGACTTCGAAGGCCCAGGCTGTTGAAGAGCATGTACCAGAAAATGCTAGGTGCACTAGGCAGCATGGGAGCAAGCTTAAACACAATGTTGCAGAGCATGAAGACTACTCAAGGTCACCCACCATGGCCATCTGAAGCAGCCTCAATAGAAGCTTAGCAGCCTTCTATCTCCCACACAGTAGCCATTAAAGAAACATTTTGTAAGGGCACTTGGATATGTAACAGAGTATGGAAGACATGGGTTAAAGAGCTGCAAAGTGATTTTTAATTATTTCAGTGAACTGTTAGAAGATGGAATTGAGCTGTTGGGTAAATGTGATATTTAATTTGGTTTTGGTGTTGGCATTTATATTTGGAGTGAAGTGAGAGAAAGGTCCATAAGTATGGTCTGAAGATGGCAATGGGATGATGAAAGTAAGGGTGGTAGTGATAAGGATTGCGGGACTGCTGGTGAATTGGGGATGGGGTGGATGGTAGTGCTGTTATCTGAGAGTTCTGGCAGCAAAGGACATTGATGGTTGACACTATTCCTGTTCCTATTTCAGATGGCAATATGCCTCTCCTTAGAAGTCAGCCCCGCAGTTGGAACTGGACTCTTGACAAGAGGTATGATCCAAGTGTGAGGGTCGACACTGTTGCCCACCAGCCAACCTGTAACTGGACAGCCTGAGAAAAAGGAGCACAGCTGACTGGTGAGGATGAATGACTCAGGATTGCTGTCAGGAAACCTGGCACAGACCTGCGTGATGCAATGTCTGTCCTCACAAACAAATTGGGCATTGAGAGAGTGGAATCATTTTCTATTCAGAAAGATGCTACGTTGGTGTTGGGGAGCATGCAAGGCAATGTGGGTGTAATGATCAGCACCTGGGGAAGCCTTAAATGTGACTCTAGCGGACGGAATTTTAACAGCCCTTTTTTGATGGGAATGGGGCCATAAAATGCGGCGAGCTGTTCAAAAGTTCTTTGGCTTTGGTAGGACTGTAAAATCCCGCCAGCGCAAGATTCTGCCCTTAGTGCTTTCTTGTCTTGCTTCACTTCATCCAGGGGGAAAGAAATGTAGGCATTGCTCTTGAGTTAGGGAGTCTGGGTGACCTCCTTAAATGCAATGGTGAGCAGCAAACATGCAGATGGCACTGATATCACCTAATGCAAACTGTGGCATAAAAGTTAAGGATGATTGTGACCTTGACAGCCACAGGTTCTGCTGTCCCTGCCCTGCTTCAAGGTTCAAGTTATGGCTGCAGCATGTAAGGTTCAGATATCAGTGATGTCCTTCAGATAGGGGAAGTGCTCCCTGAAGACATACTGTGGATTTGAACTCCTGTAAATTGCCCTCATCCACCCTCTTCTCCAGGTGCTTCTGCTCCCTTCTGTTTTCTTGGTTGCTGCCCCTTATCTTCCTGCCCAAAAGGCAAACCTCCCAGACCGCCTATGACTGCAGTAATACTGTTCTGAAAGCAGCCAAATATTTGTGCTGCAGCATCAAAAGCTTCTCAGAAGTCAGAAATCAGCTGTAGAAGTGCTAAACTTTTGCAAAAATATACTTTATTCATAAATCTTCAAAAACATTTCGAACCATTTCAAAATCACCATTACAACTTTTACAACATGAATCACAAGGTGTATCAGTACAAACAATGAATATTACAATCATTGGCAGACATTCATTTTAAGCTGTACAGCCTGAGGGGCTCTAAACAGTTCCCAGCCCCTCAGTGCACTGTGGCAGAAAGGTCTTAGGCAGAAAGGTCCCATTGTGCCTTTGTGGCGGCTGCCCCAAGCTTAACTGTGTCCCTCAGCACGTAGTCCTGGACCTTGGAATGTGCCAGTCTGCAACACTCGGTCGGGGACAACTCTTTGCGCTGGAAGACCAACAAGTTTCGGGCAGACCAAAGGGCGTCTTTCACCGAGTTGATGATCCTCCAGCTGCAGCTGATGTTTGTCTTGGTGTGTGTCCCTGGGAACAGCCCATAGAGCACAGAGTCCTGTGTCACAGAACTACTCGGGATGAACCTCGACAGAAATCACTGCATCTCTCTCCAGACCTTCTTCGCAAAGGCACAATCTACAAGGAGGTGAACAACGGTCTCTTCCCCACCACCGCCACCTCGAGGGCAACGTGCAGAGGGGGTGAGACTCCTGGCATGTAGGAAGGATCTTACAGGGAGGGCCTTTCTCACCACCAGCCAAGCTACGTCTTGGTGCTTGTTGGAAAGTTCTGGCGATGAGGCATTCTGCCAAATGACTTTGTCACTCTGCTCAGGGAACCATCCCACAGGATCCACCCTCTCCTTTTCCCTCAGGGCCTTTAAGACGTTACGTGCTGACCACTGCCTGATGGACTTGTGGTCAAAGGTGTTTCTCTGCATAAATTTTCCCACGAGGGCCAGGTGGTACGGCACGGTCCAACTGTGGCACGGTCCAACTACTTGGAGCATTCTGCGGCAGCGTGGCCAGACCCATCCTTCGTAACACTGGGGACAGGTAGAACCTCAGCATGTAGTGACATTTGGTGTTTGCATACTGAGGGTCCCTGCGGACACGATCCATTTTCGACCTCCAGATAAAGCGGAAGATGGCTCGGGTGATCGCCACCACAGGAGTGTGGAATGGGCCAGACCTGCGCCACGTACAGCAACAGCGAGAGTGCCTCACACCTGATGACCAGGTTCTTACCCGCAATGGAGAGGGAGCGTCGCTCCCACATGCCCAGTTTCCTTTTCACCATGGACACTCGCTCCTTCCAGTTTCTAATGCGTGCCCTGGTTCCTCCAAACCATATCCCCAGCACCTTCAGGCCGTCGGCCCTGACAGTGAAGGGAACAAAGGATCGGTCAGCCCAGTTCCCAAAGAACATAGCCTCGCTCTTCCCACGATTTACCTTGGCTCCCGAGGCCAGTTCAAATTGGTCGCAGATGTGGATCAGTCTGTGCACCGACAGGGGATCCGAGCAGAAGACGGCGACATCGTCCATGTACAAGAAGGCTTTGATCTAAGTGCCTCCACTGCCTGGGATCGTCACTCCTCTTATGCCCGGATCCTTCCTGATGGACTCAACAAAGGGTTCTATGCAACACACAAAAAGGACAGGGGAGAGGGGGCAGCCCTGCCTGACTCCAGATTTAATAGGAAAGCTTTCTGATTCCCACCCATTGATTGAGACTGCGCTACTGATGTTAGTGTAGAGCAGTTGGATCCAATTGCGAATTCCCTCCCCAAACCCCATTTTGGAGAGTACATCCACCATGTAGGTGTGCGATATTCTGTCAAAGGCCTTCTCCTGATCCAGGCTGATGAGGCAGGTATCCACACCCCTGTCCTGTACATAGGCAATCGTATCCCTGAGCAGCGCGAGGCTGTCAGAGATCTTCCTGCCCGGCACAGTGCAGGTCTGGTCAGGGTGGATCACCAATTCCACAGTGGATTTGATCCGATTGGCGATGACATTGGACAGAATCTTATAGTCCACATTCAACAGTGAAATGGGTCACCAATTTCTAATTTCCTCCCTTTCCCCCTTGTGCTTGTAGATGAGGGTGATAATGCCTTTCCTCATGGATTCTGACATACTGCCGGCCAGGAGCATACTCTCGTACACTTCTAGCAGGTCTGGGCCGATCCAGTCCCACAGAGCCGAATACAACTCCACCGGCAAGCCGTTGCTTCCGGGAGTTTTACTCTTCTCGAAGGACTCAAGGGCCTCAGTCAGTTTGTCAGGAGTTAGCGCTTTGTCCAGGCTCTCCCATGTACTGTCGTCTAAGACCTCCGTGATAGAGGACAGGAAGGACTGGGAGGCCGTGCTGTCTGTGGGCTTCACGTCATACAATCCGGCATAAAAGGATTTGCTGATCCTCAAAATGTCAGACTGTGATGACTTTACTGAGCCGTCTTCTTCCTTCAGGCTGTTGATCACAGAGCTCTCTCTGTGTACTTTTTGGAAGAAGAAACGTGAGCACGTCTCATCCTGCTCCACGGAGCGGACTCTGGAACGGAAGATGATCTTGGAGGCCTCCGAGACAAAGAGCGAGGCTTGCTGGCTCTTCACCTCTTGGAGTTCCTCCTTGACATCAACCCCCATTAACTGCAGCCGAAGCAGATTCTGCATGTTTTTCTGGAGTCGGGACATTTCCCTCTATTCCTTTCTAGCTTTCGGGGTGCCTTTGAGGATGAAAAACCTCTTGATGTTTCCCTTGATCGCTTCCCACCAGTGTGTCAGTGACTCAAAGTGGGGTTTCATGGTTCTCCAAGCCTTGTAATCCCTCTTGAGCTCCTCAATGTTCTCTGGGGTCAGCAGTTGCACGTTTAGCTTCCATGCCCCCCTGCCAACCTTCTGGTCTTCCTCTAAGTGACAGTCAGCCAGTAGGAGGCAGTGGTCAGAGAAGAACACGGTGTGACGTCGGTGGATCTCACTGCGAATGCACGGGACACAAACAGGAAGTCTATCCTGGAACGGACAGACCCGTCAGGCCGCCACCAGGTGTATCTAAGCTGCGCTCCGTCTGCAGGGTTGCTGAAGACGTCGTGCAGCTTGGCATCCTTTACTGTTTCCATCAGGGATCTGGACGTAGCATCCAATCTGCTGTCGGCCCTGCCAGATCGTCCAGCCGCATCGATGATGCAGATGAAGTCACCGCCCAGAATGACCGGCCTGGAGGTCGCCAGCAGCAGTGGGAACTGCTGAAAAACCTCCAGCCGCTCAGCCCCTTGTGACGGGGCATCCACGTTAATTAACCGGAGTGGAGCATTCTTGTACATTACGTCTGCTACGAGGAGGCGTCCGCCCACCACCTCCTTAACCTGGGAGACGGTGAAGCTGCCTCCCCGCAGCAGAATCCCCAGGCCGGAGGAACGAGAGTCGTTTCCTCCCGACCAGATCGATGGCCCATGGGACCACCATCGTGACCACTGCCTGTAGGAGCTGAGGTGCGGTATCGCACACTCCTGCAGAAACAACAGGTCAGCTTTGACCTTGGCAAGGTAGTCCAAGGTCGCAACACATCGCATAGTAGATTTAATGCTACGCACATTTATGGATACAATCTTTAAAACCCATTTTAAAGCATTTAGTCTCTTACCAAATCTGTTGTCTCTGAGAGTTCCAGACCTTTGGTCTGCTCCTTTATGCCCATAGTGTGCTCAAATTGCTTCACTTTGGATGGGCTGAGGAAACTGTCCTGAACCTCCCCATTGGCGGTGTTCTGCTCGGGTGGCATCTGGGGGTCCGTGCAGAGAGCGGGGTTTGAAATGTCCTTTGTTGGAGAAGCTTCTCCAATCCTCTCCCCCTCTGGGGTATTGCTGCTCCCAGCTTCCCGGAGCTAGGGTGCGCTGAGCGCCTCACTGCTCCCAGATTCCTGGAGCTATGGAACACTGGCCTAGTGATAAACTAGGCTGAAAAACAAAGCATCTTGAAGTTAACCAGCAGAGTGAATTGATAAACCAGCAACTAAGCTGTTAGCAGTGGATGATCCTTTTTAAGTAACATTACTGCAGTGTTCTTGTTGCCTGTTAGCATCTTTATTTGCTGAATGAGTTTATCACTTGGTGAGTCAGGTGCTGGGGCAGCCCAATCTCACCGATAAGAAGAATGGGAACTTCATTTAAATATTTGAATTACTGTTTTGAATAAATCCATCATGCTCCCTGAGCACCTACAGAGGCTAATCCAATATGTTGGGGATGATCTGTATTTGGCACAGGACCTTGCGCATCGACCAGACTGGATGCTTAGGGAAAAAAGAAAAAACTGCGGATGCTGGAAATCCAAAACAAAAATAAAAATACCTGGAAAAACTGAGCAGGTCTGGCAGCATCTGGGGAGAGGAACACAGTTAACGTTTCGAGTCCGTATGACTCTTCAACAGGACCTGTTTTACATCTGTAAAATAGGAACAATTCCAACTAGGTTTATGGCCATTGCCTCTAAATACTTTTTCTTATCTTGTGATTTAGATATTCTATTCACTTGATAAAAACATCATACAATAAGGGCTCATATTCACCTTACCACAGATGCTAACAAGAAAACAAAATCTATCCTGATGTCTCCAAAATGATACATGATACGTTTGATTCTGGCATGACTCATCCTTTGCATGCTGCTACCACATTTACCATCAGGTACAGGTAGGAAGTGATAATAACATCTAAGAAAAGCAAGCAAGAAGTCATATAAAAGTAATATAACCCAAATCTCCAACAATTTGGAGACAAAACAAGAAGGCCCTAAAAGCTATCGTCGTTAAAAGGCCTTTCTTTATGCAAAAGTCTGGCAAACAATTTTTACAACGTAGTTGTGTAAATTGCTTCAAAATACATCAGAAAAATCATAGCTATTCTCACTATTATAAAATAATAGACTTTCTAGTCAAATTTACATGATGGCAGTGAAAGGAATTATGTATTGTGAATAAACTTATATTTAACTGGACACACTTTGGATCAAACTGATTTGCTTATCTATCATAATTAATTTCTAATAAAGGATTCTCAGTGGGTAAGTAATAAGTAAGAATGACTGTATAACTGCCCTAGATCTCCTGATTGCCAGTGATTTATGAGGGTTTTGAGGATATTTTACCAGCTCCGCCATCTTTTTTCTGGGGTTGTAATAACACGCACTGGGGTAAATTTCCACTGTCACCTTCAGGCAGTAAACTCAGATTCATAGATCATCTGCTTACTATGCACCCTGCCCAACAGAAAGAATAATTGGGCAGGGCATAAGACGGGCAGCTACTGCTAGCTTTCCCCTAACAGTAAAAGATCAAATCTATTCCATTGTTTGACCTAAATCCCCAAAACCTTCCTCAGTGCATATTGCACATTAAATAAATAGAGCTTAGGTGCTTAATTGGGTAATTGTCAAAGTATAGATTTTTTAAACTCATTTTCTTTCCAGATAACAGTAATATCTGATTATTGTTACCACATACATTTCTGTTGCACAAATTAAAGTTGCGCTCTTGTTACTAGTACTGACTGTGGTCTTACAAAAATAACTTTTATCATTTCCTGGCAAAATAGCCAGATCATGGAGTATCTATTACAAAAGAATTTTATGGAAAACTATAAAGAAATTACAACATGGACCCATCCATCTACCATTTTATTTTGCAGCATCTCGGTGCAATTGTAAGTACACAGTTTGCATGTCTCAATGGGAAACAAATACATACAAACTGATCGTATTCAGTTTCATATCTGAATGCAGATTGTACAGTCATTGGGTATCATCCTTAGTCATGTATATGAACTGACAACCCATTACAATTCTTCATTTCACACACCACACAGATTCACCAAACTTTCACAGGGAGTGAAAGGATCCTGTAAACTGCAACAATCCTCTCATAACCATCAACTGCAGTGTTTCTTTAAAACTATCTAATTGTACATTGAGAAATTGCACAAAATAATTGACTGAGGAATTAAGCAGTACTAGGAATCAGAGTACAACAATCCCTGACTACATACTGTTTTTACTCAGTATTTTGCTTTGCCAACCTACTAGAGAAGCAGAAAAATTCAAAAACCATCCAACATTCTGTAGCATGAAGAACACTTGATGCACATTTTCATACCATAATTTTGACTGAATGTTCATTTTTTATCTGTAGCAAATTATCTAATTCACATAAGGTGCTACATCCTCACTGATAACCTAACAAGAGCCTGCAGGACATGATACTGGTCTTACTATAGAAGCTCATTCTAAACATTTTGCAGGGAACTCTAAATGATTTATTTCACCAAGCCGTCTTATGGTCAACAAAAGAGTCATTTTTATAACTAACATTATCCAATGCAATATAATATTCCTGACGTGGCTATAGATCAAGCTTAGTGATTGAGTAGCTCAAAATTTTGTAGTTAATCCTCAGATCTATATCTAGTCCTTTGGATGCAATTTCATTATCTTTTCACTTTAGCCCCATTGCTGAATCACCAGCAAAGGCTTTTTCACACTTTAGGAGCCTCCACATAACTATTATAATATGGTAGTACGCTGTCAGCATAATGTTGCTGTGATGACTGCCCAAATTCAGATACCTACAAATTTCCACAGTGACCAAATTCTATTTAAAACAAATCAGATAATGGAAATGTTACAGAAAGAGATAATTCGCTACAGTATCCAGCTCCTATAATACTGCAGTCCTTTGAAGGAAAATGGTCCCCTCTTTATTAGGAAATGCCAGCAGAGCAATAAAGCTCACCACCAATTAGGCCTCCATATGATGCTGTGTAGGATAGGAGTCCTATACGAGCACACCACATTCTTTAGGCCACCTGGAAAGTGAAGGGCATGAATAGGCACAATATTAGCAATGTGCCTGCAACCACTCAGGCCAGGATTTTCTGGTCATTGGGTGGGCTCGGCTAAGGTTGGGGGTGGCCAGCAGGAGCAGCTGAGAATCTTGCACCGCCCACAATCAGGCTGCGATCGCCATTGCCATTCACGCTGGCTGGCCAATTAACGGCCAGCCAGCGTGAAGCATGCACTGCAGCGCTGCTGGGAAAAGTGGGGGAGGGGAAGGAGG
The DNA here is from genome assembly GCF_017639515.1 of Carcharodon carcharias. Lineage (NCBI taxonomy): Eukaryota > Metazoa > Chordata > Chondrichthyes > Lamniformes > Lamnidae > Carcharodon > Carcharodon carcharias. The sequence goes on from NC_054486.1 coordinate 61,569,381, forward strand.
GTGAGCGCAGAACTTTGCGCATGCATGCCAATGCGCACAGTAAAAGCTCCTTGAGACACAGGGCTGCCTTGGGGTGCTGAAGCTTTTTGAAAATAAAATTGAAGAATTTAAAAATGTTAATAACAATCATGTGGCTCTGTCACGAGCAGGGACATGTTAGAGATTTTTTGAAAATTTTTAATTTTTTTTTTAAAATCACTGATCGAAACCTCATCCTATCCGTGGATGAGGTTCCACAAAAAATCAAAAGGCCACTTGGCCTTTTCGCCTGCTCAACTGTAAGGTTGATTTGATTATTTTCCAATCTCGCCCCTTCAGGCGTAAACCTTGCTGGGGTGGCTGGTTTTCTTCGGCAGCAGCACAGCCTGGGTGTTCGGCAAGGTCCCACGCTGGGCTATGGTGACCCCTCCCGGCAGCTTATTGAGCTCCTCACCGTTGCAGATGGTGAGCTGCAGGTGGCAGGGAACGATGCAGGTCTTCTTGTTGTCCGGGCGGCATTGCCAGCCAGCTCGAGGATCTCAGCCATCAGATACTTGAGGACGGCAGCCAGGTAGACAGGGGCGCCAACCCCAACATGCTCAGCATAGTGACACTTGCGCAGTAGTCAGTGGGTACGGCCGATGAGGAACTGGAGACCGGCTCTGGAGGAGTAAGTCTTGGCCTTGGCGTGCCCTTTACCTCCGGTTTTACTGCAACCAGACATTCTGTTGTTGCCCCTGCTGAAAGTCTTCACCAATGTTGGATGGGCAGCAAAAAATTTCATTTAATTAGATCATAAAGACCTTAATAGGCCTGTTAATTGTCAGTGGGCGCGCTGCTGACTCCCACATGCGCCTGCCAACCAAAGTATTGCATGAGTGCACGCTGACATCGGGGCACTTGCCTGGCGTCATTGCACGTCATTTTACGCTCGTTCAGGTCAGGCGCGTGGCCACCAACAAGCGCAGTTTTCTGCCCTTAGGTTTGGGTCTTATTAGCTTTTTCTAGGTGAATTGCAGGGCCACCTTGCTGCTCACAGTGCTGCCGAAGAGGAAAGTTTCCCATCTACTGCATGAAACCTGCCAGAAGAAAAGGTCTATTTGGGAGGGAAACCAGGTGAATGGAAGTGTTGGGTGGTAGTTGGGGGGACTTGATTGGGTGGCAGGGTAAGAAAAGTCCAGCTGCTGGCTGGTAAATTTTTGCAGGGTTCCTGTTCCTCCTGACCCCACAAAAGTCTTGAAAAAGAAAGTTTGTCTTTTGGCAGAAGCCTCCAGCAGTTCCTTTAAGGACTTCCAATTAGGCCTCTCAACAACTGGAAGAGTGAGTCAACCTTGCACCCTGCTGCTTCACCCATTGATCCTTGAAAGTTGCAGTCAATGTCCTACAACAGGTGTAGGATTTAGATTTTCATATATAGCTTCCAAATGTATTAAAGGTCAATGTTGCCACCAGATTTTGAACAGTTAGTCCACCATTTTGAAGGAGAGAAACAGGCAGCTGGTAGATGAAAGTCTCTCCAGAATTTATTTTTGGGAATGAGATAAAGCTCAAAAGGGGTACCGTTATACTTAACATTCAAAATTTTTATGAAGAACAACTTGTTTATGCCAATTCAAAATACAGAGCTCTACATGGCTTGTGATAAATTATTAGCCATTAGTAAACTGCATGTATTCTAAATTTATATAAATGTACATATTCTGTTGAGTTAAAAGGTAAGTTTTACTTTCTAAAATCCATGAAGCATTTATTGAGCTATTTGTCTATTTTTAGTTTTCAACTAAGTACCATCTTCATGAAAAATAATTTGTAGCACAGTACATTTTACACTGAACAAGCAAAAAAGAAAAAGGTTGTCAAATGCTTGTTATTAGAGATACTACTTTCTTAGAGTAGTAACATCACTGTGTGCATGCTGATTTATCGAATCACCGAGCCCAACAGTGTGAGAAAGCAACATGGCTATCTCAGAGACTGAATTTTCCCAGCCCCTGAAGACAGGATTGGAAGAGGGTAGGGAGGGGCGCAAGAAAACACCGAGCATCCACGTTGGGAAAGTTCCCCAAAGCATTCCCATCTCCAGGGAAACTTCCCGGGCGTGGTCAGGAAAGGAAATCGAACGCCCAGTCCAATGAGGCAGGCAGCCAACTACAACACTTAGGGGCCATGTTCGATAGAGATGGGATCCTCCTGCCCTTGGTACGGCCTCCCCGCCATGTGCGGAGTCTTCTATGGGCGCCGTCTCCTGACAGCAGGCCGGGAGAGGGGGCATCAATACATCCTTTAAATCCACCCCTCCCCCTGGAGCAGCAGGAATCCTCGGAGCAAAGGCTTCTCCCTCCACATTGGCGGCCTGGAAGCTGTGGCCACACTTACTTTTAACAATTTTAGAAGTCTCCAGAAGGCACCTTCATCTTGAAATGCCCTGAACGGACCCCACCTAAAACGGCACCGCCCCTCCATCCCACTGCGCCCGCTGACCACCCACAGCCTCAGGTGCTCTGATTGGCCCGCCCCCTGGCCCTAATTGGACTGGGCTTCTGGGGTTCGGCCTATTAATTGGCCACGTCAGGGTGGATCACGCAGGCGAACAAAGCTCCGAAACCGTTGATGCCGAGATAGGGGTCCCGAAGCTTGGTGGAAAATTCGAGCCTATGTGGTCACTTCAGTAGGAGTGTTATTCAATCTCTTTCACATAATCAGTCGCTAATTCTTCGTGTTATTTACCTTTGTGAAGTCACGAGTAATATTATTTAAAGAAAATTATTTTTAAAATAAAAAAACTTTCCGGCCACAATGGAAACAAGGACAGTAGGTTCTTTAAGGTAGAATGCTTCCCTACTGAAGGGCCAAGCGTTCTCCAAGGGATGGAACAGTCCAATGCTGCCTGTGCTTTTTCCTAAGTAGGCTAACCATGACCTCATTAAAACTCATCCAAACAAGGAAAATGTTTTTGAATATTCGTTCAGGTTGAAGTTTAAACTTTCATTTACAACGACAGCAATTGAACTGCTACAGATTATGGTAAATTATCAGGATAATGGAGATGAAATTATACATTGCACCTGATCCTATCACACCTAACATGAATATAGTTGAAAATGTAATTTGATGCTACAGAAAATTGGTTCAATTTCCAGCAGTCATTTTTCAGCAGCTTAGGGACAAAAATGCTCCAAAATGTACCAAGAATAATGTATCACACAATGGCTTGTTATTGAATTTTAGTCTGACAATTGGGAATATTTTTGTTCATAAACATGTCACCATTTGTTTAAAATGCTATATGTTGAAAATTGTATATTACATGAGGAACTATTTGTCAGGTCAAAAATTCAAGGCCTTACAAGTCTGAAAAATGTAGAGAAACCACTGATGTAGTTTGTGTTTTAAAGGAGGGCAGACAGGCCTCGGAATACCACAATATTGTAAATGTAGAAAAGCAAAATTGCTTTTTGTAAGTCAAAAGCAGTCACTCCATAATTACAAGAAATGTGTTTTGATATCTACTTATTTTAAATAGCCCTATCTAGACACAGTCACATCATGCATAACATTATAACCTAGCAGCATAGCCACACTATAAAATAGGGAATTAGAAAAATATCATAAAGACTTTCTGCAAAATGCTGGTTGGTCTTAGCATTTGTAGCCTTGTTTGGTTTGTAAATCAAAAATTGCATGATAAATGAAAAATTGCTTTCCACAATACTTTATCCCTATCACGAGTATAAACCTACATGTGGGTTTGGACTGAATATCTCAAGGACAGCTTAACCTACATTTAGGTTTGCACTGTTCTCCTTTCTGTGCAATCAATCTAGTGCTACATCTGCCTGGTATCCAATGAAAATACAGCTACAGGCCAATATAGATTTAAACGGGGTGATTTTAGCTATTCAGAGCTTCAGGAAAAACCTTACTTAACCCAAAACATGTTTTTCTTTATTCTTTCACGGGAAGTCGGTGTCACTGGCAAGGCCAGCAATTGTTGTCCATCCCTAATTGTCCTTGAACTGAGTGGCTTGCTAGGCCATTTCAGTATTCAGTTAAGAGTCAACCACATTGCTATGGGTCTGGAGTCACATGTAGGCTAGACCAGGTAAGGGTAGAAGATTTCCTTCCCTAAAGGACATTAGTGAACCAGAAGGGTTTTTACGACAAGCGATGGTGGTTTCATGGTCACCATGACTGCGACTAGCTTTATTTATTGAACTTAAATTCCACCAGCTGCCATGTTGGGATTCAAACCTGTGTCCCTGAGAGCATTAGCCTGGGCCTCTGGAATACTAGCCCAGTGACATTGCCACTCTGTCGCCATCTCCCCATAAAGCACTTCCCAGTAAACACGCTGGTGTAAATACTTTGCCAGTACGGCAGGCAGCACACTTCTGGCCAAAAATGTGTGCTCACTTCAGGCCCATTAGCATCCAATAAATTGGCACTGTATGGCTGGATCTCTTGACTACTTTATTGGTGAAGAAGATTAAAGGTTAGCCTTTGGATAATATTTAGTATGTTTGGATCATTTTAGTTTTTGAGTTGTGTGCACAAGTGAGGTGCCAACAACTGAATTGCAATAGGGTATCACTAGATCTCAGACTGTCTTTGTGACAATGGATGATGCCTGGAGTTTCATTTAATTTTAAGTTTAAAAAAATACTGAATGCACAATGGGGAACAGATGACTCATGGAAAGCAAATTACTTATATTACTCAGTGTTCGTGAATAACATAAACAAATTTCAACTAATTGTTTCTTGTCATAAATAAGTATTTATGTTTTCCTAAAAATCAACATAATGTAAATGAAACACAGAGTGTGTGTTGGGGTTGAAACATCTGAGGTCATGTGAGTGAGTTTTAGGTCTCAGTCAAAGAAGGGAGAGGACCAAGTATAGGATCCAGTTGCTTATTACAAACAATAATAATGCATCAGAGAAAATGATATTCATTGGGACAAAGCTGAATTTGATCATTACAAAATTTGTTACTGAAGCACATCCATACAACAACTTATGACATTATTAATCTCTCAATATAGGCCTTGGTGGTGGGACATGCAATTAGAAAAAAACAGATAAGTTTCTATCTCAGAGAATTTCTGTACAGGTGTTTGGCTATAATAGCAAAATTCTGTTTTCCCCTTTTGATTATAAACACTGCCAGAGTAAGAGACAGTAGCAACATGGATGCAAAATTGGCTGAGCAACCAACAGAGATTAGTGATCAATGGATGTTTTTCGGACTGGAGGACGGTTCATGGGGGAGTTCCCAGGGGTCAGTGTTGGGACCCTAGCTGTTCCTGATATATATTAATGACCAAGACCTTGGGGGAGAACTTTCCCAATGTGGGAGTGGGCGTGGATGGGTGCGGAGCCAGTCGCCACCCGAGGTTGGCTCCACGTCGCCATTTTATGTAGGCTGGCCAATTAAGGCCCGCCAGCATGACACACAGCCGGTACCTGTGCAGGTGGGGGTAAGAGGGAGAGTTGGAGCCTGCACTGTTTCAGTGTCACATGAGCTGGGACATGTTTACGAATTGAGCAAAATTTATTTATTAGTTTAATAAAACCTTCATGAAACCTCATCCCACCCATGAAGTTTCATGAAAAATGCAAAGGCCACTTGGGCTCTTCGCCTGCCTGCCAACCTTAAGGTTGGATGGGCAGCGTTGATAATGGCATTAATTGGTTTTTAAATTACCTTAACAGGCTTTTGACAGTGTGGTGGGCGCGCAGCCGCCTCCAATGCATGGCCGCCGAATGGAGGATCTGAATGATGCACGGTTACATCGGGCGTGCATCCCGACGTCACCGCGTGTCATTTTACGTGTTGGCGTGTGAGGCCCACCCCGCACACCAACAGGAAAATTTTCCCCTTGGTGTACAGAGCCCAATTTCAAAATTTGGGGATGAAACAAAACTTGGAAGCATTGTGAACTGAGAAGGACAGTGTAGAATGTCCAAAGGACATTTGCAAGTTTGTGGAATGGGCGGACAAGTGGCAAATGAAGTTCAAGGCAGAGAAGTGTGAAGTGATTCATTTTGGTAGGAAGAACAGGGCGAGACAATATAAAATAAAGGTTACAATTCTAAAGCAAATGCAGGAGCAGAGGGACCTGGGTGCATATGTGCATGTCATTGAAGGTGGCAGGACAGGTTGGGAGAGCAGTTAACGAAGCATACTGGATCTTAGGCTTTATTAAAGGGGCCGTTTAGTACAACAGCAAGGAGGTTATGTTAAAATTGTACAAAACACTGGTACAGCTTCAGCTGGAGTAGTACGTCCAGTTCTGGGTGCCACACTTTATGAAAGATGTGAAGGCATTAGAGTGCAGTAAAGATTCACAGGAATGGTCCTAGGGTGTTACATGAATGTCTTGGAGAAGTTGGGACTGATTTCCTTGCAGAAAAGAAGGCTGAGAGGAGATTTGATCGAGGTATTCAAAATCATGAGGCAGCTGGAGAGAGTAGATAGGGAAAAACTTTTCCCACTGGCAGAAGGATCAAGATCGAAAAGGCACAGAATTAAGGTAATTGGCAAAGAAGCAATGAAGACATCAGGAAAACCTTTCTCATGCATCAAGTGGTTACAACCCGGAATGCATTGTCTGATACTGTGGCCGAGGCAGGTTCAATTGAGGCATTCAAAAGGGAATTGGATTATTATCTAAAAAAGAACGTCCTACATTATCATTCTTGACCAATTGGCATTTACATGGTCCCAACAACCTGTGTTCCATATATCGTTTAAGTGTCTCTCTTCATAGCTATCTTTATTACTCCCAATCTCATTAATAACCACCAGAAACAATTTAGCAATATTATAAAGCCCATAGGGGTAGCAATCTGTCTCCAGACAGTTTGAAAGGACCAAGCCAAAAATCAAATGTTCAAAGCAGCTCAGAGACATTAACATTTAGGTGATCTTTTACACAATTTTTCAGTGAGTTCATTTTAATTTTCATTAAAAAAATGGGATACGATTGTTTCAGTTAATAACTTTACCAAAAGTAGATGCATCTGTGCAGGCTTTCAAAGACAGCCACTCAAATCAAAATTATAATCATTTTTTTTTTAGAATTCCGAGCAGAAGCAACAATATACAATTGAGTACATTGTAATTATATATTTGGTGATAATCATATGTATAATAATTTGCTATTTATTTACCTTCTTAATTTTTCCCATTAGTTTTTTCCGCTCCCCCGAAGTCATTGGATTACAGCTTCATGGGCAGCCATACCCTCATGTACTTTGTCCAAGTCCTGTTCTTCAAGTATGCATCTTGTGAATTAGTGCTGACAGACTACTCAGACATAAGGACCATTACAGCTGAGCCTGATTCTACTTTTGTCATGTCTAAACATGTACACTTCCAGAAGGAGTCACTGAATAACAGTCAGGATCAAGAACTTTAGCTGATTTTCCCTCAAAATCTAGTGGCATTTAGGCCAATTGTAGTGATCCTATGTTAGGTTACGTTGCTACAGGCAAGCTGGGAGCTGTTATCTCTGTGTCAGGAAATGAGAGTTGTAAATGTATAGTCTTTTTTCTGTAAATTTATTAGAGGAAACAAGATTCACAGCTAACATACATGATACAAAGCCTGCAGGAAACCTCACATTACAGTTGCTGAGCTCAGTCACAGTAAAGTGATTACCTCCTTAACGACTATGACAACGGTCTCACTTTTGTACTAAAGGCTATTCATGTCCCGCATTTTCCATCACCTTCATTCCTGATTTACATTAACTTACAACAGCTTAACATTCCAAAGCAGTTACACTGCCTTATTTATCTATGCTTATGGTGGCCCTAAGACAGTAATACAGGTAAGCTTATCTGTAAAGATGTTGAAGCTTCATAAAGAACAACAATCTTTATGTCTCTTAACTGTACTAGCCATCGAGTCCTGAATGCCTGAATTCATTTTTTGGACATTTTCCAGGATCCTGTTGCCAGCCCAATTAGTAAAGTTGTCTATGTTACAAAATGGAGTCTTTACACCAAAATGGATTCTTGATACAAACTTTCCTGCTAAAATTCCAAGCAGCTTCTCATCGCACATTTTCTTGTTAACATCATGCATGCTGATTTTTTGAATTTCCAATTTTACGTTCTTCTCTATTTCAATTTCAATCCTTCTAATAGGTACCAGTGTGCATAACACTAACCTAGGCCAGAATCTTCTGTTTGGCATGTGGGGGTGGGTCCAGCACGTCGACGCATAAAATAACACGTGGTGACCTCAGGCTCGCGTCATTCCAATCTTCAGTTTGGTGAGCACACATCGGAGTTGGCTGCGCACCTGTTGAACTGTCAAAGGTCTGTTAAGACCATTAATAATCTAATTAAAGTAATTGTCAGGGCTGCCCGTCCAACCTTAAGGTTGGCGGGCAGGCGAAGAGCCCAGGCGGCCTTTGCATTTTCCATGGAACCTCATCCACAGGCGGGATGAGGTTTCATGAAGGGTTTATTAATTCAATGAAATATTTCAAGAAAATTCATAAATGTGTCCCAGCTCATGTGACAATGTCACATGAGGGGACATGTCTGAATAATTTTATTTATTCTTTTTTTCAATTTTTGATAATGAGATTAATCTCCCTGAGGCAACTCCGTGCCTCAGGGAAATTTCTGCGCTCTTTCGCATGCATGTGCAAAAGAGCGCTGGACCTGACTCTTCCTCCTCCCCCCGCCTGCACAGGTAGCGGCACGCAGCCGATCACGGGTGGCGATCGGCTCCGCATCCGCCCATGCCCGCTCCCAGCCGCCCGCCCAACAGGGAGAAAATTGCCCCCCCCCGCCCCTAGTCATTTCATTAGTATGTGTGTAAAAAGTTGGTTTCCTTATGAAGCATGCATCAGTGCCTAAAGTAAAGAAGTTTACTTCAGAGTGATGCGTATATGCTCTTACTGTCCTGAGCCACATTAAATATATTACATATTAATGATATCAGCATGACTGAGCAATGCTGTGAAAATACATGATATTTTGTGATCTTCTGGTATCTGTGTGGAAACAAACAAATTGTCAGCCCTAAAACAAAACCTGAGGCACTCAACTGCTGTCCTGAAACTTAAAGAAGTAAAGAATGAACTTTAGTAGTTAACACAGTGTTTCTAAATGTGATTGAATTCTCAGTTTACTGGACCAGTGGAGAAAGGTGTGTGAGCTGTTGTCTGCACAGATGGCTTGTCGAATGTTTTTCTTGGGTGCACACTCTGGTCTCAATGCTTGTTTTTTTTTATATAAGAGGCCCTAACTGAAACTAAGCGATGGAGTTTACAGCCCCTCAGCAGGCGTGTTTTCAGTAGAGGCCATGTACAAAATGAGGGCTGCCCAGTCCACCATCTGCCTGCCAACTCCTGAGCTATCCCCCATAATGAGGAATTAAAGATCAATTGAGCTTCTTACCAAGCCAATTGACCAGGATATTGCACTGCCCATGACATAAAGCATTTGGCGTGGGTAGGCCATTTTTTGAGGCCAAGATGATAAAGGTGAGAAGGAAAGGGCGGCACACCATTTGGGGGTGCCATGTATGCATCAGGGATACAATCTCCAAGATGTCACCCCTTCCCCCTCTGTTCCTCAGTGCTTGCCCTATAAAAACTGTCACCCGCACCCCCCCCCCACCCATCCCCTCACCCCCTTTCTGGGCCCTCAGATCCCACCCTGCCCTAAAAGCCCGGGACTTATCTACTTCCAGCAGCCATCGCTCTTCTTCCTGCTCCTCCTTGCAGTCCCGCCAGTGCCCACTATTGAGCTCTGGCACTGCCGGGACTGTTACAGCTGCTGGTTAATCAGATTGGTCAGTGGCTGTTGAGGATGAGATTCCGGCCACTGAGGGGCAGAAGTCCTGTTATGACCACAGTTGGTGTTAATTGCTGAGCAAACCAAATCCCAGAGGGAAACATGACCCTTGTTTTTGTATTCCGAAAATGAGAAGGAGACATAACTGATCTCAGCGGTAAGAAGTCAGTAACGCTTCTTGGATTTTAAAAATTAAAAGTATAAGTTTTATTAACAAGAATAAAAGAAAACTTAAGCACACAACATTGATCAGACCCACAAGTAAACACCTTTCAGGCAACACCCCTTATAGATGTTAAACTATAAAAAAATCCAGTAATATTACCCAAGGCAAACTGCTGTAGCTTCAATGAAGGCATACCACATGACCTGTAACTCTCTTCCACTCTGCTGTGAAAATCCAAATTTCAGAATAAAACTGCTTTTTGCAGCCCAAGACTTTTCTGGCTTGACCGGATGGTTGGTTCAAACTGCACCTTCTCTCAACTACAGCTCCAGTTATAGCTCCATCTGCCACACCTCACGTCTCACATCTTTTCGGATGAGTGCTTCGTGGTTCTCCTCGAAGAGGTGGCTGCCAGGAGGGACACCCTTGTCCCCAGAGATGGGACGAGGAGGCCACCACACTTCACAACGAGAGCATGGGAGGAGGTTGCAGTGCTGGTTAGCAGCCATGATGTGGTGAGGTGCACATGGGTGCAGTGCTGGAAGAGGTTTAATGACCTGCTGTGCTCAGGAAGGGTGAGTACCGTGTTGGCATGGGTCAGAAGTGTTAAGGTATGGTGATTCGCTGATGGAGCTCAGGGGTACTAGAGTCTGAGTGCCAACTGTCAATGACGCTAGAGCTGGCCAAGGGGGTGAGCCCTGGATGCTTGGACTGAGTGCCTTGTGGCTTGAGGGCCACGACTCGGATGTGCCCCGTGAGGTGTTCCTCAGCTGGGGTTGGCCAGGCTGCAATGGCGCTGCAGGCGCAGAGTGGACTAATCACTGCTTCTCTGTTCTTTCAGAAGAAGACAAGCCATAACCAATTGGAGAGATCATGGACAGGTGGAGGTCCGCCATACCTGCTGCTGCTCACCAGATTTGAGCAGGATGCCCCAATCTAAAGAGCAGGCACGCTCCATGTGCAACCGGGCGTGGAGAGGTGGGAGTGCCAGACAAAGGTAAGAGCGCAGTGCACAGAGGTGAGAGTTTCAGATTGTGCAACCATTCTAATGTACTCTCTTCATTGATGGGCTCTTCGAACCTGGAGTTCCCATTGATCATTGAAAGACGATGGCACCATGATACAGATCTCCATTGTCTCACCAGGATGCCTGGTATGCACAGTGACAGACTGGTGACTTCAACTAATGACATGTCCTTGTTCTCCTTTAGATTTGCCAGCACAGAGGCATTCTCTAGACCCCAAAGGACCACCCCTGACACTGGAGGACCACCAGGCTTCATTTGTACCTGCGTCACACCTGTTCTCTGAACCAGGCACCAGCCCAGATACCAGCACCTTGGTGGGCATTAGATTGGCGGCTAGAATGTTGGTGCACATTGGTGAGGGCACTTCACACTCGCTTGAGGTACAAGCAGAGATTGCCCAGGGCACCTGCAATTGGAGGAACTGCAGGAGACCAAGATGATGCTCAGTTGAAGGCAGATAATGAGTCTCTGGAGACGTCCAGTCGGCGGCAGTTGCTGGATGTCCAGTGGGTTGTGCGGGAGGATCTGGCGGAGATCCATGAGGGCCTGCGTGCCATGGTCTCCGTTGTGAAGGAGACCATGCAGCGTGTGACCACTGCGTTGACCCTCATAGCCGAGCGCGCTGCCTCCTCCATTGAGAGAGTGGCGACTCTCAAGGAGAGGCAGCTCCAGGGACAGAATCAGGGGTTCCTGGGATTACACTTGGACCTATAAGCCCTCAAACAGGCAATAACCTCAGGTGGTCAGTGCCAGTGTGGGAGATGGATGAGCAGTGTCCCAGCTAGGCGCCCGTCCATCAATGGTGAGCATAGAGGTCCAGAGCAACCTCACATTAGTGCACGAGCTGCTTGTCGTCTCTGCAGGCTCCTGTCAGGGCACTCAGGATGATGGCAGCAGCTCCTCTGCTCCTCCGCTAGTGACCGTGGCATCTGATGAGGCTGCGATGACTGGGGAGATGCTAGCCATGGCACTGGCTGCTCCCTCCCAGGCGGGGCCAGCACAGGCTCCATTGGCCTGAGGACAATGGCCAAGGTCATCAAGGCCAACAAGACAGCAGAGTCAGCAGGCTGCCTCCAATGCTGCTGCCAGTGAGGGTGGGGGGGGAGGGGGGGGTGGGGGGGGGGGCACCAAGGTGTACCACTCAGAAATGTAAGTTAAAGGCACTACAAGCACAAGAGGGACAGTTTACAGGTAATTTTCTGTTCATTTATGTTTTGTTTATATATCTACTGGTGTGAACATCAACACCAGTAATGGTAATGTCATTATGCTTTTAATGTGACAATAACATTAAATTTGCTTTGGTTCTGATGGCCTGAGTATGCTTCACCTTTTTTCTTTCTGGTGCAGGGTATGCCAGTATGTAATGCTGGACGTAAGTGGCTGGATACTTTATTGCACAGGTACTGAGTGGACTTTGGGAGCAAATGAAAGGGTCATTTAAGAAATCCAGGTTGGAAGTGACGGCCATGGCATGAGATGGAAGCAGATCTTTGGTAGCCTAGCTGAAGGAGGGTTAGATCAAGGCATCCCTGATGCCCCTGCCTCCCTGGAGGTTACCGAGGTCTCCTCACCGTGCTTCTCTTCTGACTCACCACTGGATTCATCTGTGGCCTGTGCAGCTGATTCAAGATCCTCTTCCTCCAGTGGGTCCCCCCTTTGCCAGTGCCGGATTGTGGTGAGCGCAGCATGCAACCACTATCAGTGACACCTGCTCTGGGAGGTATTGCAGTGTTCCCCATGAATAGTCCAGGCATCAGAAGGGTGTCTTTAGAAGACCTATGGTCCTCTTTACCACTGCCCTTGTGGAGGCATGACTCCTATTATAACAGAGCTCTGACTCTGTTCTTGGGTGGCTGGGAGGCGTCATGAGCCACCTCTTAAACGGATAGCCCTTGTCATCCAGCAACCATCCATCCAGTCAGGCTGGAGCACTGAAGAACCTCGGCACCTGTTAGTGTCTCAGGATGTAAGCGTCATGGGATCTGCCTGGGTACCTTGCACAGACTTGCAGAATATGCATCCTGTGGTCACACACAATCTGCACATTCATGGAATGGAATCCCTTGCTGTTGATGAAGGTACCCACTGGCACCTTGATGGCCACATGCATACAGTTGATGGCACCCTGGATGCAGGGGAGCCCAGCAAAGCCTCTGGCTTGCTCAGCCAGGCTGGCCTCAACGGTACGGTAAAGAATGAAGTTCAGTACTTGCCTGAACAGAGCTTCTGTCACCAGCTTGACGCAACTGTGTACAGCTGATTGGGAGACTCCACACAGATCCCCACTGACTCCTGGAAAGAGCCAAAGGCATAGTAGTTGAGGGCCATTGTGACCTTCAGAACCACTGGTATGGGGTGTCCACCCACACAGTCAGAGCTGATCTCGGGCCCAATCATCTGACAGAGAGGCAGATCCTCCTTCAACTTTGCACCTCAAACATATTGAGGTAGCAGCATTGCCGCTTGTAATCCCTGGCAGCAGGATAGTCGCATCTTCTCCGGCCCCTTCCACCTTGGACTTCCTGCTGGCCCTGCGCCCCCTGTGCCTGCGCCTCTCCTCCCACAGGTCGCTCCACTGGCAGCAGAGAAAAAGAATAAGATTGTGCCAAAGGCACCTGGATTGTCAAAGGGAGGAACAAGACCCTCAAGACCAAGGGCGAGACACAGGGGATGAGGCTCACAGAGATGTCATATGTAGGTGGCTCACAAAACCAAGGATGTTCAGAACTCACATGCCTTATCTTCAGATGAGTGAGAACCGGTGTCGCCAATGGCTCTGCATTTCCAGAGATCTGGTGACTCACATTTGCCATATTCTCCAGGAAATGGCTCCACCCATTACCACACTTAGTGCAATTTAGCAAAAATCCCACCCCTTGTTGTGGTCACACACCAACTGGACATTCATGAAGGTATCTGGCTGATGAACTGGTGCCCTTATGACATTGTGTGTGCAGTCTACAACTCCCTGTACTTGCAGGAAGCCTGCTATGTCCACAAAGCCCCTAGCCCTCTGCGTCAATGCTGACACATTCGAGGCTGTCAGTGCTCACTGCTATTATGGAGTAAATCTAAAAGCAATTTCCAGCAACTACCCATGCGCAGTTAAATGTAGAACTCAGGAAGCTACTGTCCAAGTGGCTCTCCTCTTCCAAAAACTACACTCTACATACCAAGACATTTGGCATTCAAAAACATGAAGGCTGTGAAGTTGTGGTACTTATGCTCTAGATACACACTAAGCATGCCAGCAAAGTTATGGCTTGTCCATTCAAGTGCAGTGATTTTTTTTACTGGGATGTAAATCTTAATTACTGCTAAACAACCTCTCTGGTATTGAAAATATACAAATGTGGAGTCTTATTCCTTTAGATCTTGATTATTGTTGGACTCTTAAAAATTAGGATTAAAATAAAGCTATTTTAATTTTTCTTTGTGTCTCTTTTATTTCTCTCTCTCTTTCTCTCAATACCATCGAATATAGAAGCAGGAGTAGGCCAATTGGCCCTTGAAGTCTGCTCCACCATTCAATAAGATCATGGCTGATCTTGTTGTGGTCTCAGCTCCACTTTCCTGTTTGTCCCCCATAACCCTTGACTTCCTTGTCTAACAAAAATCTGTCTAATCCTGCCTTGAATAAATTCAATGGCTCAGCCACCACTAGTTTCTGGGGAAGGGAATTGCACACACCAAAAAAAATTCTCCCCATCTGTATCTTAAAAGGGAGACCTCTTATTTTTAAACTATATCCCCTAGTTTTCATCTCCCCGCATCTTTCTTCCCCTCACTTTATTTAGCTTTCTGGACATGATTTTACATTGAATTATGCATTCTAATTTGTACTTCCAGGTTTGGACACTGTGTGGCTCAATGAGGATTCTTCAATCTGATTGGTTGAGGAGGTATGCTGTTGCTTACCCTGTAGAGGGTACCACGTTGAAATGCCTCTCTAATTACCATAAATTGTGATTCAAAAACTCAAGAAAAATCTGTGGTCAAATGAAAGTGTAATGATTGGCAAGCTCCATTCATTCACCACTGACATCAAAACTGGACCAATATTATTGAATTACAGTACTTGCTCTTTTTCTATTAGCTTTAATATTGATTTTATTATGAATGATGCCTCCGCTCCAAAAACAGTTAGTATAGACATTGCTGATCAGGCCATGAACTTTTGCATTTATAGGAAAGAATTGAATGAATGCATTTTAATTTGTTGGAGTAATATAAATGAAAATAAAGGCAGCTGTCATTCTTAAAATTGCATAGAATCAACAAATATAATAAAATTAAATGAATGGGCACAGCTGTACTTCTCGAGTCATGATTGCCATTTTGAAACATCACATGCAACCTTATTTAAGAAATATTCCATTTCAGAAATTAGATGATAACATTAAAAATATTTTTGCTTCATTTTTTTCTGTTGATCAAAGTATCAGAGAAGATATATGGATGTCAATTAAAAGCAGACCATTTATCTTGATCTATCTCAGACACCCTACTGTCCATCTGCTGGATTGAGTTGCGGGGGATTTTCTCCTTAATCTATCTGATCAATCTGCATAGGTTCAAAATGTTGACCAGAACTCTAAGCGTCTGTGGTTTGTCTAATGAAAAGCTCTGTTTTGTGATTTTTCAGAATTCCATTCCAGAAGGTGGATGAAAATAAACATATCATTTTATTTGTGTACATTTTAATTCATAATGTTAGCAATAAGATCAAACAACCATCTCTCTTACTAGTATACCTAAAATTTTCATTTGGTTAAATCTGTGATTCCTAGCAGTCTGCAACATCAGTTTAGGATATTTTATGGTCCTGAAATCCTTGAAACAAATATAATTTAATTTTGCTGATATAAAGAAAAAACTTATCATTTGGAAAAATTCGCAGCAAAAAGACGTTTCCTCACTGAACCAAAAAAGCATCAAATGTAAGAGCAAAGGATACTTGTAGGGGGTATAATTTAATGTATTGTTAAAAATAAATCTGCACTGCCAATTGCATTCCAATGACACTTCGGTCTGTTCCTTATTAATGAAAAGGACTCCATGTAAAAACAATTTCAGTTTTGCCATGGTAATGACAGGCAGCAAATCGCAATTAGCAACCTTTATGTGCGAGTGCTGTGAACACAATATTTTGACATTGAAGTATAGAGGAAGGCACTTTTATTGACTAGCATGCTTTTCCAGGGTTTAGTACTCCTTTTTACAGAAACGATTACAGGCAGAACTTTCACTAAAATGTCAAACCAAATATGTAAAAATAATTGCAATATAATAATTGTTACCAACGCATTAACAACCCAAAGGATATTTTGTTTCATATTCAAACTTCAGTTTATTTCAACTGCTAAAAAAATAAACCAAGTGAGCTTATAGAAAATTGTAATGGCTATTGTGCAGCTCCCTTAAATGATGATTAGAGTGGCCCAGAACATTTTAAGAGTTTTTCGTTAGTTTTTAATGACTGCTGTTTATAGATTTTAAGAATGGAATTGTGCTATCCACGTATAAGATTTCTAGTTACAAGACAATCTAACGATTAGATTACATTTTGATTTCTAATTATTCATGTTCCATTAAAATATATGATAAAAGATATTCATTATAATACACACTTCATTATAAAATACTAAACATCCATCTCCTAAGGGCCGTGCTATAACAGGAGTTATTATGCTTTTCCCAATTCTGTCTGCTTCAGAAAATGATGTAAAACTTTTAGATTGTTTTACACAGAAATAAAAAAAATCCTTACAGTGTTTCTCAAGGACTGTAATTACTAAAACTGAAATAAATGTTTTCTCTTGTCCTATTCTCTTGCATTCTTTATATGTTTGGTAGTTAACAAATGCGCAAGTTGTGAAAGAAAAAGAATCTGCTTTCTTTAATTTCAGTGATGTGTGCTAATGATGTGGGTGATCTTTTTAAAACTGCAGTTCATTGCCTTTGTGATCAGTTTATTTTGATCATTCTACCTTTTCTGTTAATACAGAAGGAGCAGCTCCTCTGGTCCCACCTCACCTCTCTTTTCCTCTCCTGAAGGCTGAGATGTGTGGTTTCTATTTCACTTACTGCTGTTCATTTACAGGCTTGCTGTTGCTGGCTTAATGTCACAACTATTTTTCTGTAGCCATTATTGCAAATTCCACCAGAATAAAAGAACCATAAAATATTGCAGTTTACAACTCAGAGCTATTCCATGTGACAGTTCTTAAGGAAAGAAAAACTGGAGAAGACAAGGATTGAAGAAGAGAGGAAGAAAAAACAAAATAATTTAACCAGTGATTTAAATGTATCTTTTTAAAAAGTTATTAATTCTGCTGGAAGTTTTTCTGTTTTTTATTTATTCCCTTATGTAAGGAAGCTTAGTAATATTAAGTATTTAAAGAATCTAGAAATTACACTTAAGCAGAAACATTTTCACACCACAAATAAATACACAATTTTCCACCAGAGATGGAAATGCTAAAATTTCAAACTAATTTCACTTGAAAGGTTGTAATAATTATGCAGCACAGATAGGACCAGAATTTAACCCATGAATACACCAATAAACAATGTAATTATCACCCTAAAATTACATGTTTCTTGCATGTCGTATTGCTTAATATTTGGAACAAATGCAATTAATCTGAATGTTCAGTCTTTACCTTTTGTAGATGAATATGTTTAAAAAAATTGCATCCCCTGTGGCTTCTAATGTTAGGAATTCAAGCTGCGTGTTTATGGCAAGGTATGAGATTACGATTTATTCTGAAATTGCTTCAATTTATAGGGTATGCTTCTCAGATAATGATTCTGAAAAGGAAGCACTCCATAACTGTCTAACTCAAAGTGACTTGACTATTGTATGCTTAATGTTACAATATTGCTGCTTAAGTTTGGTGATCACCTAATGTTCAGGAAAAAATCTCAGCCATCCTTCTTAAAGTGACTTTCACTAATAGGTTCACAGGGGATAATGGTTTATGGTTCCTAGTTAATGTATTTGTATAGATCATTCTAAACCAGTTAGTCGTGTACCTGGCTTAACTAAAAATATCCTACTTACATAAATTACCTGCATGAAATGGAGCCTGAATTTATATTTTGAATGCAGTTTCCTAAGCTATTATTTAGATGATTAAAGAATATATTAAAATGGCTACAGATTTAAGTAAAAAAAATGCTTTCATGTTGTCTTTTGATTTTTTTTGTAAAGAAAGCAGCTGAAATATTTTGAACTTATAGGGTTTAATTTTTCTTTCCTCTATTATCTTTTAATAATAGTTATTTAAATAAAACACTATACAGTACAATGGATTTTGTTTCTCTTCTCGTGAGAGAAAATGGTTTCTTTCCTAATTTATGGCTTGACCAATAATATTATGTATGCCTGCTATTATTTTGCTACAAGTAAATAGTATTTTGATACAAAGCAGATTCCATAATTCCTTGAATCCAATACATTATTTCTAATTCTGTTCAAAAAGACAGCCTGTAACTCAAAATCTATAAATCCTATTTTACACTGCTTGATGTAAGAAGCAGAATTTAAAATGAGGTGTAAATGACCCAATATTGTATCAAGGTGATGCCATTCAGAATCTAGAAACAATTCTTTTGTACCAAACAAAATGATGTTCCTTTTGAAATCTTTCACAGATTGGGGGATTAATGAAAACATTAATTGTCCTCATGGACATGAGGCTTCTGTTTGGCAAAGGTAACTGGCTGGAGCAGGACAAGGTTGGAGGTTTTCTTATCAAAGCTGTGCTGCTGGATCCTGGCCTATTCCAGGCTTTATTTCCACCTAACCCTTGACACTAATGGTGCCAAAGGCTTTTGACTAATTGACAGATTTTAATGCACTAAAATTGCCTCACTAAATAATAAAGTTTACCCAAGGTATCATTTTTCACCCGTGTTCTGAATACATGGGATAAAAACGTAGCAATTTCAGCGAAAATCCAAGCCACTCAGATCTAATCACTGTTTAAGCCGCAGCTTTGTTCAACTGTATCTCCAATATGGCTTGAGATGTAAATGAAATGCAAAGAAGAACAAATCTTCAAATTCTATGATAGCTGTCCCTTAGCCATTTGATGCTGTAGTCTTATCAGTCAATTATATGCATACTAAAGTTTAGTGGCAGCATCAGTTGAACAGTACTGTCTAATGGTGGCCGCAATCCCACGCATTAACCAAACAAAAACTGCTTTCATAGACTTACAGCAGACTTAATATGAGACCGCGTAAGGTCAAAACAGGCAGGCTTTACTTTCTAAATCCTGAAGATCCATTCTCATTTTTACTGAAGGATCTCCTAAGCAGTTTTGGATGCTCTTTATGATACATTGATCCAAACAGACTTTCATTAAAACTTTGATGCTTTTATTTTTAAAACCAATAGCTTCCCAGCATTGCATTACTCCTCAAAGTGCTGATTAAGCCTTCATGCATTAAGTGGCTTGTGTGCGATGGTGGCTTTTTTTCCTTTGATCTGTGTGTGTACTACCGTGACTACCTTTCACAAAATAGAAGGAATGTGTTTTTTTGTATTAAAAATAATTTTATTGTTTAAATTCAGCAGAATCAAATCTGTTATTTTGTTCTGAAGGTATGTTGTGCATGCAAAAAGCTACCAAGTGGTTCCTTACACAGGCAGGTCATGCACAGAGTAATGTTCATATTTTGGGCGGCCAATACTGCCAAATTCTCACAGCTGGTTGGAGATGTTGTTTTCCAGGCCTTTATCTCCAAAGGATATTACTGAGCAACACAAATAGCACTCCAGGATGTAGCAGTAAATGAGATAAATATTCTTATCACATTATTGCCTTCAGGGGTCAAGATGAAATTTCAGAGTTCTTCATCTGTCTCAGGAGATTAAAAATGAAATAGTGGGAGTGTAAAATATAAATGGTCTGTTAGAAATAACTTGCTGTTTCATATACATGGCCTTTGCACATTTAGTGATATAACTTATGACTGTCCAAGACTGGTATCAGTTGATATTCTCTTCATCACAAAGACCCCCTGCTTCTCCCTCTATAACAATGCCAAACTCCATCTCCGCTTCAGTCCATCGGCTGCCAAAACCCTCGGCCATGCACATGTCATTTCCAAACTCAACTAATCTAATGTTTTCCTGGCCAGCCTCCATAACAGCTACATCAAAATTCTGCTGCTCTTATCCTATCCCATACAGGATCCTGGTCACCGAAGACACATATGCACAATTCACTGATCCATATTAATTTCAGTTTGCTAATTTAAAATTTTCATCCTTTTCTCCCTATCTCTGTAACTGTGTACAATGTTACATCCAGGTTAGCATGGCTGAACTGATTTCTCTTTTGGTCCTACTCCTGGACTGGTTATAACAGAGTTTGAATTTAAAAAGGTCATATTGCTAATTCTATATATATACTTAGCTGTGTGTAGCTTGATGCAAGGACTAACCAAGCCAGGTTAATTAAGTTAACAAGTAATGAATTAGTTTTATTGCTAAAACTCATACAGGCAAAGATACAGAAATTATTAACACAAAGTTTAAAATGTAGAAATAATGCCAATTGCCCACTAATGCAAAGACAGCACACAAACAACCACTGCCACACTCCTACCCTCCCCCACTCACACCCCCTCAAACATGCAAAAAGAAATAAAGCTCTGCGGAGTATCATATCTTAAAACTTGGCCAAGTAAAAAAGTAAAGTCAGAAAAAAATATTCATGGATTGTCCAGATGTATACAGCTGAAGGGTCACTTTCCACAGTAGCTATTGGTACTTAGGTTTCTCACTGGAGCAGCCGTGACTGGTTGATTCTTTTCTCTTTCGGAGACAATCATATTGAATTGGAATCCTCCTTTAAGAACTCTTGGTTTGCAGCAATGAGGTCTTCTGGTGTGTTTTCAAATCACAATCAATTCAGCTTTGATGAAAGAGGTGTCAGAGAAAGAGACAGCGGGGTAAGACTGTTGCCCCTCCTATCCCTGTGGCAGTCTATCTCTGTTAATGCAAATCCAGCCTATTTCACACAAGAGTTGGTCATATGACCTTTCTCTGGTTTCAATCTGGACTTCTCTTAACCACTGCTTCTAAGAGCTCTGTAGACTCTGTGGGTGGAATTTTCCCATCCTGCCTGTGGTGGGTTGCGTGGTGGGCGGGAGCAGTGAATCCAGTGGCAGGGAAAATGTGGCAAATCAACTGTCATAAAAACGGGTTGCAATTCTCCCAATGGTGCGCTTATGGCAGTTTGGCTTTTCCACTGAGATAGAACGTGGACGGACTTCTCCATTGTTTGCTCTAGTCTGCTGACTGGCTGTCGAATCTCTGCTTGATGTTCTGCCACCTGTCATTGCATCTCCAGCATTGAAATAATGGCCGCTTCCAGGGGCTCATCATCTGACTTGGACTGAGTCGGTGGCTGGCCTCCAGTAGCGCTCCAAGTGCTGGAGACCAGGGCTGTCCCTGCCTCCGACTGCTGCGGGGACATGTCAGTGAGCTGTTCTCCAGAAAGTGAGCCTGAGCCTAATATACAAATGTGCCCTGCCAACATATGTGTCTGTGAGATGGTGGAGGATGCATGTGAGCGCCGTGATGGTTTTTCTGGAGCTTCCACTTCAGATGCAGTCTAGGGGCTCGGACTGGTGCTCGACTGGCTTGAGGGCCTCAGTCTGCTGGGCCTGGAAATAGAAAATAGAATTTCAGTTAATGAGCATGAGCAAGATAAGACTCCATGTGACTCACTGCGAATGTCAGGATTTGATGAGGTGATGGAGCTGTGATCTATACTGGGTTGCTGGGAGAGGCTGATCTCCCCTTCCCCACAGGAGTGATCCCTGTCCTTCCCAGCCAGCTCAGCTGCAGCCTCCTCAAACTCAGTGAAGGCAATGATGTCGGACATCCCTCCCCCGGTCTGTGCTTTCTCATGTCTTTTGTGCACCAGCTTGGCCTGTGTGAAGAAGAATGAAAGGCATTTGATGAGAAGGGATGGAGCAGAGGTTGGGTGAGATGCATGTTCCCTGTGTGTGATGAGGCCTCCGCAGAAAGGGCAGAGGATAGAGTGTGAGCAACATGACAGATGGGGTGGTGGTGATGTGAAAGTCTCGGTGAGATAATGAGTATTTATATGTGTCCCCCATTAATGCTTGTGTGAGATCCCTGAAGAGATTAGCTGTTTGAGTGCATGATGCCAAAATGAGAAGGGTGTTGAAGGACGACTTAGCTTGGCGGAGCAGATGAGATCATTCAACCTCTTTCTGCACTGGGTGGCAGTTTGGGCGAGGGTGCCAGCCGTGCTGACCTGCTCTGTGATGGCCTCACAGGCCAGAGATGTGAGGCTGCTGTGCTTCCTGCAGCCATCCCTGGGATAGACCGTGTGCCTTTGCACTTGCAGGGCCTGGTGCGTGACGCGGATACTGCCTTGGTCCTCAGGTTCTTGGCCTTCTTCTTCCGGTTGCCTTCTGGTTGTCTCTTCTGGAGACATCTCTGGTGGGCCGGAGAGAGTGAGTTTGTGTGTTGTACTAGCCTTTTAATTTGGCCCCTGGACCTTCGAGCCTGCCAGCTGATGGCAGGAGGGTTAATCATCTCCTGACCCGCCAGGTGATTCAGACCGAAACGCACCTTTGCAAAATTAATGGCCCTCCCAGTGCAGAATTGGGTGCGAGTTCTCACCATTCCAGACATCGGGATTGATGGTGCCAAAACTGCCCGCCACCACATTTAGTCTCATTTGTGGAAAATTCTGCTCTGCCTCTCCATAATGCAGCTCCTGTCCTTCACAAATGCAATATATTAGATGCAATAGGCCAGTGTCCTTTGTTTATGTTATTTTTTAACAAATTTAGTATATATATATATATATTCCAGCTGGTAACATTATAAATTAATATTCCTTATAAACTAATGCTCTATGGACTGAATTTTACATGACCCTGGTGGGCATGTTTCCCATGGACCTTCTTGCTCATCCCAATAATATGGGGGGGGGGGGTGGGCAGGCGCCAAAAGCGGCAGCCTGCCCACATATTAAAATGACCAATTATGGATTAATTGACTTGTTATCAAGCCTATTCACCTTAATAATATGCTGCCCATGCCATAATACGTTTGACGTAGGCAGTAGGGCAGGAGTGGCAAGCCCAATTTTTAACCTGAAATGGTTAAAGGGATGCCATTTGCTGATCACGGGGTGGCCTTTCTCAGACTGAACCAGTCTGAGCTCCTACCCACTCTCTCTCTTAATCCCTGCTGCCCACAACCCCCCCCCCCCACCACACACACACACACACACACACACACACACACCCCCCCCACCACCACACCACTGCCCCTGTCCCTAATGCTCTTGAACCCTCCTGGTCCAAGACCCCTGATTTAACTCCTCCACCAATCCTAGGCCTTGGGCTTCGGTCCTCACCTGCAGTGCCAGCTGTCACTGACGCCTTCCTGGCACTGCCGGGACTGATGGAGCGGCCAGCCAATTGGCAGCTCCAGAGGGTGGGACAAGTCCCATTCAGTCCTGGTTAATGAGCCCCACACGCTTTATGGCTGCGGGGCTGCTTGGCGTGTTGTCAAGCAGCTTCATGCTGATGTGGTTTCCGGGGTGGGGTGTGCCAGGTTCTTCCCCCCCAGGTATTATTTAACGCTATATAACTAGATTTCTATAACAACAAGGAAAAATTATATGCCTTGTCTTAGAGTTAGAGAGGTCATGTGGTGCAGTGGGTAGTGTCCCTGCCAAATAACATGGCCAAATAGGCTGATTATCAACCCTTCCAATACACTATGGTGGGTGGTAGGATTGTGAGAGTCTCCTGGTCAGCTGTGCTTGATGTAGAGTGCCTCCGCTCAAGCTATAACCAGAGGCTGAAGACTTGTTTCAGGAAAACTAGCTACTGAAACAGACATAAACACATGCTTTATTTCAAGTGTCATCAAATGTGAAAAGCTTCTAAATAATTATGTTTTATAGTTGATTGTCCTATGAATGCATCCCAATACCCTTATTTGCTCTAGCTATTGCTTCCTGACATAGCTTATGTACCTATAGAAATGCTTGCACAAGAATGCCCAGGTCACTTTCTTTCTCCACCTCCTGAAACACTTTTCCCTCAGGGATGCATGTATGTTTAGCACTAGCCATGTCCACATCACAACACCTCATTCCTCTAAATGAAAAGTTGTTCACAGGTTGTTTGCAAAGTTATGAACACATCATAATCCTACCTCAGCCTTTTCATCAAAGTGCAAACTATGCAGATGGCTTACTGGGCAGCAGTGATCCCCGCGCTCCTAAATGCTTCAGAGGCTTAGACAACCTACAGCAGGCACCTCAAAGCACTGGAGAGGTACCACCAGCAGTGCCTTTGCAAGATGCTCCAAATCCAGTGGCAAGAAAGGTAGTCATACAGTAGTGTCCTCTCCCAGGCCAACATTCACAGCATGGAGGTGCTGATCACTCAGTATGTTGCTTGCTTGTCTGATACCAGACTCCCGTAGCAACTGTTCTACTCAGAACTTGGTCACAGCAGGAGATTCCCTGGATGATAGCGGAAACACTTTCGAAATGTCCTCAAAGAGGTCAAACATCCCCACTGACTCATGCGAGTCCCTGGCTTGTGACCGACCAAAATGGAGGAGGTTCATTCGGGAAGGCACTGAACATATTGAGAGACTTCGTCGGGAACACGTAGAGGCAACATTGAGGTCTCGGAGGGAGTGCAAAAACCTCCAGACAACATACCTACCTGACCATCCATCACACCCTGCCCCAAATGTGGCATAGTCTGCGGATCATATATTGAACTTAACAGCCATCTCGATCCCATCGAACCAGAGTGGAAGCGAGTCATCCTCAATTCCAAGGATTGCCTCAGGAGGATGAGAAATCACTTTATCCTTTTAACTGGTCAAACTTTATTAGAAGTTATATTTATCTCTCTTGAAGTCCTCAGATGAAAACTTGCTGTGGTGTTTGCCATTGCAGGTATCTCCTTGGGCCATACACCAAATGGCAACTGACCATATCCTAGGCAGTCAAAATTCAAAATGAATTTAAATAGAATTTTCTATATTGTGGCATTCAGGTCAATTCCAAATGTTAACTTTGCTCCCTGCAAAAACCTTTAAAAAAATCTGTTACTGGAAGCCTGTCCTTAACATCTTGTCACTACTGCCACACCTATAACAGGGGGCAGAGGTGTATTCCCATTGCTATGAGTATTTCCCAGTTGGCCAGCATTGGCTCCCATCCTCTTTCTTTTTATCCAGTGAACTTTGTCACCAGCCTAATCTACCCACCTTTGGCTGCTGCCCATCCTGCAGCCTCCTCCCTGCAGACCAGAGATTCCTCAGCAGCTCTGCTCTCACTCTTGACTGATATAAAAGGAGATGGTGAAGGGCACACATCAGGGCTGAGGGGAGGACCATGTACGAGAATGGAGATGGAAGATCTTAGGAGAGGAAGGGAACAGAGATTAGTGTGCATCAGAGAACACTTGGGGAGCAAAAGGCACAGATGCATTTTACTGGGGCACAGACAGATATTGTGGAAGCAGAGGGAAATACTGTGTGATCAGAGAAAGCAAGTGGCATTAGGGGAATGGAACAGAACAAAGGAAATGCAAAGTGGCAATAGGGAAATAGAGAGCTGGAGCTTGGTGGGGGAAATCAGAAGGCAATTAGAAAGAGAAGGGGCAAAAGAGGATAATAGAGGGGTATGACGAGGAGAGAGGCAGTGAGTGAATAGAAGATGAATATTAACAATCAGACGTGGAGCAAAGTGGTTAGAACTCCATTCTCCTCATGTTGCTTTCTGGTTACACTATAATACTGAAAAGAGAAAAAAGCAAATAGAGATAACTGGTCTGAAATTTGGAGGGCCAGCCTCACTATTTCGCATCCATTAAGGTGGACCCAGATTTCACATTCATAACATTGTCCTGAAAGTTACAGCTTCCTATTTCATGATGCATCCAGTATCAGGCACTTGCCAACATAAATATAATCTTTCCCCCAGCAGTAAAATGGATGTTTCTAAAAATATTTTATTATACCTACATTAGAACATTCTGTGTACAGATTATATAAAAACATTTACTACACTGAAATTATGGGTAGAATTTTCCAATTCTGCAGGGGCAGGTTTTGTGGCGGACGGGAGCAGCGAATCTAGTGGGAGCAAAAAAATTGGAAACCCCCGAGTGTAAAAATACTTTGTGATTCTCCCAATGGTGGGTTAATGGTGGGTGGGGTATCCCGCTGAGCACCAGCGTGAACACCATGTACATTCATTACCATCTCATGACTGCTCATTAGCTTCTTGCCAGAATCATGTGCTGCCTTCCAATCTTGCCAGAGGGAAATCACGTCTGCAGCGATGGCTGCTTGGGGATAAATGCTACCCACTGAAATGCTAGCTGATGACACCAGTGCATCACTCTCAGAATCGTTCCAAGAAGAGGTACAATGCTGTTCACTGCTCCACACACTCACTTATAGCGCAAACCATTGGGATTATGAAGACCCTTCAGACTTTTGGACCGCACAGGTGATGCACTACAGGACACTCCTGATAGGGAATCAAGCATCATCGCAATGTGTTGCACCCTTCACAACCTGGCACCGCAAAGGGGTGATCCCTTGCCGGGGGGAAAGGGAGAAAGGTGAGAGGTCAACAGAGGATGAAGATCAGAAGCCCCAGGAATCTCAAGAAGGTGATGAGGGTCACTTTGGAGGCAGTGATGCCATAGAGGAAGAAAGACGTGGGAGGCGTGTATGTGACACTTTAATCACTGCCAGGAGATGGAAATTGAAGGCAAGGGGAGCTGGCCACAGTCCTCCTGGCTCTCAATACCATTCCCTTTTTCTCTCAAGGGATTTCCAACAATCGAATTGAGAATGAGTCCAGCACTGACACTTGCAGCTTCTGGCCCCGTGATTCACCAGGCCATGATCTCCACAAAGATCTGTGGTGCCATCTGTGTTCGCTCGGTCTGGGAAGTGAGTGCGCTCAGTAATGAGAACGATGCGAGAAGCGACTTGAAGCAGCCCTCGACATGTAATTAAGAAACTGGACAGTGAGATGGAGACGTGGTTCGGGATCTCCTCCTCCTGTCCATATCTTGTCCTTTTCCACTACCACTTAGGACACACAACTGTCACTAATCAACCAAGGCTGATGTGCTGCCCTCACACAATGGTCTCCCAGGAGGAAGAAGGGTTGGAAGAGCATAAATCATACACTTCTGATAAAGATTTTAACACATCTCCCTGACATTACTCAAGGGTGCAGAGACTATCTTCACTGAGGTTAACATCAGATGAATGTGAATCTCACAGATAGAGACTGTCACTGAGTGGGAGGATGGTTAAACCTCGGAATAAGAGAATTCCAATGTATATACTCACAATGCCATCAGTTGATTAAGCCATTCACATAAACATTAAGGGCCTGAACTTCCTCGGAGTGGCAATCAGTGTTGGATTGTCACTCCCGGCCAGTTGCTTACGTCAAATTTTTTTCCACCTATCTCACGTGACCTTCTGCCTATTGAATCCCTTCAGAATCTTAAAGACTTCCATCAGGTTACCCTTCAGTCTTCTCTTTTCTCAGGAAAAGCATCCCAAACCTTTCTTAAGGGTGAAATGTTGTCAGTTCAGGTACTAATCTTGTGAAGATCCAAGCAGTGCAGTGTGTCCTCAAAGCCCAGTGCTGAAGTCCAACTCCATCAAAGTAAAGAACGACATGACCCCTTTTTTATGGCACTAGGGGGATCGGAAGTCGGGGAGTTGAAACAGAGGTTGGGGGTTCGGAGGACGTGTCAGTGAGGTGTTCCCCAGAAAGTAAGCGTGAGGCTAATTTAGAGCTATGCCCCACTGAGATGTGTGTCTCTGTACTGGTGGAGGGCATGTGTGAGTGCAGTGATGGTTCTTCCTCAGTTTCCTCTTTAGATGTGGTTTGGGGGCTGGGGTTTATGGTGGGTAGCCTTGTAGGCATTGATCTACTGGTGCCTATAAGATAGAGAATGGAGTTTTAGTTGATGAGCCTGAGGAATTTAAGATTGCAAGTCACTCACTGTGATTGTCAGGATGTGATCAACAGATGAAGGTGTGATCCGTACTGGGTTGCTGAGACAATCTGATCTCCACTTCCCTGCAGGAGTGATCCCTGTCCTCCCCCAGCGACCTTGGCAGTCTTTCCTTCAATTCCGTGATTGTTATGATGTCGGCTGTCCTCTCTCAGTCTGGGATCTTTCCCTTCTGTTGTGGGCAAGCTTGCCCTGCATGAAGGCAAAAGAAAGGAATGTGATGAGAAGGGATAGAGCAGAGTTTTGGAAAGATGCATGTCCCCTATGTGTGGTGAGCCCTCCGCTGAGATTGGAGTGTATGCAACATAACAGATGGGGTGGTGGTGATATGAGAGTTTCCATGAGATGCTCAGCGGTGATATGTGTCCTCTGCTAATGTCTGTGTGAGATCCCCAAAGAGAGTAGTCCTCTGATTACACGATGCCATGATAAGAGGTTGATATTGGAGGGAGCTGAAGGATGACTTATCCTGGAGGAGCAGATGAGGTCATTCATCCTCTTCCTACACTGGTTGGCACTACAGGTATGCTGGCCAGCCGCGCTGACATCCTCTGCAATGGTGTCCCAGGCTGGAGAGGTGAAGACTGTATGCTTTCTGGAACCATCCCTGGGCTAAAGCACATTCCAATGCAACCACACTACTCTTATCAAAGTCTGGAGGGAGTTGCAGCTGAAGCATGGGGTGGGGGGTGCTGCCTTCTTCTTTTGGGTTGCAGTCATCTCTCATGGTCTCCTGGAGACAGCTGGGCTGGAGAGAGTGAGATGTGTATGCTCCGGTGGCATTTAAATATGACACCTGGACCTTCGACCCCACCAGGTAATGGCAGGCTAAAAGAATCAGCTCCCGACTCGTCATGTGATTCGGTGAGATACTCGCCTGTGCATCATTAATGAGCATCCAAGCACAGAATCAGGCGCGATTTCCCGCCATTCCGAGCAACGGGATGCACACCTCAGAACCCACCTGCCATCACACTTAGTTTCAAAAATGGAAAATTCCACCCTATGTCTTATATGCGCATTACAGATACATGTTA
Organism: Carcharodon carcharias; assembly: GCF_017639515.1. Taxonomy (NCBI): domain Eukaryota; kingdom Metazoa; phylum Chordata; class Chondrichthyes; order Lamniformes; family Lamnidae; genus Carcharodon; species Carcharodon carcharias. The sequence continues at coordinate 61,598,509 of NC_054486.1, forward strand.
CACACATATATTGCTTCATATAGATATTTCAACAGAGACTGTGGCAAACTGCATGATTTGTCTACATGCAGTGCTAGCCTGGTGACATATTCATACTTGCAATAGCATTACCTTTCAATTCATACGAACATATGAACAAGGAGTAGGAGTAGGCCATTCAGCCCCTCGAACCTACTCTGCTATTTAATAAGATCATGGTAGCCCTAAATCTGCATCCCACCTAGCCTGATAACCTATCACCACCTTGCTTACCAAGAATCTATCCACCTCTGTCTTAAAAATATCCAAAGACTTCCACCACCTTTTCAGGAAGAGAGTCCCAAAGACTCACGACACTCTGAGTGAAAAAATTTCACCTGATCTCTATTTTAAATAGGCAACCCCTTATCTTTAAACAGTGCCCCCTAGATCCAGATTCTCCCACAAGAGGAAACATACTCACCACATCCACCCTGTCAAATCCCCTCACGATCTTATATGTTTCAATCAAGTTGCCTCTTACTCTTCTAAGCTCCAGCAGATACAAGCCTAGTCTGTTCAACCTTTCCTCATAAAACAGCCCACCCATTCCAGGTATTAATCTGGTAAACCTTCTCTGAATTGCTTCCAATGAATTTACATCCTTCCTTAAATAAGGTGACCAATACTGTACACAGTACTCCAGATGTGGTCTCACTACTGCTCTGTATAACTGAAGCATAACCTCCCTACTTTTGTATTCAATTCCCCTCACAATAAATGATAACATTCTATTAGCTTTCCTAATTACTTGCTGTACCTGCATACCAACCTTTTGCGATTCATGCACTAAGACACCCAGGTCCCTCTGCATCTCAGAGCTCTGCAATTTCTCACCATTTAGATAATATGCTTCTCTTTTATTTTTGCTACCAAAATGGACAATTTCACATTTTGCCACACTAAACTTCATCTGCCAGATCTTTGCCCACTCACTGAACCTATCAATATCTTTTTGTAGGCTCCTTATGTCCTCTTCACAACTTACTTTCTTATCTGTCTTTGTGTTGTCAGGAAATTTGGTAACCATCCCTTCCATCCCTTCATCCAAATAATATATCTAAATTGTAAACAGTTGAGGTCCCAGCACTGATCCCTGTGGCACACCACTCGCTACAACTTGCCAACCTGAAAAAGATTCATTTGCATCTACTCTCTGCTTCCTGTTGGCTAGCCAATCTTCTAACCATGCCAATAAGTTACCCTCTATACCATGAGCTTTTATTTTCCACACTAACCTTTGATGTTTATCAAATGCCTTCTGAAAATCTAAGTACAGTAGATCCACGGGTTCCCCTCTATCCACAGCACATGTTACTTCATCAAATAATTCTAATAAGTTGGTTAAACATGATTTCCCTTTCACAAAACCATGTTGACTCTGCCTGATGACCTTGAACTTATCCAAGTGCCCTGCTATACCTTCTTTAATAATACCTTCTAACATTTTCCCTGTGACAGATGTTAAGCCAATTGGCCTGTAGTTTCCCGCTTTCTTCTCCCTCCCTTTTTGAATAATGGAGTTACATTTGCTATCTTCCAATCTAATGGAACATTTCCCAAATGAAGGACTTTTGGAAAATAAAGACCAATGCATCAACTATCTCACTAGTTACTTCTTTTAAGACCTAGGATGAAGTCCATCAGGACCTGGGCACTTGTCAGCCCGCAGCTCCAACAATTTACTCAGTACATTTCTCTGGTGATTGTAATTTTCCTGAGTTCCTCCCATCCTTCCATTTCCTGGCTTATAGCTGCTTCTGGGGTGTTAACTGTATCCACTATGGTGAAGACTGATGCAAAATACCTGTTCAATTCATCTGCCATTTCTTTGTTTTCCATTATCAATTCCCCAGACTCACTTGCTAAAGGACCAACACTCACTTTGTTAACTTGTTTCTTTTTTAAAATATTTATAGAAACTCTTATGATCTGTTTTTATATTTCTGGCTAGCTTTCTCTTGTACTTTAACTTTACCCTCCTTATTAATCTTTTAGTCATCCTTTGCTGTTCGTTATATTCTGTCCAATCTTCTGGCCTTCCACCTATCTTTGCACAATTATATACATTTTCTTTAAGTTGGATATTATCTTTAACCCTTTTAGTTATGGTGTGTCCATCCCTTGGACCTTTTTTCTTACTTGTTGGAATGTATCTATTCTGTGTATTCTGAAATCTTAAATATTTGCCACTGCATCTCTATTGACCTATCCCTTAACCTAATTCACCAATTCACTTTAGCCAGTTCTGCTTTCATGCCTTTATAATCGCCCTTATTTAAGTTTAAAACCAAAGTCTCAGACCCACTCCTCTCTCCCTCAAACTGAATATAAAATTCAAGTATATTATGGTCGCTGCTACCTAGGGGCACTTTCATTATGAGATAATTAATTAATTCCATCTCACTGCACAATGCCCGGTTTAGTATGGCCTGTTCTCTGGTTGGTTCCAGAACATGCTGTTCTAAGAAACTATCCCAGGAACATTCCATGAACTCCTCATCTAGACTACCTTTGTCCATCTGACTTTTCCAGTCTATATGTAGATTAAAATTATCACCATGCCTTTCTGACAAGCTCCCATTAGTTCTTCCTTTATACTCCACCCTACCATGTGGTTACTATTAGGGGGCCTGTCCATGGCTCCCACAAGTGACTTCTTGCCTTTACCATTTCTCATCTCCACCCAAACCATTTCCATATCCTGGTTTCCTGAACTTAGACCATCCCTCTCTATTGTGCTAACACTATCATTAACTAATGGGGCCACCCCTCCACCTTTTCCTCGCTTTCTGTCCTTCCTAAATGTCCTGTACCCTTTAATATTCAGGTCCCAATCCATGTCCTCCTGCAGCCATGTTTCTGTAATGGCCATCAAATCATAATTATTTATTTCTATGTGCACTGTCAGTTCATCTGTTTTGTTTTGAATGTTTTCTGCATTCAGATACAGAGCCTTTAGTTTTATCCTTTTATTCTTTTCATAACCTCTAGTCTCATCTGTTGATTTACTGTTAGATTTGTACTTTCTATCCCTTCCTGTCATGGTCTGTTTTTAATTTCCCATAATAATACCTTTCTTTGTACTCTCTATCTGTTCCTATCATCGTCTGTTTATCATTTCCCATATTTCTCTCTTGCCTTGTCTCTACTTTTTGATTTACCACATCTTCCCAAATTTTACCCCTTGCCCCCACTACTTAGTTTAAAACCCTCTCTACTTCCCTAGTTATATGGCTTGCAGGAACACTGGTCCAAGCATGGTTCATGTGTAGACTGTTCCAATGGTACAGATCCCTCTTTCCCCAGTATTGGTGCCAGTTCTCCACAAACTGGAACCCAATTCTCCCACACTAGTCTTTAAGCCACACATTCATCTCCCTAATCTGATTCGTCCTATGCAAATTTGTTTCTGGCTCAGGAATAATCCAGAGACTATGATCTTTGAGGCCCTGCTTCTTAATTTGGGTTCCAAGCACCTCATACCGACAGTGCAGAACCTCCTTCTTTGTCCTGCCTGTGTCATTGGTACCAACATGGACAACTGGGTCCTTCCCCTCCCACAGCAAGTTCCTCTCCAGCCTTGAGCAGATGTCCCAAACCCTGTTACAGGGCAGGCAACATAGCCATCTGGACTCATGCTCTTTGCTGCAGAGAATGATGGCAATCCCTCTGACTATACTGTCCCCTTCCACTACATTCCTTGTAACTCCCCCTGCTTAAATAGCCTCCTGTACCATGGTGCCATTGGCCAGTTGGCTTATCCACCCTGAAGCCCCCACTCTCATTCAAACAAACTGAAAAAGCCTCAAACCTGTTGGACAATTGCAACGGCCCAGGCTCGTGCACTCCTGCCCTTTGGGTCCCCTTATCTGCCTCATTTGCAGTGACACCCTCTTGTACCTGACCACTGACCATATCAGAAGACTCCATCCTAAGGGGTGTGACCGCCTCCTGGAATAAAGTGTCCAGGTAACTTCCCCCCTCACGGATGTGCGGTAGTGTCTGCAGATCGGCCTCCAACTCAATAACTGGGAGCCGAAGTTCCTGCAGCTGCAAACACTTACTGCAGATGTTTGCACCCTGGATCACTGGTATCAAGAAGCTCCCACATTCTGCAATTGCCACACATCACCTGTCCTGCTATCTCCAATATGTGTTAATTAATTAATTGCTAATCAATTAATTATAATTAATAAAGCTTACACTTCCCAATAGGTTTTGGCACTGCCAGTAAACTTTTACAGTACTGATAAAACAAAACAGCACTTACAATATTGATATAACTGATAATACCAGCTACTGGTTTACCTGCTCCTTCTGCTGCACCAAAGTGGAAATCAAATACTGGCAGCTGAAAAAGAGTAGAAAAACTCACATGGTTCTGCTTCCCACTGACAGAAATTGGAATGCCCTTTTTTGTATTGACACCTGCTGCAGCTTGTCAATAAATTTCATGCTGCAAACAGCAGTAAGCATCAGTTAAGGAGCTGCAACAAGCAAAATGTTGAGGATTGTCAATTTTAGCATCTAATGAGGTCTCCAGTATATGGTGTTGGCAGCATAATGACATGACATTGGCACGTAAGGAAACTAAGCTAAAATAGAATGCTTGTCTTTCTGGTACAATTCCAAGGGATTTCTGCCTTTTCTTAAGTATATAGTAATGCCACCCATCGTTTCTTATGAAATGCTGGAAGCTCTATTTATTTCTAGCCGTGATCCATGAGTAATTCAGGGATACCACATCATAAGGAAAAGCAAGAACTTGCATTTATATGTACATTGAAAATCCATGAGACATTCTAAAGTTTTCACAATCAAGGGCTTACTTTTACAGGGTACTCACTTTTGTTTTGTAGGCTAATGGACTGGAGGAAAGTAAACTGTGGGGTTCCCAGGAATCAGTGCTTGGACCACTGCTTTTCTTGATATCTGTTAAGGATGTGGACTTAGATGTACAGGGCACAATTTCAAAATTTGCTGATGGCACAAAATTTGACAGTATTGTGAACTGTGAGGAGAACAATGATAGACTTCAAAAGGGAATAGGCAGGAGGGTGGAGCGGGAAAACTTGTGTCAGATAAAATTTGATGCAGGGAAGTGCAAAGTGATACATATTGGTAGGAAGAATGAAAAGAGTCAATATAAAATAAAGGGTGCAATTCTAAAGGGGGCCTGGAATAGTGAGATTTGGGGGTGAAGAAGGCACTCCCTCCAATCCAGCAACTACCACAGAGGCCAGTTGAAGAGGAGAAATTACAATCCCCGATCACACAGCAACCACAGAGACTCAGGCTTCCTTTAACTGGTTTTATTCAAGCATATGCAAGGGAGCTGCAATCATTCCTAAGAATGAAGACCCAGCTCCCAGACTGATTCTATTTCATTACTTTTGTACTTTTTCTTATAATACATTCGAGTACATTTGAATACGTCCAATTGGTAACCGACACACAGGTCCATGCCAACTCTATCCTATTGAGTACATAAACATGTGATTTTGCTAACCAATTATTCTAAAGGATGTATACATAATTATATTACCAATCAAAATTAAAACACATACAGCACCCTTCATAATTTTAAAAATCTCTATTTAGTTTTGTATTTACTTGTGTAATTTTAAATACTAACCACACATGCCTATAGCATTATCATGCATGCTGTGTAATCTGTGCATCACAGTGATTAACAGAAATTACAAATCCGATTCTCATGACAATGAGAGCTATGTTACAGTGATTATTTACGTCGCTTGATTGGTTCTAGGATAATTGAAACAAAAATTATATTTCACAACAAAGCACAGCATCATTTTGTTCATTCATTCCTAGTCTAAGAAATACTAAAAGCTACTAACGATAATTTCATTTAACGTCTTACATTTTTGTGGTTCTTTTTAAACCTTCCTTTCTGATTATTTTGCCTGTCATATTTCAGATCACAGCAATCCTCCAGAGGTTGAAGAGCGTATAAAACTTTGGTGACTTCCTGAAGACATGAAGGGTGCTTATAAATGTAAGGTTGTTCTTTCTTTTTGCCTTGAAGTGCTAGGGTAAAGTATCCAGGAAACGAACAATATTGCTTTTAAGTACTGGAAACTATTACGCCCCCAAAAGATTTACTTCAGTCTTTTTAAAACGGAAGAGAGCCAAAATAGACCTTGAATGTATAAATACTGTAAAGTTAAACAAAACAAATAACTAACTTAATGATATATTTTAGTTATATATTTATAGAGGAACGTTTTTCATCCATCTCCTTGAGTAGACAAAATAACAAAAAATAAGAACTAATCGAGTGTTATAATATTAAACACACGTGAGTTTAAAAAATAAGCAGGAATTGAAAACCATCACCGGGTTCTTGGAGTTTTTCAACTGTCTCTTCACATCAGATTCTCCAACTGCGCGTTATTCAAGCAAACGAGTCTCTTTCATGTGCCAGTAATGGGCGACCAGGATATCCTGGATTTTGAGTAACGTGATAGCGTCAAATATAAACTCAATCAGTAATAATCTGGATATATTGGAAAATTACCAGGGAGACTCCAAACAAGAAAGTACGAGCAAAGGTCAGGTGCACAACCTTGGCTTCAACTGGCCGGTACGCTCTACAATGACTGCAGCGTCTAAGGGACAGCTACTATTGCTTCGATTTTTGTCACAGAAAACCCTGGTTTTGGTCTCAGCATATTTCACAGAAGTTTGTGTTCGGTAATTTTTTTAAATTACAGACAATATTGTTGGTTATGTGTTATAACCTTCACCTGATTTCAGTAAATGATACCCATCACTTGGAGCACGAAACTACTTTGACAAACGACCGCCATGATTACAACAAACACCCACAAAGAGATATAGTTGTTCTACAACGTCATTTGCACAAAATTTCTTGCATGTTCCACCATCTGTAGCAGTCGACTCTTGCTATGTTACTCCTTATAATTTTGAATTATTTTATATTTTGATCATGTTTTTCGCCTTTCCGTGATTTCCTTATTTAATCCATGCAACGTCCATTTCAACTGAAAAGATTTTCTAACAAAGCAGGATAAATCTAACTGTTTATCTCCATAAAATTAATGGAAAGTGCCATTAACAGTGCTATTAAGCAGCACTTACACAGCAATAATTTGCTCGCTGATGTTCAGTTTGGGTTCTGCCGGGAATACTTGGCTCCTGACAGCCTTGACCCAAACATTGGCAAAACAGCTGAACCAAACAGAATAGGTGAGAGTGGCTGCCCTTGACATCAAGGCCGCATTTGACCGAGTGTGACATCAAAGAGCCCTCACAAAACTGGAGTCAATGGGAATGAGGGGGAAAACTCTCTGGAGTCATACCTAACACAAAGGAAGGTGGTTGTGGTTATTGGAGGCCAATCATCTCAGTCCTAGAACATCATGAGTTCCTTAGGTTCCAAACAACTTCAGCTGCTTTATCAATGACCTTCCCTCCATCATAAGTTCAGAAGTGGGGATGTTCGCTGATGATTGCACAATGCTCAGCACCATTCACAACTCCTCAGATACTAACACAGTCCAAATCTACATGCAGCAAGACCTGGACAATATCCAGGCTTGGGCTGACAAGTGGCAAGTAACATTTGCACCACACAAGTGCCAGGCAATGACCATCTCCAACAAGAGAAAATCTAACCATCCCCCTTTGAAATTCAATGGCATTACCACCTCTGAATCCCCCACTATCAACATTCCGGGGGTTACGATCGACCAGAAACTGAACTGAGCTAGCCATATAATTACTGTGGCTACAAGAGCAGGTCAGAGGCTAGGGATCCTGTGGCGAGTAACTCACCCCCTGACTCTCCAGAACCCTGTCCACCATCTACAAGGCACAAGTTAGGAGTGTGATGGAATATTCTCCACTTCCTTGGATGAGTGCAGCTCCAACAACGCTCAAGAAGCTCAAAACAAAAACAGAATTACCTGGAAGAACTCAGCAGGTCTGGCAGCATCGATGGAGAAAGAGTTGACGTTTCAAGTCCTCATGACCCTTCAACAGAACTGATCTTTCTTTATACGGAGAGGGAAATATAAGCTGGTTTAAGGAGGCGGGGTGGGGGGGGGTGGAGAAGTGGAGGGGGGGGGGGCGGTGTTAGGATAGGAGCAGATCATCAAAAGATGTCACAGACAAAAGAACAAAAGAACACAGAGGTGTTGAAGTTGGTGATATTATCTAAACGAATGTGCTAATTATGAATGGATGGTAGGGCACTCAAGGTATAGCTATAGTAGGGGTGGGGGAGCATAAAAGATTTAAAAATAATGGAAATAGGTGGGAAAAGAAAAATCTATATAAATTATTGGGAAAAAAAAACAAAAGCAAGGGGGAAGAAACAGAAAGGGGGTGGGGATGGAGGAGGGAGCTCAAGACCTAAAGTTGTTGAATTCAATATTCAGTCCGGAAGGCTGTAAGGTGCCTGGTCGGAAGATGAGGTGCTGTTCCTCCAGTTTGCGCTGGGCTTCACTGGAACAAATCAGCAGGCCAAGAAGCTCAACATTATCTAGGACAAAGCAATCCCCTTGACCAGTACCTCATCCATCAACTCTAACACCCAATCTCTCCAGCACCAATGCACAGTGGCAGCAGTGTGTACTATATACAAGATGAACTGCAACAACTCACTAATGCTCCCCCAACAGCATGTAGAAAGCTAGGGGCAGCAGATGATTGGGAACACCACCACCTCCTTGTACCCATCCAAGTCACACACCATCCTGGCTTGGAACTATATTGCCCTTCCGTCATTGTCGCTGGGTCAAAATCCCTTACTAACAGTGCATGGATTGTTCCACCACCTCCTCAAGGGCAAGTAGGGATGGGCGATAAATGCTGGCTTAACCAGCGATCCCAAATTCCTTGAAACAATAAAAAAAGCTCCCTCCTTAACTGTAAATGTACCTGTGCCTGATGGACTGCAACGGTTCTAGAAGGCTGCTCATCACCACCGTCTAAGGGGCAATTAGGGATGCACAACAAAACATTAGCCTTGCCACTGATGCCCACGTCCCATGAATTTTTTTTTTTTAAAAATCTTGTTTACCATTATTGAAATTCAGGCGAGGTGGACCGAGATGTTACCATCACACATCCATGGAGATGGCTCACTCCATTGCTCCCTTTGTGAGGTATCACTGCTCTGGGTCAGTTAGAGAACAGAGGGTAATGTGCTTCCCTGAGAAAGAACAGTACCACTGAGAATTTGAGCTGCCCCTGGCCTGCCTCATGCACCATTTAACAGCCAGTGTCAGCGTCCCCAGAGGCACAGGACCTCTGCCAAATGAAGGCAGCTTCTGGAATTATTGGAATCATCAAACTGGTTTGCCCTTGTCTTTGACAAACTGAACAGGCTGCTCTTCTTTGACCACAAGTGTTGGTTTCCACACCCGAAATTCTTGACAACAGTCGACTTTAAACCCTGTGCGTTTATATAATGTTATAGAATACAAATGTGGGGTAAATGTGTGGGAAATCAAGTCAGCTCACCAGCCTCTTGGGGAATTCCCTTCCTAACAGCACTGTGCACGTAACTACATCACATGGACTGCAGCGGTTCAAGAAGATAGCTCACCACCAGCTTCTCAAGGGCAATTAGGGATGGGCAATAAGTACTGGCCTAGCCAGCGAAGCCCACATCCCATGGATGAATAGAAAAAATTAAAATCTATTAACGTTTCAAGTAACCGGCAAAAATATATGCGGCCGGGCTCAGCAAAGCGAGCCGATACAGTACATTTATTCAATGATCCCATTCTTTAAATGTATCGAATAGGAGATGCGACTTAAGCAAAAGCTCTAGCCCTTTAATTCTACGAATGAGGTTTCTTGGTTCGAAGTCTCACACAGCCAGAGGGAGAATTCAAGTACACTTACAGATTGACCCGAATCAAAGCTCCCACATTCCACAACGGATTTAACTTATTGCCCACACAAACAAACAAAAACTCGGCCCACAATAGAATGCACCAAAAAAAAAACCCCACGGTGACAACCTACATCGCAAAATCTTTGCCGTGCATCAGCTGGGAGCAGTTTTCTAAAAGGGAGAACGCCGGAGGAAATTCATCGGAAATGATTTATGCACACAGCACCGCTGTTTCCAAAATTTGCAGTGGACTTGGTAATAAACTGACCGTCTATGGGCTAAACGTGAGTTATTTTGCCATCACTGAGAAGATAAAACATGTAAGCTGCACTTTCTGTTTCCCTCCCAATTAATTTCCTTTGATGCTTTCTAATGATCTTCGGTTACACGGCTTGAATGCTCAGCAGTCACCCGATCGCCGCAGATCTCCCTGACTGCCCGCCTCACAACAGTGTTTTGTTCTTTCTCGCTGCTCCACACACCTCAGATGGTCTCACAGAAAATCCTGTCAGATAAACCACCTCACAGAAAATGCTGTGATGTCAGATGTAAAGAATGCCACCTAGGGCTTAATGCAAGGGGTGGCGGAGGGGAGAAAGACTGGGAGCTGAACAAACAATGAGCGGCTTGTCTGCTTAATGCCCGCTCTGCAACTGAGTGGAAATGCTACTTCCAGCGCTAATCTACAAACAGAATTAAACTTGTTGAAAGACATCAGATAAACAGAGTTGTCTTGTTCCATATTAAAAAAAAATAAAAGTTGAAACTTTTGGAGACTGATTCGAGAATTTTGCTTTACAATAGCCCTGCTACATTCTTGAACAGTATAAAAACATTGTCCAATCGAAAAGAAAAGGCCAATAGCGGCACATTGAGCGCACTGCAGTGGAATTGACCCTTCAGTTTAGAGATGGTAAGTCACTGTAAAGTAGGGTGTGCATTCTAGAAATCAGCCGAACAACCTGGGGCATTGGTTTCTGCTCTTAGAAAGGAAATTACATTTTACTCCTAAATTTCCCTTATTTTAATCCTGTGCCACTTGTATTTATAAAACATGTACACCAGCAATTTTGAAAAAGCTTGGTTATGACAAATGAAACTGTATCTGAGTATGGGTTGCAGATGAGCAACTACAGTTTTTGAACTGTAATGCAATATAACATTGTGAAGGACAAAAATCTTCTACAACTTAACATTGGCAAGATTGAAGCCACCTTATTGAATATAATTAAACTTTCTGCAACCTAACTCCTGGTTCTACCCACTTCTCTGGCTGTTCCCTAAGGCTCAATAGTGGCCATCCTCAGCATCCCTTTGAATGCTAAGCTGATCTTCAAGTCACATATCCTATCTATCACCTTTCATCTCATCTCCTATCTCCCCTGTAACACCCTCATCTATAGTGTTGTCAATTCAAAATTCCTTCAAATCTGTCTTCACTCACCTTCTAAATCCCCAATTTGACAAAAAGTTTGGTCCCACTATCTTGGTCAGTACTGAGTTCCATTGCCCTACTACCCCTGCCCTGCCAACCTTCATTGACTCAGTGTTCATCAACATATTGAATTCCAAATCTTTGTCCATGGCCATGAGCTGTTCAGTAACCCTGGTCTGACTTATATGCTTGACATATCCTCAGCTCTTCTAACTCTGGTTTCCTTTTCATCCCCTCCTCTCTGTTCCATTTTTGATGGCAGAAAATTCAACTGCCTTGGCCCCACACTCTTGACTTCTCACCCTCAACTTTGCTAACCCTCTCCACTCATTCAAAAGGCTCCTCAAAATTACCCTCTGATTGGGCATGGAGTCACCTTCCTGAACCATTCCCTTCTTACACTGTTCATAAAGTATTACAGCACAAACACAGGCCATTCAGCCCAACAGGACCAGGCCAGCATTTATGCTCTACATGAGCCTTCTCCCACCCTTCTCATTTAACTATATTAATATACCCCATTCCTTTCTCCCTCATGTTTATCCAGCTCATCCTTAAATGCATCTATGCAAGTCGCATCAACTTCTCCTTGTGATAATGAGTTCCACATTCTAACCACTCTGTGGGTAAAGAAGTTTCTCCTGAATTCCCCATTGGATTTATCATATTTATTGCTCCAGGTTCTGGTATCCACCACCCACTCTCCCACCTTGCCCCAACCCGCCCCACCAAGTGGAAACATCTTCTCTACATCTACTATATCAAACCCTTTCAGAATCTTAAGGACCTCTATCAAATCATCTGCCATTTTTGTCTTTTCTAGAGAAAAGAAGTCCAGCCTGGTCACTCTTTCTTGATACATTTAACCTAGTGCCATGCTAGTAAACCTTTTTTTGCACCTTTGTACCGGTGCCTCTATATCCTTTTTATAACATGGAGACCAGAACTGCTCACAGCACCCTAAATGTAGTCTAACCAAGGTTCCACACAAGTTTAACATAATGTCTTTGATTTTCAATTCTCTCTCTCTAGAAATTGAACCCAGTGTTTGGGGTTTGGTTTTTTTTAATGTCCTCATTAACCTCTGTCACTACTTTTAGTGTACCTTTAACTCCAGATCTCTCTGTTCCTCTACCCCATTTAGATGCTTATTTTCCAAGGAGTGCATGACCTTCTTATTCTTCCTACTAAAATGTACCAACTCAGTTATCAATATGGTTCATTTGCTAATTACATGCCTGTTCCGCAAGATTATTAATGTCTTCCTGTGTTTTGTCACAGTCCTCATCAGTATTAATTATTCCCCTCAATTTAGTGCTGTCCATAAATTTTGAAATTGTACCTCTGATTTCTGAGTGCAAATCAATTACATAATTGGTGAACAACAGTAGTCGCAAACCGAATCTTGTGAAACATCACTTTCCAACTTTGCCAGTCTGAGTAACTACATTTATTCCCAACCCTTCCTATCAATTCTGCTTCTTGTTCTGACTCCATGGGCTGTATTATACAAACTGCCATGGTTACTGCCTTACACCCCAACCAAAAATTCAGGAGGAAGTCCAGGTGAAAGACAGCTGTCTTGCAGCCATCTAACAGCCAATTGACTGTTAGTAGACTGGAGGCAGGATTTCCACCCCTCAGGGGCAAGAGGTCCCACCCCAGAGAGCTGCTGGCCAATCAGAGGCCAGCTGATCTCAAGTACTGGCAGTGCCACCGTGAGCTGTGGCCACTGCAAGTGCTGCATTCAAGACTGGAGGAGGCATTCAGCGATGGTTCGGAACTTTGTACGTCTTTGGGGATCAGGGAGGAGGGTCCTTTAGAAGGAGTGGAGGAGGTAACAGAGTTAAGGGAGAGGATTCAAGAGTGTGGGACCAAGCCAGGGAGTTGGGGGCCGGAGTTTTAGATGCGCTAGGGGGAAAGGAACCCAGGGGTGTAGGGGGTAACACTTTGTTGGGGGGGATGGCCACGGATGGGCCCAAGGGGCCAGTTAAGGAGGGACCCCTCTGTCCTCACCAGACCACGCTGCTGGTCGCTAGGCCTGGGCCTCTCCTGCAAATCATTTAATCCCAGCAGTGGCGTAATGAGGCCCTTAAGTAGGCCCTTAAGTACTTGCCCACTTAAGGGATTCAATTGGCCCACTGGCTGGCAGGTCGCCCAATACTACCCCCCGCTGCTAGTAAAACTGAGGTGGGGGAAGTGGTGGATGGGCAGGCCACTCACTGGATTTAATGCAACCTGCCTTCAAACTCATCAGTGAGGAAGTGTTAAATCCAGCCCTACATGTTTTGATCTTAGTCGTGAGTGGGATACCTTATCGCAGGCCTTTGGAAAATCCAAATATATTACCTCTATTTCATTGCCCTTATCTACCCTGCTACTCTTTGAGACTTTCCTTATTGCTCCATTACTGATTATTTAAGTGATACCTGCTCTTTATTTGGAACTGACAACCCTGAGGCCCCATCTCTATAAACTAAGCCATTTCCAGGAAGAGACAAGTAGACCAACACAGGAAGGGAAAATGAATCCACTGTAGCTTAATACTTAAGACTAGGCAAGGGATAATCATCTTAATAAGTGAAACTAATGTAGGCAAGACTCTTGTTAAACTCCAGTGCTAAAAGTGATGTCATTCTAATCACTATTCAGCGATCTGTGCTGGAAGCTATCAATTATGACCATTGGGTGAAGACTGGATTTGGTTTCTCTGTGATCTATTCAAAGCCCAACAGTCTACTAGTATTTACTCTACAGGTAAACACATAATGAATGGCCACATGGGTGAGGTATTAGAGGGTGGGCATCCATAAAACTGCACCCTAACAAGAATCAGCGATGCTTTTTAGAGCAAGGTAGAAAACACAGTTAATAAATGGATTTATTTTTGTGTAAGTTTCAATGCTGGTGAATTCTAGAAAATGCCATTGCAATATAATAATCACAATAAGAACAAACAAAGGTATTTTAATGAATTAATGACACAGGAGCATTATTTTTAAATATTATTCATGTTGTATGAATTGCTGGTTTCTTTAAATTCCAAACACGCACAACCTAATACTATGAGGCATCTAAAAGCAAGGTGGTGTGACAATCACATTTTCTATCAGACATACATCAAACCCAGCACTTGGCATTTAAAAAACCAAAACATAATGATAAAGTAGACAGTTCTCACCACCTACATGATGACATATGACATACACAGCGTGCATAACAAATTTCATTGTGTTTGAGTTACCTGGTGAGGTGAACCCTGCGATAACTTCCATATCCCACTGGCACTCATCACATATAATTATTTGTTACACTTTAATAGATTAGAATTATCATTAGAATTAAATGTCTAATGATCATGCATGTTGATGTCAATTGAGTTAGTGAAATATAGTAAAAGACATAGTGCGGGCTGAGTGCCCCAAATAGAATTTTGTATGCAGTTTACAATGTCTACATTTTATTCATCACACTACCATATAAACAACAGGTTTATGGTTAGGTTTTAAAACAAGATGCTTGCATATCCAACTAAAATTCCACACTGCTTACTGAATAGCCTGTGAAATACTATTCATTGAAAACATAACCATGCGGGTACAATAAATAAAAGACTGAGGATTATTTGTATGACACAAACTTAAAAATAAGATGGCTATCCACAGCTTTACCTACAACCCACATATAAGCATAGAAAAATGTATGCAAGACATGCTACCACAAATCTCCAATACCCAACATTCTTTTTTAAAAATCAGGTTAACAATGCTGACAAATTACTTGTCTGCTATGCCCTCTACTGGCTGTAAACTTAAATGTGTTGAGATGTTGACAACTTATTTGGTTGTCTTGATAAATCTTTTTTAATACCCTGGGAATACTACTGTCTACAGTGAAAAACAATTTGTCCACCCCAATGTGAAACAGCCATCTGCTCAAACAGCTCAGGTACCCACACAAAACTTAAAGGTCTCATATACATTTCATTAGTGTGGTGTTGAAACTAGGTCATGTATTCAGAGATGGAGGGACAGAGGAGTCTGCTTGCAGACTGCAGCGAATCAGTAGTGTGTAAAGGCTCCAACTCTCTCCCCAGTAAAAGTCACAGGTGCCACCCTCTGTAAAGAAGTAAGCAAAGAATAGACACGGTGGGTGGGACACAGAGTCCAGGGATTTCATTAAGATATACTTATGGTGAATATTGTGTGTCCCAGGTGTGTCAATGCTACCACAGAATCTGGTACCTTATTAATGGTGTTCCAGGGGAAACATTATCCTGTCAGCACTGAGGGGTCATTATCAATCAGCCCTAGAACAGCAGACAGGTGAAAGGGTGGGGGGTGGGGTGGGGGTGGTGGTGTGTGCGTGGTGGTGGTGGTGGTTCTGCTTTTTGACATGTAGATAGCAAAGCCAAGCTACAGAAAGCATTAATCACATATGCTTGAATAATGAGGGAAATGTCATGGATTATTCTTTGAAATGAGGCAATTTAATCTGATATGCAGAGTATATAAATTGCAAGCTTGCTTAGTGTAGGTGAGTGGATAAGGATGTTGAGATTGATCATAACCAACAGGTAAAAGACATCAAATCTGAACCTGCTACATAGCATTCCTATTTAATGTGACATTTCAGAACTCATAATGATGCCAAAAGATAAATGCAGTCATGTTAGTAACAGAATACTAGGTAATAAACATTTATGTTTCATTGGTTTCCAGATTCAAAACATAACTCAAAAGCAGGTATGTTTTCAATATATTTAAGCAAGATCTAAACAAACCAATGTGTTATGTTTAAATATCAATTCACTGTCTGATAGGAATCAGTTCCTCGAAGTTTCACTTACCCACACACACTCATCTCCCCTTCACCCCCAACCTCTTCCCCACCTCTCCATCACACCCCAACCATTTCCCCCCAACCCCCTGCATCATTGCACTTACCCATGCAATTCCATTAACTTGAGGTGCTCCATGATTTTGGTCCTCCACATTGTCCATATTTTCAGTAACAAAGAACTAATGAACGCATGAGCAAAAACAGAAGAGAAACTCAGTAATTGGAAATAGTACAAACTCAGAGAGGCAAACAAGAGTCCAGAGAATTCTTCAGTGATATCAGTCAGTTGCAGTGAGTTTTATTTTGGCTTGTTCTACTGATGCTACATTTCCACAGGAAACCAAAGTGTTTCATAAACTGCTGTCATTTTCGTGAACTGCAGTCTGATTTTCTGATTGCTCAGCACTCCTTTAGGAAATACCATATTTTATGGTTAAGTCCAAGCAGTAAGGTCATCTGTGGGGACAGTATGGGTGAAAACTTCCAATCTTTTGTTGCTATCACATACTATAAGAGGCAGAAAGACAAACTTTTTACATTCCCTCATCATGGTAGCAGATTGTTATAAGTCCCTGTACGTGGGGGGCATTACAAACATATTAAAATAACAGACAGGAAAGGACTAGTTGGCCCATCAAGCCTGTCCCACTGTCGTGCTGCCTGGAGCATCATGATTAGACACTCCCTACCCACCAAGAGCCATGGAATCTACTGGGAGAGGCAAAAAAACAAATTTTAAAAAATTGAAGGCCAATTAAGAGAAAAATCTTTGGAAAATTTCTCTCCAATTCCCTTTAGCTGATTCATAGTAGTCTAGGAGGATATTTCACTCACCTTTTATAAGATGTTATCTCCACTTGAGACACTGAGAACTGAAAATAGTTGCCCAAATCTTCTGGTCTCTGGATCGCTGGAGACCGGATGTAAGACAGAAGATGCTCTTTGGGACCTCGCAGAAGTCCTGATCCTTGGACAGACATGGGAATTGCCCAAGAATTTTAAACCTCCCTGGGCCCAATGCCTGCTGTCCTGGACTCTGTGCCAATTATCCACCACACCTGCCTACCCACCTCATTGACCTCACCCACTCACCCGCCTACCCACCTCACCTGCCTACGCACCTCACTTGCCTACCCACTTCATTGACCTCACCCACTCACCCGCCTACCCACCTCACACACCTATCCAATTACTCAATGCTCAGCACTATTCGCGACCCCTCAGATACTGAAGCAGTCCATGTCTAAATGCAGCAAGACCTGGACAATATCCAGGCTTGGGCTGACAAGTGGCAAGTAATATTTGCACCATACAAGTGTCAGGCAACGACCAACTCCATCAAGAGAGAATCTAACCATCGCTCCTTGACATTCAATGGCATTGCATTACCATCACTGAATCCCCCACTATCAGCATCCTGGGGGTTACCATTGACCAGAAACTGAACTGGGCTAGCCACATAAATACTGTGGCTACAAGAGCAGCTCAGAGGCTAGGAATCCTGCGGTGAGTAACTCGCCTCCTGACTCCACAAAGCCTGTCCACCATCTACAAGGCACAAGTTAGGAGTGTGATGGAATATTCTCCGCTTGCCTGGATGAGTGCAGCTCCTTCAACACTCAAGAAGCTTGACACCATCCAAGAAAAAGCAGCCCACTTGATTGGCACCCCTTCCACAAACAATCACTCCCTCCGTCACTGACAAACAGTGGCAACAGTGTGTACCATCTACAAGACGCACTGCAAAAACTCACTATGGCTCCTTAGGCAGCACCTTCCAAACCCACGACTGCTACCATCTGAAGGACAAGGGCAGCAGATACATGGGAACACCACCACCTGGAAGTTCCCCTCCAAGCCACTCACCACCCTGACTTGGAAATATATTGCCATTCCCTCACTATTGCATGGGCAAACTCCTTTCCTAGCAGCACTGTGGGTGCACCTACTCCACATGGACTGCAACAGTTCAAGAAGGCAGCTCACCACCACCTTCTCAAGGGCAGTTAAGGATGTGCAATAAATGCTGGCCCAGCCAGCAACGTCCATATCCGTAAATGAATAAAAATAACTGACTCACCCATCTCACTCATGCACCTCACTCATCCACTTATCCACCACCCAGCTACCCGCCAACACCCCTCACCCCTCACCCACATCACCCATCGACTCATTCATCCACTCACTTACACATTCAATCAGTTATTCAATCACCCAGGCACTCATCCACCCACTTACTCAGACACTCACTCAGTCATACACCCAATCACAATCACTGACACACACAATCACCTACTCACTCATTCACACAAACATCCACACACTCACTCACCTGCACTCACTCACTCACACACTCACCCATTCACACGCTCATTCTCTCAACCACTCACTCGCTCTTCAATCACTCTTAACCCATTCACCCACCCACTCACCCATTCGCTTATTAAATATCCACCTACTCACTCACCCACCCATCCGCCCATTCATTCACCCATTAATATATTTCAGATCTTTAAACACATACCTGAACCTGGCAGCTGATATTGGGAGAAGTAGATGTGTCCTCTGTGCTGATCTCCTTTGCTGGCCTCTCCATGGGTTCCTTTGCTGAGGGATTTTGTCTGCATTAGAAGTTTAGTTTTAAACAACTCATTTTGCATGTAATTGGGTGGCTTTCTGTCTGAACATCATCAGATGCAGCAGTTCCAATGTTGCTTTGAAAATTCAGGCCATTAAAAAACTGTTACATTCAAACCGTTCTTTTCAGTTCTGTCTACTTCAGTACAGTGTGGCTTACGTGGCTGCACTCTCACCTCTGAGTCAGAATGTTGTGGTGGCTGGGTGACTGAGATGCTGTCTGCCCTCTAAGATGGATGGGCAAGATTCCATGGCACTATTTCGATGAACAGCAGAAGAATTTTCCCCGGTGTCCTGACCAATATTTATCTCTCAGTCAACAACACAAAAGGACAAACAATCTGGACATTAACACATAACTGCTTGTTGGTGTTTGTTCTACATATATTGGCAGCTGTTCTTCTACATGGCACCAGTGACCACACTTCAAAAAAGTTCTTCATTGGTTGCGAAGTGCTTTGGGATGTCCACTGGTCATGAAAGCCATAATATAGATGTAAGTCTTTCTTTTTCTTTTCAGCATACTGGTAAACAAGCCCTTGCTCTTAATATTCTTTTGAGAATTAAACAATACTATGGCTGAATGGGAAACAACACACTGAGCGAGCAGATATCGAAACATCCAGGGAAGTGTTTCAGCCCAAGCACTCTTAATATTTTAACAAAACATTCAAATAAAGCTTACAAAAAGTTTTACAAAGTCTACCACTGACCCTGGCATCACATTGTTCCACTCTCCCGAGCTCCAAAACGGAGCAAATAAATAATAGCTAAATATGTCTTGCAGTACCATAACACCATAAGACATAGCAGCAGAAATTAGGCCATTCGGCCCATCGAGTCTGCTCTGCCATTAATCAAGGCTGATAAGTTTCTCAACCCCATTCTCCCGCCTTCTCCCCGTAACCTTTGATCCCCTTACCAATCAAGAACCTATTAATCTCGGTCTTAAATGCACTCAATGACCTGGCCTCCACAGCCTTGTGTGGCAATGAATTCCATAGATTCACCACTCTCTGGCTAAAGAAGTTTCTCCTCATCTCTGTTCTAAAAGGTCTTCCCTTTACTCTGAGGCTGTGCCCTCGGGTCCTAGTCTCTCCTACTAATGGAAACATCTTCCCCACGTCCACCCTAACCAGGCCTTTCAGTATTCTGTAAGTTTCAATCAGATCGCCTCTCATCCTTCTAAACTCCATCACGTATAGACCCAGAGTTCTCCAATGTTCCTCATATGTTAAGCCTTTCATTCCAGGGATCATTCTCATGAACCTCCTCTGGACCCTCTCCAGGGCCAGCACATCCTTCCTGAGATAGGGGGCCCATAATTGCTCACAATATTCTAAATGTGATCTGACCAGAGCCTTATAAAGCCTCAGCAGCACATCCCTACTTTTATATTCTAGTCCTCTCGAAATAAATGCCAACATTGCATTTGCCTTCCTAACTACTGACTCAACCTGCAAGTTAACCTTAAGAGAAACCTGGACTAGGATTCCCAAGTCCCTTTGCACTCCAGACTTCTGAATTCTCTCCCCATTTTGAAAATAGTCTATGCCTCTATTCTTCCTACCAAAGTGCATGACCTCACACTTTCCCACGTTGTATTCCATCTGCCACTTCTTTGTCCATTCTCCTAACCTGTCCAAATCCTTCTGCAGCCTCCCCGCCTCCTCAATACTACCTGTCCCTCCACCTATCTTTGTATTATCTGCAAGCTTAGCCAGGATGCCCTCAGTTCCTTCATCTAGATCATTTATGTATAAAGTGAAAAGTTGTGGTCCCAACACTGACCCCTGCGGAACTCCACTAGTCACCGGCCGCCATCCTGAGAAGGACCCACTTATCCCCACTCTCTGCCTCCTGCCAGGCAGCCAAACTTCTATCCATGCTAGTTCCTTGCCTCTAACACCATGGGCTCTTACCTTACTGAGCAGCCTCCTGTGCAGCACCTTGTCAAAGGCCTTCTGGAAGTCCAAGTAGATAACATCCATTGGCTCTCCTTTGTCTAATTTACTCGGTACTTCCTCAAAGAATTCTAACAGATTTGTCAGGCATGACCTCCGCTTGATGAAACCATGCTGACTTTGCCCGATTTTACCATGCACTTCCAAGTATTCTGAAATCTCATCCTTAATAATGGACTCTAAAATCTTACCAACGACCGAGGTCAGGCTAATCGGCCTGTAATTTCCCGTCTTTTGCCACACTCCCTTCTTAAACAGGGGGGTTACATTAGCGATTTTCCAGTCCTTTGGGACCCTCCCTGACTCCAGTGATTCCTGAAAGATCACCACTAACGCCTCCACTATCTCTTCAGCTATCTCCTTCAGAACTCTGGGGTGTAATCCATCTGGTCCAGATGATTTATCCACCTTCAGACCTTTCAGTTTTCCTAGCACCTTCTCCTTGGTAATGGCCACCATACTCACCTCTGCCCCCTGACTCTCTTGAACTTTGGGGATGTTACTCGTGTCTTCCACTGTGAAGACTGACGCAAAGTACCTATTCAGTTCCTCCGTCATTTCTTTGTTCCCCACTACTACTTCTCCAGCAGCCCAATGTCCACTTTTGCCTCTCACTTACCCTTTATATATCTAAAAAAACTCTTGCAATCTTCTTTTATATTACTGGCTAGTTTACCCTCATTTTAATCTTCTCCCTCCTTATTTCTTTTTTAGTGGTCCTCTGTTGGTCTTTGTAGACTTCCCAATCCCCTGGTTTCCCACTGCTCTTCGCCACTTTGTATGCTTTCTCTTTAGCTTTCATGCTGTCCCTGACTTCCCTCGTCCTCCCTTTAGTATGCTTCTTCTTCCTAGGGATGAATTTTTGCTGTGTCTCCCAAATTACTCCTAGAAACTCCTGTCATTGCTGTTCTACTGCCTTTCCTGCTAGGCTCATCTCCCGGTCAATTCTGACCAGCTCCTCCCTCATGCCTCTGTAGTTGCCTTTATTCAACTGTAATACCGTTACATCTGATTCCAGCTTTTTCCTCTCAATTTGCAGGGTAAATTCTATCATATTATGGTCACTAAGGGTTCCTTCACCGTAAGCTCCCTTATCAAATCTGCCTCATTACACATCACTAAATCTAGAATTGCCTGTTCCCTAGTGGGCTCCACCACAAGCTGTTCCAAAAAGCCATCTCGTAGACATTCCACAACTTCCTTTTCTTGGGATCCACTACCAACCTGATTTTCCCAGTCTACCTGCATATTGAAATCCCCCATGATCACTGTAACCTTGCCTTTCTTACACACCTTTTCTATCGCCTGGTGTATCTTGTGTCCCACATTCTGACTACTGTTCGGAGGTCTCCCATTATGGTTTTTTTTTACCTTTGCGGTTCCTTAACCACACCCACACAGATTCTACATCACCTGACCCTACATCATTTCTTGCTATCGATTTAATTTCATTTCTTACTAACAATGGAACCCCACCCCCTCTGCCAACCTGCCTATCTTTTCGATAGGATGTATATCTTTGGATATTTAGCTCCCAGTCCTGATCCCCTTGCAGCCATGTCGCCGTGATGCCCACCACATCATACCTGCCAATTTCAATCTGCGCCACAAGCTCATTTACCTTATTTGTATACTGCGTGCATTCAGATACAACACCTTTAGTTCTGTATTTCCCGTCCCCCTTCTCATTGTCGTCCCTTTATCTGATGTGCTTGAAGTTAGATTCCTAGCCCTTTCCAAACACTCTGTCCTATTAATAGTCTCTCCTGGGCTTTCCTTTCTTTTCAGTTTTTTCATAATTTTCCATGAAGTTGAATCCACCACCAACCCCGCCCCCCCCACCCCCCGCCCCCCCCCCACCCCCCACCACACACACACACACACACACACACACACACTAACCTGCTGCTTTGTTTCCCATTAGTTATACTTCTTGGAGTTTTACCCTTCCCTACCCCTCCCACTTTCTAGTTTAAAGTCCTGTTGATCACCTATTTACCCTTTTCGCTAGAACATTGGTCCCAGATCGTTTCAGGTGGAGACCATCCCAATGGTACAGATCCCTCCTGTTCCAATACTGAAGCCGGTGCCCCATGAAATGGAACCCCTCGTTCCCGCACCACTCCTTTAGCCATGTATTTACTTCCCTTATTCTCGCATCTCTATGCCAATTTGCACGTGGCTCGGGTAGTAATCCGGAGATTATAACCCTTGAGGACCTGTTCTTTAATTTAGTTCCTAGTTCCTGATAGTCAAGTGACCATTTATATCCCAGCACTGAATATAGCATGCAGTATACTACTTCAGAAATATTGTTCTCTGTCCACTGCTCTGCCTATATCAAGGGGAATGTATTCTATTCTATTCTATCACATATAGGAGTTTAATGCTTTGGTTTTGCTAATTGGAAGAGATTGTACATACACATGTGTGCTTACTATCTCAGAAAACCTCTAGGTACCTAAGTTTTTAACAGCCTGTCAAGTCCACTGAATAGGTAAACATGTTTAGACCAGGCTTCAGTCTTGCTCCAACTTATCATAATGAGACAACTTGAACACAGGGCCTACAGGTTTGGGGATAATCCTCATAAGAACACTATCAGTGCACAGATAATTCCAGTGTTTTTGGATGTTGATCAAATACAGTCACAAGCTTCAATAGATACTGTGGACCTGGAATTAGCACATACTGACAATGACAGAGGGTATCTCCAAGACATGCTGTTGCCTTGGTGAAGGAAATTGCAAGTGTTATGTCCCAAGAAAACACAGCAAAACACAATTGTGGAAGATCAACTTAATCTTCCAATCCATTGAGATCTCAGGTTAAGATAGACAGCTGCAGGGAAGCAGGAATGTGCCAAGTAGAGGTCAGGATTCTTCCCACAAGTAAGATGGGAGATTTCACACAGGCAGTGAGAAATTGGTCCTTATCCCATTCAGCTTTTGGGTAAAAATGTAGAATTTGGGACACCAATTTCTGGTCACGATCTTTTGCATCTGTTTTCCCCCACAGCTTCCAGTCATGATCCAGACACTGCCGAGTTTCAAGTTTCACTGCAAATCAGAGTCCATGGTTCAGGAACTGCTCAACAATAGTCGTTAACTAGGTGGAGCACAACTCAGTCTTTTCCAGGTCTATGGTGACCTAGAGACTGGTGCTTATAGTCACCACTAGAGGTCGCCCACAAACAAAAAAACAACTTCAGTTTCTGATGAACTAACAGAAGCAGGACGGTTGCTGTTGATCCTACAAACAGCCCGTCCCTCCAGTTAGCACCACCTCCCCCCACCACCCCCCCCCCACCATGACCTACCCATAGGCTGGCTCAGCATTGGAGATAGCTGACTAAACAGATTATAAGAGCTCCAAAAAGAAGTATGAAAAGAAACTTGCAAGAAATATCAAAAGAAACACAAAAATATTTTATAATCACATAATAAAAGTAAAATACTGCTGATGCTGGAAATCTGAAATAAAAACAGAAAATGCTGGAAAAGCTCAGCAGGTCTGGCAGTATCTGTGGAGAGAGAAACAGAGTTAACCTTTTTGAGTCCATAAGCATTTTCTGTTTCTATTTATTTTACAATTATATTAGGAAAAAGAGGGTGATTAAGAGCAATTTTAGCCCCTTAAAAACTGATAATGGTGATATTATAAATGAAAATAAGGAAATGGTGGACATGTTAAATAATTGCTTTGTGTTAGTGTTTATAGTAGAGGAAAAGGATAACATGCTAGACATCACAAAGAAACTAATAATAAAAGAGGGATGGAAATTCGCCACATTTGTTGTAATGCAGTAAGTATTGGCAGTAAAGAGTGGCAAATCACCAGAGCCAGATGGTTTTCATCCCAGGATATTAAAGGAAGTAAGTGAGAACATTGCAGATGGTCTAACTAGGATCTTGGAAAGTTCTCATGATTTAGGAACCAATCATTTAGATTGGAAAATTGCATTTGTCACTCTGCTGTTTAGGAAAGGGAGATAGGGAACTAAAGACTACATAGCCTAACATCTGTTATCAGGAAATTACTTGAGTCTATAGTTAAGGATGAAATGTCTGGATGCTTAGAAAATTTTCAACCGATCAGTGACAGCCAGCATGGATTGGTAAACTGTAAGTCATGACTGTTCAACCTGGTTGAATTTTTTGAAGATGTGACTGAAGTAATTGACAGGGGAATTTGTATGAACTTTCAAATGACATTGCCAAAGTCATCCAGAATTATCTTGTGAACAGAGAGTGGAAACATGGCTGGAGTTCTGTTTATTTTGTTGCTAATGAAAGTTTACTTTGAGCTGGATTTGTGGGGTGAAATTGCCAGGTCAACTGTGCATAATGGGCTCATAGTGAATCAGTAACCTGTTTTACACTGCACATGATTTTAAAGAATCTTTCCCACTGACTTCAATCTTGTCCTTTTGCCTACTTACTTATTATCCCATTCTATCTTGATACTTTTATGAGATTTTTGAGGTATTGAAATATTGTGATAAAGTTGTGTTGCATAGTAGATATTGAAGATATATTGTAGTGAGAAACAGCAATCAGCAAGGTCTTCAGACTTGCTGATCAAAAAAACACAGATACAATTGTGATCCATTCAATCTTTGTCTTCTGGCCTCTTAAAGGTTGTGTCGCACAGAGACATCTGAGGATTCCAATGCTTCTCACTGACAACGAAGACCTATGTTGTTCAATCATTCCACCTTGTTTCCCAGGTGTCATTTGATGTTTCTACTGTTTTGGTGCCTTCTCAGAATTGACCACAGGAAACTCAGATACAGGTTAACAATTGTTTTATTCATGTGAATGCAGGGAGAGTCTGCCTTAGACTGGCTAAAATGGGACTCTACTGATTACAGATAAAAGTACTTTTATACACAGTTAATCACATATAAATTGTGTTCCTCAAATTCCAATCTTGTCACTAATTGATCACATAATAAGCAGATGTCCCCAGTCCCAGGTTTGTATCTTTTTCTTACCCAAGAAGGGCTTCTTTATCTCGTTTTAGCCTGGTACTGTTTGTCTTTACCTTATCGGTTTATCTTCATCCCTCACCCCCAACACCACCCCCCCACCCCTTCTGTCTCATATCCAGTTAATCCCTTGTGACCTTAAGGTCTATCTGGAGAGTTCTGCTAATATTGGCCCTATGGTGTACAAGGTTCACCTGGAAAATTCAGCTGACCTTTGTTTTTTACTAATAGAAGTCCCTGTTTAACTCTTACAGTTGGTTTTAGTAATAGAAGTCCCTGTCGAACTTTTACACTACCCTGTGAGATTACTGATAAAATAGAATCCAATTACATCCCTTCTATGAAGTAATTATATTGAATAATATCATGCACCCAGGCAGGAGAAAGTCTTCTAATTCTTCTCTGCAATGGAAAAGATCCTGTGCAGTTTATTTGGGTCGCAACTATTAAATCTTTCCCCCAAATATAAATTTACTACCATGTTCATATGATGCAATGTGCAGATTGTATTAATGAGGGCCGAGGCAGTTCACCCAAATCAGTGTTATCATCTGCACAGTGTTATAAATAACCAATAGGGTAGTTTCCTGTCATATTAACAATATTGCATGATGCTGGTAAAGTAAAATTTGTCCTCTCTAGTTTGTTTAATAATTATGGTGGGATCACCTAAAGGACACACACAACAACCTAACACTGCATTATACTGTTGCTGCTCTTAATATTAATGACACATGCTGCATATATATTGGACAATATTTGTAACCAGATGCCAATAATGGGCATCATCATTTTACTAGTACCTTTCTGAGATTGGTGAATTTTGAAAGGGGAAAAAATATCATGCATGCTTGAGGGCAAGGGTTAAGTGGGGCAGTGCAGTGGGGGTCGGGGGAGGGGAGGATGTGAGGAATAAGGAGCCCAAAAAGTGGAGAAGCACCAGGGCCCTTGATTTCTCTTCATGGTCCTGATGATGGGCAAACTTGCTTCACAAAAAGAAAAGAAATGTCACCGATGAAATCAGAGTCTGAATACTCTTTAGTGTTTGAGGGCTCAGGACTGTGCTATTCTGACCGACTAATGACTGTGGTAGTATTGACATCTTCTGCTGGCTGGATGAGATCGAGGGCTTTGCAGGCAGCTCGGCTCAGAAGAGAGAAAGGCTGATTGCGGACGACATACATCAGCTCAAAGATTGGCACTGTACCTCATGGGTTCAAGGATCATGCCAAGGACCGGGAGTCAGGTTCCCCCTGTTCCATATAGGGCAGTGTCTGTCGTTCGAATCCATTGACCTTGGAGCCATGGTTTCTCGTCTGACAGGACTGTCACATTGGCACCTGGATCTAATTTAAAGTTGGTTAGATGGCCGTTTACCAGGCTATCAGCATTCCAAAATGAAGAACCATATTCTCTGATGTCCCCCAAGAAGAATGGCTGTGCATCTTCTGGGTCTTTGGTCTTGACCTTGTGGATAACCTTTGGGTTTTGACTTGCACAGTTTACCAAACTGTACCTGTCTATTGCAGTGGAAGCATTGAGCAGGACATTGATCTTTCCTGTGAGGGCACTTTGCACTTCAGCTTCTACTACATTAACCACTGACTGAGTATAAAAGATTTCCCTCATGTCGTCATTGCTTCCTTTTCCAATCACCTTAAATCTGGTTCTGGATCTTCCCTATTCAGTTTCTCCCTATTTAGTATGTCCAAGCCCCTCATGATTTTGATTACGTCTGTCAAATCTCATCTTAACCTTTTCTTCTCCATTGAGAACAATACAAGCTTCTCCAACCAATACATGTAACTAAAGTTCCTCAACCCGGAACAATTCTTGTCAGCCTTTCTTGCACCCTCTCTAATGCCTTCACATCCCTTCTAAAGTGTGGTGCCTTGAACTGGACTCAATTCTCCAGTTGAGGCCAAACCAGTGTTTTAAATAGATTTATCATAACTGCCTTCATTTTGTACTCCATGCCCTTAATTATAAAGCCCAGAGTCCTGTATGCTTTATTAACCTCTCTCTCAACCTGCTCTGCCACCTTCAATGATTTCTGCACCCAGGAACTCCTGCTTCTGCACCTTCTTTAGAATTGCACACTTTAATTTATATTGCCTTGCCTCATTCTTCCTACAATAATCTCTGAAAGTTTTTAACGTGATAAAAGATTTGGCTAGCATTAGATTTTCTGATATACCAAAAAAACAAAGAATCCCTTTTTCCTTATAAAACAATGAAGATTACCTGTATACTGATGGCATTCTTAGCAGGATAATCCCCAAACTTGTTGGCTGCAGTGAATCTGTTTAAAAAGTTATCGAATTACAATAATCTGTGTGGATGACCCCTAAACAGCTAATTCTGTCCAACCGTAAAAGTTAACAATTAGTACTGATGAGGCAACAAACGTATAATTTACACTATTCAAAACCGCTTTAGCTACCTTCTTATGTCAATGACACTAAAAATGTATATTGCTCTTTGATGTTCAATAGTAACTTAGATGACTTCCCACATCTAGAGATGCATGAGGCAGACAAAGTACATGCTTTCACCTGTTTTCTGTAGCTTGTTTTTCCTGTATTAGGTCACTACCCTGGAGCCAGAGGCTATACCTTGAGGGGTGCCACTCTGCATCAAGCATGGCTGACCAGAGGACTCTCCCTCTCTTACCATCTGCCATAGGCATGTTGGAAGGATTTACAGACTGATAATCAACCTGCTTAGCTGTGTTAGGAACACATCTTCCATGGCCATCAAGTCCTAGAGTGAGACTCAAACGTGAAGCTTCTGCCTCACAGAGACACTACCCACTGTGGCACATGAACACTTTGATGCATTAAACTAGACAGTTTATTTATAAAGTGAATTATCAATGTAAACATATACCAAGGTGTGGGTGCGTAGGGTGGGGTGAATTGAAACCCACCCAGCAGCAACAGGGAGCAATGGCCCCATTTGCTTTATCATCCCGTTCCTGCCGGAATCCCAGCGGTCATCATTTTGACTACCAACGGTGGGGTTCAGTGTCTGAGGAAACAGGTAGGAGTTTCATAAATTAATGCAACTCAGAGTCCCCTTGCTCCTCTGGGCCCCACAAAGAAAGATGTGAGCTTCTCTGCCCCAGCCTCCTCCCCCTCCCCCCTACCCTCCTGAAAACTCCTCCCACTGATTTACCTGTGAGTCAATTAACTTTCATTTAACGCAACCAACTGTCTTAACTGTCCCAGCTTCTACTCCTGGCCAGCAGACAGCTGCTGCTTTCTGCCCATTTTGGGCTATCAACTGACTGGCAGTATGCAGATGAGGCCTGAGAGTTTAAATACACTGGACCTGAAAGTACATGTTGAACTCACTCTGCCTGACCAAAACCTTCTGGCAGTTAAAGTCAACCCAAGTTTTTGATCATTATACACTGAGATACTCAAAATTTTGAAAATTCTTACGCGACAAATTTTGCTGCGGCAGGTCATCTAATGATATCTGTCCATTAGTTAGACATGCCTGCGCATGTTTAGGTTTTTAAATATTTTGTGTCGCAAGTCGGTAAAAATACAAGCTGATAATGGTGTAGTGAGGCAAACAGGGCATCTGGGACCTAAGTGAACAAGCAACTGTGAATCTCCTCAACCAGTGTGAAGGAGTGCGAAATTTACAATGCAACGAATGAGAAATGTAAATTAGAGTGAGTGAATTTGATGTCAAATCAGGAATAGAAAACAAAATAAAGAGAGGGGCAAAAAGATTGGATTAAGAGAAAGACAAAAAAAGAGACAGAAAGAAAACACCAAAAGTAAAAACAAAACTTAAAAACTAAAAATTTTAAGATCTCTAACAACTGAAGCCTGAAGAAATAGTTAATTTTCAGTGCCAGGGAGGTTAGTTATCAGTCATTATCACCTATCAGGTTGTTAAAAAAGGAGTTAGGTTGGAATAGTCTTTCTATGGTAAATTTAATTTGTATTTTCAGTGCAAGTACAGCAACATGCTGAGATTTTAATGGTGAGTCAGGCAGTGAGATGCCATTTCTGCAAAATTAACAGAGGAATGGCACAACTCTGATTTCAAGCTTTGCATATTTGAGTTTAACCACATATGTACCCCTTGCCTGAATTTGTTGTACCATTTTTGCATAAATACTGGGGAGCGCCATTAGCCTCATCATTATTTTGACAGGAAAATATGGGCCAATGTGAACAAGTACAATTACGAACAACGTTTCTTTGGAAACATTCAACATACTCAGACTGGTTTTTTGCACCGTTCCCCCCATTTACATGATACAGCCATGTGCCACCAAATAGTACCAGCAGTACTGCCCATCAGATTAATCAAAAATAGTGAGTGAGAAGTTCCACCATTAATGCTCATTTTTTGGGTGTTACGAGTGCCCTTAGAGCTTCAAAATGGTGCTCACACCTGTAGGGTGAACCACACTCTGTCTTGGACCAGGTGTTAGTACACACACAGTGAATGTCCATCAGAAGTATGCAGCACAGGTCAATGTCAATGTTAATTTGACACCAGCAGCGCTATTTTAGAGCTCAATGCTTTAGCCAATGCCCTCTCTTAACCCTACACAACAGAACACATATTGAATATTAGGAAGGACTCACCATCAGTGCTATTTAAAAGAATCATCGACTATTTACAGGTTAGTTGCTGTTTGATTTCTTCTGGCTATTGCTGTGATCCTACATTTGTTTTGTGCTTTCTATAGTTGTTTCAACCTGCAAAAGTCTACAGAGATTGGTGTGGCAGGAGCTGAAGGATGTTTTGCTGACTTCAAGCCTTTTGCACAGACCAGTTGCTTGCAGACAAGTGTATGGTAGGCATTTCCCTTGAAATACAGCCTGACTTGGAGAAAGGCCAAAGTGTACAGAGAGCAGGACAAGTTGGTGGGGGGGGGGAGGAGAGGAGTGGGAGGTGGAGGGAAACGGGCTCTCAGTAGGAAGGCCAGGCTGTTCACGGAGCAGTTCTCCTTCCTAAACCTCAGCAAGGAGCAATGTGTGAGATGTGAAGGTGACGGAGGTGATGACTTTTTGTGTGTCTGGCTGCTTCCAGCTTGAGTTGGAGGTACTTGCAACATCTCACAGCTTGCCATCCATAAGGGAGATCATTGAGGCTTTCTGTTCAAAGCGAGCTGACTACATTTCAATCTGTCTTGCCAAATACAAGCAGGCAGAGTGAGAATGTGGCTTCAATAGGTTTGCAGGCTGCTTAAGGTCTACGGTACCACTGATTGCACACAGATCAGTTTGCGGGTGCCATCTGTCAACTCTGTCTTATACCAGGAAAAAAAAGGGATTCCACTACCTCAATTTCCTGCTGTCTTGTGACCATAGGCAGAGAACTCCACAAGTCAACACTTGGTATTCAGGCAGCAATCATGATGCCTCCATTCTGTGGTAACCTGCTAGGTCAATTTAATTTAAGCCACCATGGCAAAACAGAAGGGTGGCTACTGAAAGACAAGGACTTTCCACTGATAACACGGCTGATGACTCCCATACACAAACCATGCACATGTAGGTCGCATGCATACAATGAAAGTCATGCTGTCACACAAAATGTGATAGAACAGACTATTGGAATGCTTAAGTAATGCTTCCATTGCCTGGACAGCTCTGGAGGAGCCCTGCAGTACAGGACAGAGTGGGTTTCAACCTCTGTAGTGATCTGCTATATGCTGCAAAACCTCACCATCATGGGCAGACAGCCCTTGCCAGCATCACATGGCGAACAGGTCATGACCAGGATTGTGAGGAGGAAAAGTAAGGGTGGAGGCATCTTGGACAAACTCTTTCTGGCAGGGTTATCTGTGAAGAACACATATGAGTGCCACATCATAATCCCAACTGTCCTTCCATAACAGCCGAACACCTTGTCTTCCCATGTCACTGACCATCCACTTGGCCACCTGCAAAAATAAAAACCACTTCAAAATATACATTCCAAAGCAAATTTGTAAATGAAATCATGCCACATTGCACACACATGTCAACACATTATCCTCCTTCACTCTGTCATTGCCTGTCTTCCACATGCCTTTGCCTGGCCTATTCTCCTACGCAGTACTACTCCATTTGCTGCTGTATGGCCAATGGAAAGCTGCTGACTTTTATGAAGGAGACTGCAGATGGCCTTGGAACACAATTTCGAGCAGTTCTGCGCTTAGAAGATCTGGCTGCAGATGTGGCATAGCTAGCAGTAATCAAGGCTGACTTGCTGATAGGTGACTATTCTTTGTCTCGTTGTGCCTACACAGAATATTCACAGAGTCTGCTGAGATAAGGAAAACACTAACTTTAACAAGAAACAACACCATCTTGCCATGAGGTCTGCATGAAAGAGCAGGATCATGTGACATTGAATCACTTCCTGTGATGATGTACACTGTGCCTCATTAGCATATCACAGTTAGAATTAACCCCTTTATACAGTAAAGTCCCATTGTTTGAGGGGTTACTTTCTTGGAAAACCTTGCAAACAGTGAATTCGCAAATGGCAAATATATTTTGTCATGGGAGATTAGATAGATTCAAATATTCCAAAAAAATTGATATGGTTAGACAATAAAAGGCAATGAAAACATTGTTTTTAATAAATATCAATACGTCCTGCTGTTTAACAAAATATGACATGCAGTATATATTAGTCACACTTAACATTATTATAAGGCTCTCCAGCAGAATGTAATGGGTTTGGAGGTGAATTTGGTGAAGGTTTACTTGAAGGTGGGGATGGAGGGAGTGGGAGAGGTGGCTAATGTAGATGTTGAGGTGGCAGTAGATTTAAAAAAATGTTATTTTTGACCGGTTTGCCTTTCGCTTTTCAATGTCAGTTGTTCTCAGTAAGGAGCAATAGCAGTGTCAATCACTCTACAAAAGAAAATGGTTCTTTTCGTGTTTGTCACCTGTTTTTTTCAAGTCTTCAGCTGATCTTATCAGGTCTACCATTATCTAAGGTGTAAACTGAGCCTTCTTAGGCTCTTCTTCTTCGTTCTCTTTACATTCACTGGATTTTATCAGTGCCACCAATTCTTCTGTCGAGAGTTCTGCTTGATGTGACTGAAGCAAACTCCTCTACTTCAACGGTGTCCAGTGCTAGACTTCACCTCATTAACATATTTGTTTCATTAATAAGGCTTAAGTTATAAAATTGCACTGTATGTAAGTTTAGTGATGGAAAAATCTTAATTTATATGTATTATTGGAATGTTGTTAAGTCTTTGAGCCTGCACCTCTTCAGTGTAAAATGCTATAATGTAGCTTTAAGGAGAAAAATACACAGAAGTGAACTGAGGTTGGAATAGGAATGCATGTTTCATTCAGCCTCCAGAGAGTCCAGCATTATCAGTAAACAGAAGTCAAAATTGTGATGCTGACTGGTTAAAAGGATGTCCTGAGGGTGAGAATTGTAAGAAAAGGGTATAAGTCAAGGTTAATTTGTTGTAAGAAGCCATACGTACTTCTCCCATTGGTGAAGAATTGTAAATATAAGGTGTAAGTTGAAGTTAGGTTGTTGTAGGGAAGCCATGAACTCACTGCCCATTGGTCAGGAGTTACAGATATTTGGGAAAAGTTATTAGTTGTATTTACACAGGTGCTCAGGCTTAGGCTGAATGTTGCAAAAGCTGCCTGAAAAAAAGCTATAAAAATAGGGTCTTTGCATTTGCCAGGAGGTAGCATTAATCTCAGGAGACTTGCTAAAAGTGGGCTCTTTCCAGGAAAGAGGATTTAGTAGTTGTGCCAGTTGACAGGCAAAGTTTGGTGTTGACCGTAAGAAACCCAGAGGTAAATATGGGTTTAGAGATTGTTGTAAGAATCCGGAAGTGAGACTAGGGATTGCCATAAGAAGTCCAAGTGTTAGATCACTATTAGAATTCAGTATTAAGACTAGAGGTAGTTGCTTTAAAAAGAAAATGAAAGTAAAAGTTGCCTTCAAAATACTCAGCAGCAATTATAGACTAGGAAAGAGAAAGAGAAAGAATTCGGCAAGTGATTGTAATATAGACTGAGAAATTAGAAGTCTTAAAATTTCAAAGGCATTTTTATATGTCCATTAGTATTAAGTTGACTAAGGTAGAATCCTCAAGACTTTGTAAGTCAAGAGACTAAGTCCTAGGGACCAAGAAGAGGTGACCCAAGAAGTCCTGGGTCCCACAGGAAGGACAGAGTCTTGTGCCATGCCTTGACTAGTGGAATGTTAAGTATTAATCTTTGTTGTCCAATAAATCTTGTTAGTTTGCATTCTAAATTAGTGATTACCATTTTTGTCAATAAGGTTATTCCCCGACAAGAATTTTCTTACTCTGGGGGTTAGTACAAAGTTCAAATCCCAACACCAGGGGCAGAATTTTCCGGTGTCGCCAGTGGTGGGTTTCGTGGCAGGCGGGAGTGGAAAATTCTGAGTGAGGCCAACAGTCGAATTTCCACCAGCAGAAAAATGAATTGGTATTTTCCCCTCGCCATCTTCATGGCAGGATGATGGCGGGTAGGCTTTCTCACTGATCCATGTCAGAGTCGCTATTTGCGTGCATTTGCATGACGTATTATTATTATTGTTAGTTAATAATAGTAACATACATACAAACTAGGAGTAGGCCACTCAGCCCTTCAAGCCTGCTCCACCATTCCATATGATCATGGCTGATCTGATTATAACCTCCTGCCCATGGCTGATCTGATTGTAACCTTCATCCTCTTGTTAACCAAGAATCTATCTAGCTCTGTCTTAAAAATATTCAAGGGCTCTGCTTCCACTGCTTTTTGAGGAAGAGAGTTCCAAAGACTCACAACCCTCTGAAAGAAAATAATTTCCCCTCATCTCTGCCTTAAATGAGTGACCCCTTATTTTAAACCACGAACTTCAGTTCTAGATTCTCTCACAAGATGAAACATCTTCTCAACATCCACTCTGTCAAGACCTCTCAGGATCTTAATGGCTTTGATCAAGTCACCTCTTACTCTTCTAAATTCCAGTGGTACAAATCTAACCTGTTCAACCTTTCCTCACAAGACAACCTCCCCATTCCTGGTATTAGTCTAGTAAACCTTCTCTGAACTGCTTCTAACACGTTTACATCTTTCCTTAAGTAAGTAGAGCAATACTGTACAAAGTACTCCAGATGGTTTCACTAGTGTTCTGTACAACTGAAGCATAACCTTCCTACTTTTGTATTCCATTCCTCTGGCAATAAGCGATAACATTCTATTAGCTTTCCTAATTACCTGCTATACCTGCATACTAACCTTTTGTGATTCATGTACTAGGACACCCAGATCCCTCTGAATCTCAGAGCTCTGCAATCTCTCAGCATTTAGATAATAAACTTATTTTTTATTCTTCCTGCCAAAATGGACAACTTCACATTTGCCCACATTGTACTCCATTTGCCACGCCTTTGCCCACTCACTTAACCTAGCCATGTCACTTTTTAGCTTCCTTACGTCCTCTTCACAACTTACTTTCCTACCTATCTTTGTGCCATCACCGAATTTAGCAACCATACCATCTGTCCCTTCATCCAAGTCATTCATATAAAATGTAAAATGTTGAGGCCCCAGCACTGATCTCTGTGGCACACCACTTGTTACAGTCTGCCAATCAGAAAATGACCCATTTATACCAATCTTCTGCTTCCTGTTAGCTAGTCAATCTTCTATCTGTGCCAATATGTTACCCCCTACACCATGAACTTTTATTTTCTGCAATAACCTTTGATGTGGCACCTTATCAAATGCCTTCTGGAAATCTAAGTGCAGCACATCCACTGGTTTCCCTTTATTCACAGCACATGGGATTCCTTCAAAGAATTCCAATAAATTGGATAAATATGATTTTCCTTTCACAAAGCCATGTTGACTCTGCCTGATTGTTTTAAATTTTTCTAACTGCCCTGCTATAACATCTTTAATAATAGCTTCTAACATTTGCCCTGTGACAGATGTTAAGCTAACTGGCCTGTAGTTTCCTGCTTTCTGTTTCCCTCCTTTTTGAATAAAGGAGTTACATTTGCTATTTTCCAATCTAATGGAATCTTCCCTAAATCTAGGGAATTTTGGAAAATTAAAACCAACCCATCAACTATCTCACTAGCCACTTCTTTCAAGACCCTAGGATGAAATCCGTCAGGACCTGGGGATCTGTCAGCCCACAGTTCCAACAATTTGCTCAATACCACTTTTCTGGTGATTGTCATTTTCCCTGAGTTCCTCCCTCCCTTCCATTTCCTGATTTACAGCTATTTCTAGGATGCTACCCTTAACCTCTATAGTGAAAACCGATGCAAAATATCTGTACAATTCATCTGCCATCTCCTCACTTACCATTATTGATTCCCCAGACTCACTTTCTATAGGATCTATGCTCACCAATAAATAATAGCATGCCATGAATATTCATTAAAAACTCAACTCACCGGAATCACATTTCCCCCTCCTGAGGGGAGGTGGTGGCATAATGATATTGTCACTGGACTAGTAATCCAGAGACCTAGGGTAATGGTCTGGAGACCCTGGTTGAAATCCCACCATGGCCGATGGTGAAATTTGAATTCAATAAAAATCTGCAATTAAAAAGTCTGATGATGAACATGAAACCATTACTGATTGTCGTAAAAACCCATCTGGTTCACTAATGACGTTTAGTGGAAGGAAATCGGCCATCCTTACCTGGTCTGGCCTACACATGATTCCAGAGGACTCCAGACCCATAGCAATGTGGTTGACTCTTAAATGCCCTCTGAACAAGGGCAATTAATGATGAGCAATAAATGCTGGCCTAGCCAGTGATGCCCACATCCCATGAATGAATAAAAAAAAATGATGTGCCATGCTAGTGGGAAGTTAGACCTAAATGATGCCCAGATATGAGTGGTGTGCAGCTGTCTACCCTCACTTCATT
The DNA here is from genome assembly GCF_017639515.1 of Carcharodon carcharias. Classification (NCBI taxonomy): domain Eukaryota; kingdom Metazoa; phylum Chordata; class Chondrichthyes; order Lamniformes; family Lamnidae; genus Carcharodon; species Carcharodon carcharias. The sequence continues at coordinate 61,635,198 of NC_054486.1, forward strand.
TGTGGCTTCAAGGTGAGTGTAACATTCAGTGCTGCTCCGGTTCCTCAGTGATGATGCCAGTGTTAGTCCACATTGGGGCTGCTCACATTCATTGCCTAGGCTGTTGAGCTGGGCTGCTCATCTTGGTTGCTGCGCATGACAGCATTGTGTGCTGCGAGTCTCAGGCAGGGCTGCACTCTAAAGCAGAGACCAACATGGCGACCGCGATGGGGGAGATGACAGAGACATGAGGGTGATGGGGATTTGGTAGGGGTGAGGGGGGGAATGATGGCAAGCAGAGGGAAGATTGGGGGAGGAGAGATGGAGCTCAACATGGACAGTGGAACACAGAAGGGGGTGGATGGGATTCGATTTGCATGAAGGAGAGGAGACGAATAAAGAGATAAAAACAAAAAACTGTGGATGCTGGAAATCCAAAACAAAAACAGAATTACCTGGAAAAACTCAGCAGGTCTGGCAACATCGGCGGAGAAGAAAAGAGTTGATGTTTCGAGTCCTCATGACCCTTCGACAGAACTAGGTGAATCCCAGGAAGGGGTGAAATATAAGCTGGTTTAAGGTGGTGGGGGGGGCGGGGGTTGGGTGGGGGGAGAGAAGTGGAGGGGGGTGGTGTGGTTGTAGGCAAAAGCAGTGATAGAAGCAGATCATCGAAAGATGTCACAGACAGCAGAACAAAAGAACACATAGGTGTCGAAGTTGGTGATATTATCTAAACAAATGTGCTAATTAAGAATGGATGGTAGGGCACTCAAGGTATAACTCTTGTGGGGGTGGGGTGAGCATAAAAGGTTTAAAAATATTTAAAAATAATGGAAATAGGTGGGAAAAAGAAAAATCTATATAATTTATTGGAAAAAAAAAATGGACACCCTGGTCCATTCCTCCATCACCCCCTACTCCCCAAGCCCCACCTATGGCACCACCCCATGCCCACGCAAAAGAAGTAACAACTGTCCCTTCACTTCCTCTCTCCTCACTGTCCAAGGGCCCAAACACTCCTTTCAAGTGAAGCAACATTTCACTTGCATTTCCCCCAACTTAGTCTACTGCATTCGTTGCTCCCAATGCGGTCTCCTCTACATTGGAGAGACCAAACGTAAACTGGGCGACCGCTTTGCAGAACACCTGTGGTCTGTCCGCAAGAATGACCCAAACCTCCCTGTCGCTCGCCATTTCAACACTCCACCCTGCTCTCTTGCCCACATGTGTGTCCTTGGCTTGCTGCATTGTTCTAGTGAAGCCCAACACAAACTGGAGGAACAACACCTCATCTTCCGACTAGGCACTTTACAGCCTTCCGGACTGAATATTGAATTCAACAACTTTAGGTCTTGACCTCCCTCCTCCATCCCCACACCCTTTCTGTTTCTTCCCCTTTCCTTTTGTTTTTTTTCCAATAAATTATTTGGATTTTTCTTTTTCCCACCTATTTCCATTATTTTAAAATATTTTTAAATCTTTTATGTTCCCCCCATCCCCACTAGAGCTATACCTTGAGTGCCCTACCATCCATTCTTAATTAGCACATTCGTTTAGATAATATCACCAACTTCGACACCTATGTGTTCTTTTGTTCTGCTGTCTGTGACATCTTTTGATGATCTGCTTCTATCACTGCTTTTGCCTACAACCACACCACCCCCCTCCACTTCTCTCCCCCCACCCAACCTCCGCCCCCCCCACCACCTTAAACCAGCTTATATTTCACCCCTTCCTGGGATTCACCTAGTTCTGTCGAAGGGTCATGAGGACTCAAAACGTCAACTCTTTTCTTCTCCACCGATGCTGCCAGACATGCTGAGTTTTTCCAGGTAATTCTGTTTTTGTTTTGAGACGCATACAGACTCTAGAGTACGAAAGGGATGGGGCTAAGTTTGGCAGAAGTGACATGGGTTGCACAGTGACTCATAGAGCAGGGATGGGGAGGGGAAACGGTCCTGTGGTCATTCATTAAGGAACTGGAGAGCTGAGTGAAAGCCAGTCATAGACCCTGGACTGATGCTAAGAGGTCAGGGTGAGAGATTAAGGGCAGGTCTGGGGATCTGTTGGTCATGTTACAGGGCTATATATGGCATGTATGTCATGTTCCTGCTCCAGAGAAGGGCAAGGCCTGTGTGCTCAATGGAGATCAGGCACAGCTTGGAGTGCAGGGCATGGTCATTGTCTCACCATCAGTGGTAATGGGGGTGTTTGGCTCGATACTGGGCTGCAGATGGGATGATAATGGTCAGGGGAGGCATATGCAGCCTGTAAATGGGGAAAACTAATAAAGGAGGAGGTACTCAAAACTCTCCTGGGGGGGGAGGGGGTTGGGGTCACCTCTATATGTGACTGTGCACACAGCCTCAAGATGGGGAAGGGTGAGGTCCACATGGGGTATGGGCACATTAACAGTGATGGGTTCGAGGGGAGGGCAGGAATATCCACCCCAACGACAATGAGATCCAGGGTTACTGGAGGAGGCTGGAGAATAACTGGAGTGAGGTCTAATTGCACATGGTGAGGCTCCCGGACGATTGGGGGGGGAGTGGAGGGGGGGTGGGAGGGTTTGACAGGGGGAGGGTTGGAACTGGTCTCAAAGTAAAAATTGCAGCACTACCATCTTGAGACATCAAAGTTATGATGCAGTCGAAACTGGAAAAGAATCTGCAAGGAAGGGGGGCTGGGACAGTTTGGGAGGAGCCTTTGGTTGGACTCAGGGGCAGCCTTACACTGCTTAGAGTAACAACATGGAACTGGAGTCTGAGCAGAGAGAACTCAGGAAGAGGTTATTGAGGAGGTTCAATTGGAGCCACTCACATTTGGAGCGCTTTCATGTGAGACTGCAGGAGTCATTGAGTGCACAATGAAGTTGATCAATTTGAGCATTAACAGAGGGGAATGTGAGAATGGAAGATAGAGCCAATGGAGAAGAGAGCACAGCTGCTGGATATCTGCAAGATGATTAATGAAAGCCTCAAAGGTGCTTTCTCCAATTGGCACTGCCAATGGGCCATTCATTCATCCAGTCATTCCAAAAGTGTAGGTTGGGCATAATTAGTCAGATCAGACACAGTAGGAGTGCCTTTGGTAAGGTTGAACATATCCTGGATGCGCTGAAGCCTCTTCCAACCTCTCCGGGGTTAAGATGTCAAGTAGCTAGGTTGGGATCTTGGTCACCTAGATGGATGAGGTTGTGCCTCAGCTGGAACGCTAGATCAGGGAAAGGTGAGTAGCGCAGATGCAGCTCTAGGGCATGACAATGGCTTTCTGGTAGCGATCGGGAGATCTACTATAGTTGCCCATTATTCTTTAATCTGTTGGATCTACCTGTCTACAGTGAGAAGGAAGATTGAATAATGGAGTCTGCGCTCAATGCTGCCTTCTTGATGGCAGTGATCCGGCTGAGGAGGAAAGGAAGAGCCTGGTGTCACCCAGCACAGCTTTAAAAAGAGGCCCAGCCTGAGGACCATGGTCCAGGGACTCCCCAGCAAGACCAGGAGGATGAGGTGGTCAGACCTATTCTACGGAGGCGACTCGCATGACCAAGGCTCTACCGAAGATGCCACTCCTATCTGGAGATGAGTGAGAGACAGTCCCATGCATGTCTATGCTTATCAAGAGATGTGGTGGCTCATATCTGCCACATTCTGCAGGAGGAGCTAACGCCGCATGGACTGGGAGGACGCCCCCTGCCAGTGCCCCTGAAGGTCACCACCGCATTCAGTTTTGTTTGCTAGCAGGTGGTTCCAGGGATCCACAAGGGATCTGTGCGGCATCTCACAGTCCTCAGCACATAAATGTATCAAGGAGGTGATGGATGCCCTCTACAGTAAAGCTCATCATTAAGTAAAGTTCACATTGGATGAAGCTGGCCAGGCTGCGAGATTCCTGGGTTTTGCTGCAATCTCTGGCTTCCCTAGAGTACAAGGTTCAGTCAATTGCACACATGTGGCTTTGAGAGCTCCATGGCAACAGCCCCTTATGTTCATTAACAGGAAAGGGTTCCACTCCCTGAACATTCAACTGATGTGCAACCATCAGAAGCACTTCATGCATGTTTGTGCCAGGCTGTTCCCATGTCTCATACATCCTGCATTACTCCCAGATGCTTCACTTACTCAAATGTGTTTTTGATGCTTGGACCGCTCAGGTGGGGCTCTGCAGTACTCTTCAGAGAGGGTGTCCTACAAAACCTGATACATCAAATGGGACATCACCTGCCAGAGGGAGACATGGAAGAGGCTGAGAACTGGAAGGACAGCAACCTGAAGAGGGCAATAATGGGAAGCTTCCATGTGAGATGCGATTGAAGTCGCAAGATGTGGACCACTTGCCCGTGACACACTCATAGCCGCAAGGTTCCAGGAGGAGTAAAGTGCAGGCATGGGTACCCAAGCACATTTCTCCTGTCCCTTAGCGGTATGCCAGTGACCTGAAAAGCCTTTACAACCACTAACATAGAGAGCAACGTCAGCATTGGGCCTTAGACCTCCAACCCTCACGTTTCACAGCCCTAATCTTTGGAAAGGTCAGCCTCCAAAGCAGTATGTAGCTGCGCTGGGAAGTGAAAAGAAGCACACCAGTGCAAAGCCTACATAAAGTTGTGGGGGCAGGGGAAATCACCCCAGATGTGCACTAAGTGCAGGAGCGGGTGTGAACAAAGAGGTTTTACGTGCTGGCTGCAATGGCGGACTTTCGTGCTGTAACATCTGCCTTCTGCCTCATTTATTATGCGGCCACAGGGAACACGCTGTCTCGCTGGCGGGTGACCTCTGTCATGCTGTTACCTCACCGCTTCCTCAATCTGGGTGCCATATCTAAACTGCAGCTGTGCATAGAGCTCTCAATGCTTGCAGCCCAGGACTGCGTCAGTGAAAACCAAGAAGAGTTCAGTGACCCATCACAGGAATGCATTTTGGAGGCCCGCCATGATGTCCTGCATCCTCGCTCTGGCTGCAGGAGCTCCAGCAATCTCACCACTCTGGCTTAGGAGGTGATGGCAGTGGTGATCAATGCCAATGCTGCACAGAAGAGGTTGGCCAACCAGTGCAGAAAGAGAATGATTTATCTCATCCGTTCTGCCAGGGTAAATCAACCATCTCATCTCTCTAAACTCGCACAGTCAAGGCCATCACACATTTACTGGCATCTCACTCACTGCCAGCTCAAGGGACATCACCACTCACTCTTACACACCCCCCCACATCTTCATTTGCCCTCATCTCCTCTGGAGACTGATTCCTCAGCCCTCACCACCTTGAGGCCACTTGCACAGATCAACGTGTGCCCTCACGCACACCTTGGGATACACCCTTTCCCCAGTACAACCCATGTCCTGCAGCCTCTTCCCTTGCCTGAGGCCACCTCTCCCCCTTACCCAGGTAAGACTTAGCTCTGCAGCCATTGATAAACCATCACCTTATGACTGGTTTGCCCACGAGCCCCCCTAAAAGTTATATGGTGCTGTCTGCGAAGCCTGGCACTGATGACACAAGTGCTGCCTGAAGCAAGGTAGGCTAACAAACCTTGAAGTCCCGAGCGATGTGCAGCTTGCCAGGTGCACTTATGTACGGTTATGAATCACATCGGCATGAAACTACACTGACGTGCCCAGATGATCCAACATGGGGGGATAAGTCTTACAATGAGATGCTAAAGTATTGAAATCGGATTCCTGATGTGGGAAACACAGCCTTCCATTAACAGGTGGAATGGACAATTGCAAGTTGGTTTCATGATGGCGTAAAACCGATTTTTGGTCTTCTTGCCATATTGTCTGCTCATGCCCGCCATGATGCCTGCTGCCAATGGGACCAGACCATTCCAGCTGTGGCCACAGTGATGGGAGAGACTATCATGGCACAAACAATGAAGGCAGCTTTTTGATGGTGAGACAACATGAGAAAACCCTCCAATACAATTGAGCATGCATAACTCCATGGTTTCTTTTAATGAATATCACTTCCTACTCAATTTGCCGTCACTTTCAATAAAGAGGTTGACACATCTCCCTGACATTAGACAAGGGACAATAACTAACATGAGTCAGCTACACATCACATGAACGTGAGGCTCACAAAGGGAGGTGATCACGGAGTTAGAGCTTGTGTGACCCTCACAATAAGAGGCCACATACATGCATATGCACGACGCATTTAAATGATGAGACCATTGTCATGAACAGCAAATGTACTTACGAAGGCACATAATATATACAGTGAGTGAACACCTGTGGCCCAAAAGTGATATCAAGGTTTCTTTACTGGGGAGGCAATGGTGTTGTGGTATTGTCACTGGTCGAATGCTCTGGAGACCTGGGTTCAAATCCATCCAAAGCAAATGGTGAAATTTGAATTCAGTAAAAATCTGGAATGAAAGGTCTGACGATGTCGATTGTCATAAAAACTCACTTTGTTCACTAATGAAGGAAATATGCTGTCCTTACCTGATCTGGCCTACATGTGACTCTTAACTGCTGTCTGAAAACCACAGATGAGCAAACATTGGACCTGCAATCGGTGAAATGGTGTACATAAAGTTTTGCGCGAATTTGTGAATGGCAAGGACACAAGTAGCAGGTCTTTGCTGTATTACAACAGCAAGGGTGCTGGTGATGTGGCATTGGTGGGAGGGTCTATGTTGTCATCCTAAGAGAGGACAGCAGTTTTGTGCTCCAAGGAACCACTGTTACTCACCTGGGCTGGTATCCCACAATGCTATTAATCCGTCAGAGGATAGATTGCCGCAACACCCCACATGCCCCTTTGCACACTGGTATCCACAGACATGATGGCAGCAGTCTGAATTTCCATTGCAGCACTCAGACTTTGGGGAGCAGCTGCTTGTGCTGGAATGGAAGTTAAGAAATCGGTCATCAGATGCTGCCTCATAGTTGGGTCCACAACCACATGAACAGATTTGGCTACCACTTCCATGCTGAAAATTTCTGCGCTAAGCCCTGTGCCAATTTGTGCTCGACTCCTCCATTCTCTTTAACATTGATCACAGGCTTTCTGGCAGGCCTGCCAATGTATCAAACATTTTTTTGTGCAAATCCATCAGCATTCTCTATAAGCTGCTTCATGGAAGTCCTATTCTGAGTCCTCGCATTGGAATTTGTGTGCAACCTTACCCTCTGGCAAGCTAGCACCTCCACTATTCTTGCCTCCTGACCTGACTTCAGCCTGCTTGTGCCCAGTGTCTTACCAAATGCAAACCCACCACTCATCTATCTTTTACGATACTTACAGTGTCGGTATCTGAGCTGGTGGTTGCAGATGTGAAATCAAGTGACAGCTTGTGTTTTCATCATCACGCTTTTGGTATTTCTCCATTTCCTGATCACATAGCCCCTCTTGGGTCTCTGAAAGGACGAAAGGCAGAGGGGCCAGGTTGTGGTGCAGGAAGGGAGGAAAGTAAAGAGGTGGACACTTACACTATCTGCAACTTGTAACTGGGAAGAGAGTGTGGGATGAAGTAAAAAGGATTAGATATGAGAATACAATCATCTTCAATCATTTCAGCCCCTTCACTGGCCATGGCCTCGGCAATGAGTGCCCCAATCATCACCAGCACCATCTCCCCTATGATGGTAAGGACAGGCATTTATCCCCCTCTTCTGCTTCTGGCTGCCTCTGGTTGTGCCATACTCTGTCCTGCAAGAGAGAGTGAAGTATGTCAGTGAGTCTCACACAATCCATTTGGCTGATGTGGAGGTCATGGTTAAATAGTTGGCAGTTAGCCAAATTTAATGTCATATTGGGGTGAGAGGCAAAAGGTGGGAGTGTGAACAGGGAGAGTTGGAGAATGGGAAGAGAAGGTTGGGGAATGGAGTGCCCATTACTTTCCAACTCCCTCTGATTAAGTTGGGGTGTGGAAAGTTGAGGAAGGCCTTACAGCCCAGAGGCCAATTTAGTCCCTTGTGACTAATTAAGGGACACTTAATATCTTCATGTTGCTCATATTTAACCAGTGAAGGGTGTGCCTAATCCATGTGGGGAAGACAGCCAGTAAAAGCTGGTGTTTTCCTTGTGGGTTTGGGAGGGTGGCGGAGGAGCTTCCTGATGAGGCACCCTCATCGACCCCTCCCTCCCCAGGGCTTGCCTGACTCACCTCTGACTTGCTCCAGCAATCCCCATAAGTTTACCTTAATTCAGGGCCTCCTCCATCTTTGCTGGTCCAGGCCTGCTGCAGGGACTGAAGAGCTGCCAGCCCTCCAGTTGGCAGGAAGCTCTTGGACTGAGTACTTCCCTATGCCCTTAAAGGCAGACAGGTAATTGCCTGATTGTCATTGAATTTTATTGGGGCTTTCAAAAAGGACATGTTGGGGTTGCCCCCAGCCTTCCAACTGGTGGACAGGCCATCGCTGAGGCCAGTAAATTCAGCCCAGTATGTCTGCATACTGTAAAATGTGGGTGTGAGGCCTATAGCTGTGCAAATGGTGTGAGGGTGAGGTGAAGCATCTCAATGTCACGTTAAAGGCCTGCTGTTAGGTGTGTTATGGGAGTGTGATGACTTGCGTAGTAACTGAGGCTACAAGTGCAGTTGGAAGGATATATGCATTGAAAGATGCATTCTGACATGAGGTCAATGAAATTCTTGCAGTAGTGCATCCAAGTTCTTAGGGCTAAACTTCTGGCATTGACCTCCATAGTTGCCTGTTCCCACACCTTGTGATTGAGTCTGTAGCACCTTCTTTATCCCTGTGGATACAGGACATCTCTCTTCATTTTCACCTACTCTCCCGACATCCAGTATAGCATCTGAGAACCTTGGAGCTCATGCTCTCCCCATTGTATTCACTCTTTTCCAGGGCAGTCTAGCTTTAAGTCATGCAGGCTAACTTTAAGTGGAATTCACCAATCACAATATCGGCCCCATGCTGTGATGAGTCCAGTCGATGCCCAATATGGTTAACAGTGGCTGAGTGCAGAGATCATGACGACAAGCAGGCTGCAGGAAGTTGCTATACTGCCTGCATTGCAATCAACAGCCATGGGTTATTTGTGCATTAGCTCCATGCCTGTTTTCAGGGCTGTCTAACTTAACCCCAAGTATGGCTTCATTATACTTAGGAAGCTGTCATTCATCTATATTTTAACATTAAAGACTACAGACCAATATTAACACTAAATGAGCACAGTTTAAATCACTTTACAGTCACCTGGACTCAACATTGTGTTCAACAATTTCAGATCATATGAATATATTAGGAGAAGTAGACTATTCGGCCCCTCAAGCCTGTTCCACCATTTGATAAGATCATGATTGATCTGATTGTGGCCTCTACTTTCCTATGTACCCTTTCACTCCCTTGTCAGTCAAGAATCTATCTAACTCAGCCTTAAAATTATTCAATTACCTTGCCTCCACTGCTCTCTTGAGGAAGAGAATTTCACAGACTGATGACCCTTTGAGGGAAAAAGTTTCTCCTCAGCTCTGTCTTAAATGGGAGACCCCCTCTTTTAAAAACTGTTTCCCTAGTTCTAGTCTTTCCCACAAGGGGACTCATTCTTTCAACATCCACCCTGTCAAGTCCCCTCAGGATCTTATATGTTTCCATAAGATTATTTCTTATTCTTTTAAATTCCCAATGGATACAGACCCAACCTGTCTAACCTTTCCTCATAAGATAACCCCTTCATCCCAGGAAACAGTCGAGTAAACTTTCTCTGCACTGCTTCCAATGCAATTATATCCTTTCTAAATAAGGAGGCTAAAACTGTACACTGTACTCCGGATATGGTCTCACTGACGCTCTGTAAAATTGTAGTAAAATCTTCCCTAATTTTAAATTCCATTCTGCCTACAACAAACAACAACATTCCATTTGTCACCCTAAGCACTTGCAGAATCTGCATACTAACCTTTTGTGATTCATGTACCAGGACATCCAGATCCCTCTGCACCTCAGAGCTCTGCACTTTCTCTTCATTTAAATAATATACTGCTTTTTTCTTCTTCCTGCCAAAGTGGACAGGTTCACATTTTCCCACACAATACGCCATATGCCATATTTATTTCCACTCACTTAACCTATCTATATCCCATTGTAAACTCTTTATGTCCTCCTCACAATTTACTTTCTTACCTATCCTTGAGTCATCAGCAAATTTAGCAACCGTACACATAGTCCCATCTTCTAAGTCATTGATATAGATTATAAATAAATGAGGCCCTAGCACTGATCCCTGTGCCACTCTGCTAGTGGCATCTTACCAACCCAAAAATGACCCATTTATCCCTACTCTCTGTTTCCTGTTAGCTAACTAATTCTCTGTCAATTTTAATATGTTACATCCCACACTATGAGCTCATATTTTGTGTAGTAGCCTTTTATTTGGCAAATACCTTCTGGAAAGCCAATTTCACCACATCTATGGGTTCCTTTTTATCTGCATTGCTTGTTACTTCCTCAAAGGACTCCAATAAATTAGTCAAACATGATTTCCCTTTCACAAAGCCATGTTGACTCTGCCTGATTTCATTAAGATTTTCTAATTGCCCTGTTATAACTTCCTTAAAAATAGATTCCAGCATTTTTCCTATGACAGATGTCGGGCTAACTGGTCTGTATTATCCTATTCCCTATCTTCCTCCTTTCTTGAATAGAAGAGTTACATTCACTATTTTCTAATCTGATGGGACCTTTGCAGAATCTAGGGAATTGTGGAAAACTAAAACCAACGCATCTAACTTATCCACAACCATTTCTTTTAAGACCATTTATGAAATAAGTCAGGACTTGGTGACTTGTCAGCCTTTAGTTCTAATAATTTTCTCAGTACCCTTTCCCTGGTGATCATAATTGTTTAAGTTCCTCCTTTCCTTTCACCTCTTGACTTACAATTATTTCTGGAATGCTTTTTGTGTCTTCCTACAGTGAAGACAGACACAAACGTCTGTTCAATTCACCCACCATTTCCTTATTTCCTATTATGAATTTCTTCAAGTCACTTTCTAGAGGACCACGCTCACTTTAGCTACTCTTATCCTTTTTAAATATCTATGGAAACTCTTACTATCTGTTTTTATATTTCTAGCTAGCTTACTCTCATACACTAATTTCTTCATCCATTTTTTTTTTTGGCCTTCTTTGCTGGTTTTTATGTTCTGTCCAATCTTCTGACCTGCCACTAATCTTTGTGGAATTGTACACATTTTCTTTCAATTTAATACTATCTTCAACTTCCTTGGTTAGCCACAAATGATGCATCCTTCTCCTTGAGTCTTTCTTTCTCACTCGAATGTATCTTTGCTGAGTGTTATGAAATATCTCCTTAAATGTTTACCACTGCATTTCTACTGACCTATCCCTTAACCTAATTTCCCAGTTCACTTTATCCAGCCCTGTCTTCCTACCCTTATAATTACCTTTATTTGAGTTTAAAGCATTGGCCTTAGACTCTCTCCCTCAAACTGAAAGTGAAATTCAATCATGTTATGGTCACTGCTACCAAGGCGTGCCTTTACTATGAGGCCATTAATTAATCCTGTCTCATTACACATTACCAGATCTAGAATAACCTGCTCTCTGATTGGCTCTAGAACATGCTGCTTTAAGAAACTGTCCCAAAAACACTCTATGAACTTATCTTCCAGTCTATCTCAGATTCATCCAATCTTTATATAGATTAAAGTCACCCATGATTATTGCCGTACTTTTTCCACGACCCTCTATTATTTCTTCCTGTATAGCCCGTCCAACAGTGTAGTTGCTGTTAGAGCATCTCTAAGCTATTCCCACAAGTGACTTCTTACCTTTACTATTTCTTATCTCTACCCAAACTGATTCTATATTTTGACCTTTAGTACTAAGGCCATATATATCTATTGTATCACTGTCATTCTTAATTAACAGAGCTACCCTACCACCTTTCCCTAGCTTCCTGCACTTCTGAAATGTCACAAACGCTTGAATGTTCAGGTTCCAGCCTTTGTCATCTTGCAACCATGTCTCTGTAATGGTTATCAGGTCATACATATATATTTCTACTTGAGCTGACAATTCATCAGCTTTGTTAGGAATGTTGTGCACATTTAGAGACAGAAGCTTTAGTTCTTTCTTTTTTACTATTTTTGCAACCTCTATCCTTATCTGCTGGAACATTATTAAGTTTGTATGTCCTGACCCTTCCTGCCACACTCTGATTTTCATTATCCATATTGCTACCTTCCTATGCTCCTCTCCCTTTAACTTATTACATCTTCCCTCCCTTGATCTCTTTCTTCCACTATTTAATTTAAAATCGCCTTGGTTATACAGCTCACCAGAACACTGCTCCCAGCAAGGTTCCATCCCAACAGTTCAGCTCCCACATTCACCAGTATTGGTGTCAGTGCTTGTGAATCAAAACACATGTCTCCCACATCAATCTTTGAGCCATGCACTCAACTCTCTAATATCTTATTTACCCTACACCAATTTGCTTGTGGTTCAGGTAATAATCCTTTGAGGTTCTGCTTTTTAATTTATCCACTAGCTGCTCATTCTCCCTAAGCAGTACCATCTACAAGATGCATTGCAGGAATTCATCAAGGTTCCTTAGGCAGCACCTTCCAAACCCACAACCACTATGACCTAGAAGGACAAGGCAGCAGATAAATGGGAACACCACCACCTGGAAGTTCCCCTCCAAGCCACTCAGCGGTCTGACTTGGAAATATATCACCGTTCCTTCACTGTCACTGAGGCAAAATCCTGGATCTTCCTCCCTAACAGCACTGTGGGTGCACCTACACCACAGGAACTGAAACGGTTCAACGTGGCGGCTCACCACCACCTTCTCAAGGGCAATTAGGGATGGGCAATAAATGCCGACCCAGCCAGTGATGCCCACATTCCGTAAACGAATAAAAAGAAAGAGAACCTCTTTCCTAGTCCTATCTATGTCATTGGTACCTATGTTAGGGGGTTGGAGTTTAAAAATAGGGAAGTCTTGTTACAACTGTACAGAGTATTGGTGAGGCCGCACCTAGAGTACTGTGTACAGTTTTGGTCCCCATATTTAAGAAAAGATATAGTGGCATTGGAGGCAGTTCAAAAGAGATTCACTAGGCTGATTCCCAAGATGAAGGGGTTGACTTATCAAGAACAGCTAAACAGGTTTGGTCTTTATTCATTAGAGTTTAGAAGAATGAGAGGTGATCTTATTGAAATGTATAAGATTCTGAGAGGGCTTGACAGGTTAGATGTTGAGAAGATGTTTCCACTAGTGGGGGAATCTTGAACTAGGGAACATAGTTACAAAATAAGGGGGCACTCATTTAAAAATGAGATGCAAAGGAATTTCTTCTCTCAGAGGGTAGTGAATGTCTGGAATTCTCTACCTCAGAGAGTTGTGGAGGCTAGATTACTGAAAGTATTTAAAGAGGGGGTAGATAGATTTTTGAAATACCGGGGAGTTGAGGGCTATGAGGAGCTGCCACGAAAGAGGAGTTGAGGCCTGGGGCAGATCAGCCATGATCTTATTGAATGGCAGGGCAGGCTTGAGGGGCCAAATGGTCTAATCCTGTTTCTATTTCTTATGTTCTTAAGGATCACAACAACTGGATGATAACCATGGCTCCCATTTTTCCAGACAGCTTTTGCTGTTAATGATTCTTTTTGGGCATTTTCAGCTCCTGTAGACCCATCTGTTGTTTCTTTGATTGGCCCACCACTGCCTGTCTTTTCCCTTTTGCCATCACCCTTTTTGTCATTTCACCACTCCTGCCTTTCACCCAATCACAGATTTTCCCTTTTGTTCACTCCTCCTGTCTCCCCTTTTTTTTGCCCCAGTACTTACTTAAAACCTGTTACATCACTAATTTTTTCCTGTGCGGAAGAAATGTCAGTGACCTGAAATGTTAACTCTGCTGCTGGAGCCGTTTAGTTTTGTCCGCGTTTTCAGTTTAAATTTAAACCCTAACTGTGCTGTATTAAATTTAACAGTATAGGCATGTGTACCAAATGAACTGTACTAACTCCTTTGCATAGGACAATTACATTCTATCACTGGAGAATCTTGCAATGTGTGTGTCATTGAACAAATCATTTTCTATATGAGAATTCAATAAGTTATATCAATTCTCATTTCAATATCAGCAAAACTATCGTGACATTAGGAAGTGAACTTGTAAAAAAGAATAATCAAGTGATTAGATTTGTTCTACTCTAATGAATGGTGGATTTGAACCATTCTATTGAAATTAAATCTATCTTTTTAGTTTTGTAAAACGTCTTCCACCAGCATAAGCATCAGCAAACTTTACCCATTAAATTGCAGTGCAAATGAAACAGCCACTGCCAGCCTCCTACCCCCTTTCTTCTTTCCCGGGCATAATTCAAGCAAGTTCACTTGTACTTCTCCTTTGATTTTAATTCATTTTGATGTTTTATTTTTATTCAGTAATAGGCTGTGGGTATCATTGGCTAGGCCAGCATTTATTGTCCATCCTCAATTGCCCATAAGAAGATGGTGGTAAGTTGCCTTCTTGAACCGCTGCAGCCCATGTGGTGTAGGTACATCCACAGTGTTGTTAGGAAGGGAGTTCCAGGATTTTGATGTAGCAACAGTGAAGGAATGGTGGTATATTTCCAAGTCAGGATGGTGAATGGCTTGGAGGAGAACTTCCAGGTAGTGGTGTAGTTCAAAGACAGAGTCAAAAAGTAAGTTGAAACAGTGTGCAGTCTGTGGTGAATTAGAGCATTCGTTTCTCTTTTCCCTTTCTTTAAAACTTGTAATTAAACACCACTGAGATTAAAAGTAAGTTCTGTTGCAACTATCTGAACTGTCCTCTCACTCCATGGTTTCCCACCATGGTTTCCCCCCTCTTGTTGGCAAAATTCCCCAGCAATATAAACGTAATGGCCTCACCCCACAAACTATCACATGGTTATTTTCCAATTAGCCTTGCAACATTGTCGTCACTACCAACTTTACAAGAATTACCTCATAGCAGTCTCTGCAGGCATAGAAACTGGGCAGAATTTTGCCCCTGAAGGGCGGGTGGGCCCCACCGGCTCAGCGGCAGGCGGGCAGCCGATCACCGTCGCCGAAACGGGCCCCACCGCCATTTTGAGTGGGCAGGCCACTTAAGGCCCACCCAGCGAGCCGCCCAACAGGAAGCGCTGTGCACTTCCTGTGCGGGGGGGTGGGGGGGAGAGATTCCACAACTGTCAGAGTGTGCTCTTTCACGCGTGCGCCTGAAAGATTGCACAGCTCCCTGAGACTAAGTGCTGCCTCAAAGAGAGTGCTGACAGTGTTTGAAAGTTGAAAAATAGAAAAATAAAAAAATAATTAACATGTCCCCCTCATGTGACAATGTTACACAAGATGGGACATGTTAATAAATATCACATAAACTTTATTAAAGTTTTTTAAAACAGACATGAAACCTCATCCTGCCGATAGATGAGGTTTCATGTTTTTTCAGAAGCCCACGGGGGCTCCTGGCCTGTCCGCCAGCCTTAAGGTTGGACGGGCAGGGCCTTTAATTGGCTTAATTATCCTATCAATGGCCTCAATTGGCCATTGTCAGGTCGGCGGGCGGACAGCTGATCGCACTGTCTGCCCGCCTTACTGAATATTTAAATGGGGCGGGATGATGTCAGGGGTTCCTCCCGACATCATCCCATGTCATATTCATGTTGGTGAGCAAGCCCCCCCCCCCAGCTCGACGATGGAAAAATTCTGCCCATAATAACAAGTGTAGGCCATTCAGCCGCTCGAACCTGTTCCGTTATTCAGTTAGATCATGACTGACCTAGGTTAACTCTCCGCAACCATCCTGATCCCTGAACCTTTAATACCCTTTCCTATCAAAAATCTATCAATATAAAATATCACTTTGAGGGATCTGTTGACCATAACTTCTGGCCCGTTTTAATAATATCTTGGTTGCAATCAAATTTCAGTTCACCCTATTATTGTACAATGAAATAATCTCAAAGACCAGATGTGACCTTTGTGATTTTGGAACCAACTCCAAGAGATCTTGGAGTAGGTTTGTGTCTGCTATCTGGGGGTAAGCATTACCTGGGTGGAGACCAGAAAGGAATAACTGGTGGGCGTGTTGCAGGCCCCTTATCGAACATGCTGGACTTATTGTATTTTTAGATGGTGCTTGGTGCCCAGGTGGTAAAGACAAAAACTACCATCAATGTTCTTTTTGGAGCCAAATTCTAAGGGTGGAAATTCTGAGTTTGAACTATCCTCACTGGTCTTTAAATTGATGATAGGTTATGATCCTGAGATTGATATATTTTGAATAGTGGAGATCAAAACCTTACTTGCACCAATGGTACACATTAACACTTCCATTTGTATGCAAATTGGCTACTGTGTTTCCTACCTTACTGTTGTAACTATACTTTAAAAACGTACTTCATTGGCTGTAAAACACTTTAGGATGGCCTGTGGTCATGAAAGTTTATATATAAATGTAAATCTTTATTTCTTTTTCTTCACAATTATATGCACCTCATCAGCTGCATGTTGAAACTTCCCTTGATATTTTTGTATGTCCAAATCTCTTAACTTCCCTGATACTCAGGTTTGTATTAAATCTATTCTAAGGCCCAAATTTCCATCCCCAGGTTTGCAGAGTTGGGAGGCTTCCCAGCCTGGTGAACCCGACCTGTAAAAATGACTGCCCATGGGTAGGATTTTCAGCAGGGAGGGGTGGTGGACTCACTGAAACAGGAGTCGGTGTAGGCGAGGCCAGAACGAGCGTGGTGGCTGCCGGGTGCGGAGGTGGGCTGAGTGCAAGGGCTGCTACTGTGCTCCGGTACTGTTTATGTTTTTAAAAACTATTGAAACAAAATAAAATCCCCCCAGTCTTCACCCCTCACCACCTCTGACCCCTATCCACTCCCTATGCCCCAATGCATGCCCCACACCCAACCCCCATCCCCTCATTCTCCATATGCCAGCCCATGCCCCTGTACCCATCCCTCATGGCTCCTCATACCCCCATGCCAGCTCATGCCACCCCATAACCTCTACCCACCACCTTTGCTCTTAGCCCCTCCATGTCAACTCACCTAGTAAGCTTTGACACTTCCTGGACAGTTCCTGGATAGCTTGATAGTTCCTGGACAACCTGAAAGTTCCAATGAGTTTTAGCATAATAAGTGTATAATCATGTTTAATTCTAACAATCCCAAAGGGTGTCTTACCTCTCCCAAAGTGTCCCGGGACTGATCCAAAGGGGTACCCTAGCTACCTAAAGAATCCACCAAGTTCGGACTTCCTCTAACCTGCTCTACTCTGCATGTTGTGGGATTCATGCAGCTCGGGTTCAAAAATCCCACTTCAGTGGAGGCAGCTGGTGATGTAAATGACCAGTTGCCTCCGTGAACCGTGCATGCACAAACCCCGGCCCCACTCCAGTCCTGCGCATGTGAAGGTGGGAAATGGTGGGTTTAGGGCAGGAATTAGAAACTTTGTCCATTTCAGGGATCTTCGCCATGACAGAGGACCTCTTATCATGGGGTGGGGTGAAAATTTGGGCCTAAGTATCCAATTCAACAACTTTCATATTCTTATCATTGTTCCCAAATTCACTGACAAGTTCCTGGCATAAAATCAGAGTGCTGGAATCTTTATTTGTGGATTCTGATACAGGAACCATTTATGCCCCAAAATAGTTGCACTGCATCTTCTGAACTAATCTGAGGCCTTTCATTCATGCGCTGTCCAATACTGATAGAAACTCATAAAATGTGGAACATCAATGTTGCAGTCCCCATATCCCAAAGGTATGTGTTTCTATTGCACCACTGGTAATTTAGAATGAAGTAAAAGATCCTGGTATCAGCTGGCACTGGCGGAAATGTTTTACTTTGGAGCTCCCATCAGAGTTCCAGTCTATGCTTGTACAGAGGAGACTCTGATTGATCCTGGGCTGCCTGAGGTGTGAGGCTGTCGCAGATTTTAGAGAAGTTGCCAGCAATCTATTCCGTTTTTAAAAGATAGATTGTCATAAAAAGATGGTGTGCCATTGAACCTTACAGACCAAGAAGTGCCTATGTTTGGTATCTAACCGTTCTCCTGAGAACTACAGTGGAGACATTCCAAACAGTTATGTGCCTGCAGGCCACTAAGAGGAAAACTGGCTGGATTCCTACTGCCGACTGCTAACTGAGGACCATTGCAGAAAGTGTACATGTGTGGATGCTTACAAAGGACAAGATTAGTCTGGGCTCTCTCACTGAAACTCACTCTGCAAGTGACATATGAGAAACCAGCATTAAAAAGCAGAGCTTCAGCTCTTCCTATAACCATACCTCTCCATTTCTCACAGGCTTTAGATGGGAGGGATGGGAAGGGCAAAGTAACAAAATTTCCTGTTACATGTGTAGCCACATCAGCTGTTTGAATTTGCAGCATTTAGTAATACGCCCACTTTATATTCTAGTCTCTGAGTATCTCAGCAGGCTATATTTTTAGATGTTCAAAATTTAATCCATTATTTGCATTATCTACTATTTGTATAAGCCTTAATCATAACACATCTACATGTTATAAATATGACTGTTGTTTAAAAAGACAGCCAAAATCAAGTTTTACTTTCAAATTATGTGTCGACCTTGGCAGAGTTGCAGCACTTTTCTTGGTTCAAAGTCAGAAGGTGGTGTTTTCAAATTCCATTCCAGAGACTTGGGCTCAATATCTAGGCTGACTCTTCTGTGCAGTACTGAGGGGGTGTTGCACTGTTGGAGGTAGTGTCTTTCCACTAAGACTTTAAACCAAGACCTTACCTGCCCTCTCAGCTGGATAAAAAATATCCCATGGCACAGTTTGAAGAAGACCAGGGCAGTTCCTAACTGTGTCCTGGCTCTCAACCAATATTAAAAGAGCAAATTAGCTCATCATTTATTTTGTTGCTGCTTGCAAAACCTTGCTGTGTGCAAATTGGCTGCTACATTTTCCTGCATTATGAGCAATGACTTCACTTCAAAAGTACTTGATTTGTTGCAATACGCTTTGGGGTGTCCTGAGGTTGTGAAAGGCTCTATAAAAATGCAAGTTATTTCTCTTTTTTAACTGAAGTGTCTTATAATGGAATCAGCTAGTTTTACAGAGTTTCATCCAATTGTTCTTTACATTTTAATTGTAATTTTAAAGAAGTTTGACAGGTTTCTTTCCCTCTCCCCAAAATGATTGATTATGTTGAGTACTATTCTTTAGGCCTCTCCCCTGTGATACCCCAAACAAGTAGCCATTATTCATTTTCAGCCTTGACAGTGAGTATTGATGGGCTATTTAACTGCAAGAGCATCAACACCAAGGATTGTCCTTGATCAGATGTCTTAAAGAAAACTGTAAAAAGATATAAACTAAGTGGGGGAAAAATGCATGGCACCAGCTATTTCCAATGGGAGAATTCTGTAGCTCCGTTTGGACAAACTACCACAGTACAGACCCAGGGACTAAACCTGGAATCTTCCTGATTTGTATGGTTCAACTACTAACTGAGTTATCAGAGGAATTAATGCCATTAAATGTCCTGCTATAGCAAATGCTGGCCTACTCACATTACAAAAAACAAAAGACTGAGAAAAAAACATTTTCCCAAATAAATATTAGAATCTAAGTGACATTTTTGACAAAAAATGAGTGCAACAATTTATCCTATTTATTGTCAACAGTTTTACAAATGTTGGAGCAAGCTAATTTTCTAGAATAGCCAAGAATAATCTATTGTAAAAATTTTGCTAAACACCATTATGTTGCTCAATCACTAAGATGAACTTATTTTTACAAACACCTACTGCCAAATAAACTTTCTCATATAGGTTTTTGGAGAGGCAATTTTTAATGAAAAGTTAAAAATTTGGGGGTGGTTATAATTAACAACGCAACATTTCATTGTATCCCTGTTCACACCAAGGTGCGGTTGTTTGTTTTTAAGTCTAAGAATTGTCCTTCAAGACAGAGTGGATATCAATATTTATAAATCTGTTGTTTAATGTATTTAAGTGTTGTTTTTTAAATCTAGGTGCTAATGATGAATCTAACTATTTGAAATCCTGCTCTATTCAATAGTGTTCAACAGTTGCCAGTGTATAAAATGGCTGTCCAAGCTGATTTCAGGCCATTTTTTCCCTTTTGGCAAGACTGAACTAAAATATGCGAAGATAACTCAACTGTACTAAATACAAGAAGGATGAATTTCTGGAGGATCTCTCCCAGTGTGACCACCATAACTTCACTGTAAGTTCAGCAGATACCCATTTCCTCTCTTAAACCCGAGCAACCAAGATTACAGTGGTTGCCATCAGGAAACTGAGCTTAAACATAAAATCACCAAAGTAGATTAAGGCTCATATTCAAAGAGTCATTTCAAAAACATTGGTCCAGAATTTCCTATCAGATTAACAGCAAAGCTAAAAATGTTCACTGTTACATATGGGTAACTTTAGGCAACAGCAGGTGTACAGTTAAATTTGATTATGCACAGGGATGTAGTGCCAAATTGAGGTGCTGGAGCTCTAAGAAAATGCATTGGCCATTCATTTCTAAATCTACTATTACATTTTTTTCCTATGTATTAATCATTTGAGTCCTCAAAGATCAGTAAAACTATGCATTTTAAGTGAAAATAATAGTATCGGTAGGCATTTTATTTTGAACCATGCGGTATTTTGAATCATTAGCCTTTGGCTAGAATTTCATTATGCAACAGTTTAGTTATTTAATTCAAGCCTACTAAAACATGAATTACAGAAAAAATCACTCCTGACTAGGGGATGGTATATAGAGGGACCACTGCTTTTTTTGATTTGTATTAATAAATGTATTGTGGGGAGGTGATGGCATAGTGGTATTGTTGCTGGACTAGTAGTCTGGGGATCTGGGTTCAAATCCTGCCATGGCAGTTGGTGGTATTTGAATTCAATAAAAATCTGGAATTCTAATGATGACTATAAAATTATTGTTGTAATTGTCCTGTAATCTGCTGTCTTTACCTAGTCTGACCCACAGCAATGTGGTTGGCTCTGAAATGGCCTAGCAAGCCACTAAGTATCAAATGAAACCATAGGCACCGGAGAGGACAATGGCAAAATCAGCACTATCAACCCTGCAAAGCCCTCCTTATTAACATCAGGGGGCTAGTGCCAAAAGCTGTCTCACAGACTAGTCAAGCAACAGCCTGACATATCCATACTCATGAAATCATTCCACACGACCATCACCACACCTGAGCATGTCCCACCAGTAGGCACAGTGGTGTACAGTTGGGAGGGAGTTGAGTTGCCTTGGGAGTCCTCAACATTGACTCCAGACCCTCTGGCATGAAGTCTCATCACATCAGGGCAAACAAGGAAACCTCCTGCTGATTACCATGTACAGCCCTCTCGCAGCTGATGAGTCATCATGTTGAACACCACTTGGCGGAAGTACTGAGAGTGGCAAGGGTGCAGAATGTACTCTGGGTGGGAGACTTCAATGTCCAGCAGCAAGAGTGGCTCAGAAGCATCACTACTGGTCAAGCCCAAAAAGACATGGCTGTTTGTCTGTGGCAGGTGGTGAGGGAAAAAACATCATCCTCACCAACCTGAATGCGTGACACTGTCAGTAGGAGTGAGACCACCGCACAGTTGTTATGGAGACCAAGTCCTGTCTTCACATTAACGATACCCTCCATTGTGTTGTGTGGCACTACCACTCTGTTAAATGGGATAGATTTTGAAAGGATCGAGCAACTCAAGACTGGGCAGCCATGTGGTGCTGTGGGCCATCAGCAGCAGCAGAATCGTACTTGATCACAATCTGTAACATCATGGCCCGGCATATCCCCCACGCTACCATTACCATCAAGCCAGCGGATCAACCCTGGTTCAATGGAGAGTGCAGGAGGACATGCCAGGAGCAGCACCAGGCATACCTAAAAATGAGGTGTCAACCTGGTGAAACTATAACACAGGACTACTTGTGTGCCAAAAGGTATAAGCAGCAAGTGATAGACAGAGCTAAGAGATCCCACAACCAATGGATCAATTCTAAGCTCTGCACTCCTGCCACATCCAGTCATGAATGGTGGTGGATAATTAAACAAGTCATAGGAGGAGGAGGCTCCACAAAGTGCCCCATCCTCAACGATGGAGGAGCCCAGCACATCATTGCAAAAGAGAAGCATTTCCTACAATCTTCAGCCAGAATTGCCGAGTGGATATTCCATCTCGGCCTACTCCGGAAGTCCCCAGCATCAGAGGTGCCAGTCTTCTGCCAGTTTAATTCACTCCACATGATACCAAGAAACAGCTGAAGCACTGGATAGTGCAAGGGCTATGGGCCCGGACAACATTCCGGCAATAGTACTAAAGACTAGTGCTCCAGAACTTGCCGCATCCTTAACCAAGCTGATCTAGTATAGCTACAACACTGACATCTACCCGGCTATGTGGAAAATTGCCCAGGTATGCTCTCTATACACAAAGAAAGGACAAATCCAACTGACCAATTACCACCCCATCAGTCTACTCTCGATCTTCAGTAAAGTAATGGAAGAGGTCTTCAACAGTGCTATTAAGCGGCACTTGCTTAGCAATAACCTTCTCACTAATGCTTAGATTGGGTTCTGCCAGGGCCTCTCAGTTCCTGACTTCATTACAGCCTTGGTTCGAACAGGGACAAAAGAGCTGAACTCACAAGGTGCGGTGAGAGTGACTCCATTTGACCGAGTATGGCATCAAGGAGCCCTAGCAAAACTGGAGTCAATGGGAATCAGGGGGAAAACTCTCCACTGGTTGCAATCATGCCTAGCACAAAGGAAGATGGTTGTGGTTGTTGGAGGTCAATCATCTCAGCTCCAGGACATCACTGCAGGAGGTCCTCAGGATAGTGTCCTTAACCCAACCATCTTCAGCTGCTTCATCAATGGCATTCCTTCCATCATAAGGTCAGAAGTGGGGATATTCGCTGACTATTGCACAATGTTCAACACCATTCGCGACTCCTCAGATACTGAAGCAGTCCATGTCCAAATGCAGCAAGACCTGGACAATATCCAGGCTTGAGCTGACAAGTGGCAAGTGACATTCATGCCACACAAGTGCCAGGCAATGACCATCTCCAACAAGAGAGAATCTAATCATTGCCCCTTGATGTTCAATGGCATTACCATCACTGAATCTCCCACTATCAACATCCTGGGGGTTACCATTAACCAGAAACTGAACTGGACTAGCCATGTAAATACTGTGGCTGTGAGAGCAGGTCAGAGGCTGGAATCCTGCAATGAGTAACTCACCTCCTGACTCCCCAAAACCTGCTCACCATCTATAAGGCACAAGTCAGGAGTGCTATGGAATACTCTCCACTTGCCTGGATGAGTGCAGCTCCCACAACACTTAAGCTTGACACCATCCAGGACAAAGCAGCCCACTTGATTGGCACCCCATCCACAAACATTCACTCCCTCCACCAGCGATGCACAGTAGCAGCAGTTCCTACCATCTATAAGATAGCACTGCAGGAATTCACCAAGGCTCCTTAGGCAGCACCTTTCAAACCCACGACCACTACCATCTAGAAGGACAAGGACAACAGATAGATGGGAACACCACAACCTGGAAGTTCCCCTCCAAGTCCCTCACCATCCTGACTTGGAAATATATTGCTGTTCCTTCATTGTTGCTGGGTCAAAATCTTGGAAGTCCCTTCCTAACAGTGCTGTGGGTGTACCTACACCACATGGACTCCAGTGGTTCAAGAAAGCAGCTCACCCCCAACTTCTCAACTAGGAATGGGCAATAAATGCTGACCCAGCCCACATCCTGTGAATTAATTTAAAAAATAGTGTAGACCTGCGTGCACAGGGCACAATTTCAAAATTTGAAGATGATGCAAGACTTGGAAGTATTGTGAACTATGAGGAGGATGGTGATAGACTTCAAGAGGATATAGACAGGCTGGTGGAATGGGCACACATGTGGCAGATGAAATTTAATGTAAAGAAGTGTGAAGTGATACATTTTGGTCAGAAGAACGAGGAGGGGTGTCATAAGACAAAGGGTACAGTTCTAAAGGAGGTGCAGGAGCAGAGTGACCTCGGTGTATATGTGCATAAAATATTGAAGGTGGCAGGGCAGGTTGACAAATCAGTCAATAAATTATACTGAATCCTAGCTTTTATAAATAGGGGCACAAAATATAAAATCAAGAAAGTTATAAAACTTCATAAAACACTAGTTCAGCCTCAATGAGAAGGATGTGACTGTTTTAGGAAGGGTGCAGAAAAGATTTACGAGAATGATCCCGAGGATGAGAGACTTGAGTTATGTGGATAGATTGACTGGGGCTCTTCTCCTTTGGGTAGAATAGGTTGAGAGGAGATTTGTTACACATGTTCAAAATTATGAGGGGTCTGGATAGAGTAAATGGGGAAAAACTGTTCCCATCGGCAGAATATTGAGAACACTAAGGTGATTAACAAAAGAACCAGAGGCGACATGAGCAAAAACTTCTTTATACAGCAAGTGCTTTGGATCTGGAATGTACTCCCTGGGCGTGTGATGGAGACAGATTTGATTGTGGTTTTCAAAAAGGAACTGGATAATTACCTGAAGAGAAAAGATTTTACAGGGCTACAGGTAAAAGGCCAAGGAGCAGGACTAGCTGAGTTGCTGTTGCAGAGAACTGACACAGAGACAATGTGCTGAATGGCCTCCATCTGTGCTGTAACCATTCTATGATTCTAGTATAGATACATTCAAGGAACTTGATAAACACATAAGGAAGAAAGGAGCTGAAGGTTACCTTGATAGTGTGATCAAGAAGGGTGGGAGGAGGCTTGTGTGGAACATCACCATAGATAAGATGGGCCAAATGGCCTGTTTCTGTGCTGTAAATTCCATGTATAGCTGCCAGCAGGAAATACAAATACTGTATTGTGTTTCACATCCTCAGGGCATCGCAGCCAAGGAATTAATGTTCTGTAGGCAAATGCCGCAGGGTGTTTGGGGATATTGTTTCTTTAGATCCCATGAATCTTGAACTTTAAAGACCCTCAAATGCTTGTTTATGAGAAAGCTGTGTGCAAGGAGTTGGAAGGTCTGTCACTTTTACAGTCAGGGAGTTGTACAGAGGGTTACTGCTATTGCTGCTGCTGCATTTTGACTCAGAGACATTCAGCAGCAGTAGTGTCAGGCCAGGGACCCTGGGCCTGGCCTTCCCTCCGTCACCTCTTAACCTCCCCAAGCTCTGGATTCACAGCCACCCCGTGAGTTCCGGACATTCCAGTCAACTCTTACCTTCCGGCCTGAACTCAAACTCCAGGAACTCGTGGCCAAACTTGTCCTTGTGCCCCACTTAATTCGCAGGTAGAATTCACTCGACAATGGTCCGGCCACCTCTGCGTCACAAGTTATGCAGCCCCATGTGGTTGGGAGAGGATTTCTCTCCAGTTCTGATTGTTGTCAGCAATGAGCCAAACCCCCCTGCATGTCCTGGAAGCAAGTAGCTTCAATATTGGAGGCATGAGGATTAAAATCAACACCAATCTTAAAGATTGAAAATCCAGTCAGACAATTAATGGAATGGATTCCACTGAGATCAGTGGAAAGAAAAATCAAGCGGGGCATATAATGGATGGCCAATCAGCAAAGGGGAATTTGCTATCCAGCCTTTAAATAGAAGATGCCAGAGGTAAATTAGGATGTATTAGAACTGGGGTATGGCTGGAGGTAGAGTTACAGAAAAGCCAATGACTACCTAGCTCCTAATCTTTGGGACTGTTCTCATGTTAGTTTTCAAATTCACAGCTGACCTCCAGATGTTTACATCAGTGTATCTTTCATGAGTGATTTCATTTCCTTAGCAACATTTTGTATTGTTGTCAGGAGAGTCTGGATTTGGACAAGTTGAGTTGACCTAAGAGCTCCTTGAGTTAAGAATGGATGTCTAATGCTGCAGGCAGCATTGGTAAACTATTTGTTATGATCCCTATCAATCATGCAGGGTTGTGGATTACAGGACTAGTTATTAAAGCCTTTGAATAGGAGGTGCCGGAGCGGGATTCTGGCAGCATTAGACCCCAACTATGCAAAAGTTACTGTACAAGTTGTGTTGCTTTGTTGTTAGCCTTGCAAAAAGCAACATGCCACCTTTAGCCTCCCCCTTTTTATAGGAGCTTGCTGTATTTGCCTATTAATTACCTATTAAACTCGTCACAGAAAGATGAGCCTTGTCATTCAAAGTGTAAACCCTTTTGACAACATGGTAAATGTTCAAGTCAATCAATCACTCCGGCATTGAAGACTAACTATTACTAGTGTGGCATGTCATTCCTTCAGATTTTAAATTTTTGATGGGGGGGGGGGATTTTAAAAATGTAGATTAGTAAATTTTATTTTGCCTTACTTTACCTGTCTCTTTCTTCTCTCTCGCTTAATCCAATCTTTCTTACCCTTTCTCGTTATTTCTCTTTCTGTACCTGATTTGACATTGAATTCACCCACTTTCATTCACCCTCCTACTTAATCCTTACTGTGTGAGCTGTCCAATCCTCAAATCTCATTTCTTAAGGAGATCCCCTGTTGGTTGCTGTGTTCACTTGGGTCCCAGGTGCCCTGTTGTCTTGCTGTACCATTATCAGCTTGCACTTTCAGCAACTTTTGTGGTCAAACATTTTTTTGAGCTGAAGGTTGCAGGGGAAAGTCTAACTACTGGCAGGTATCATTAGATGCTGCGATACACCTAATATTGGCTCATTATCTGCTTGTCAATCCTACAACTGGGAGAAGCAAGACCCTGCCTTTGAAATGTTCCCAACAAAAGTTTTCTGAGAGGCTGATGATTCATGCATTTGTAAACAAGATTTTGGTTGCATTTTGACCCCCATCTTGTGGGTCAGAATGAGCAGCAACTGCAGGCAAAAACTGAACATCTTATGGGGTTTTCACATTGTAAGGTTAACCAAAGGCACTGAACCAGCCAATCTTTGCAACTATTATCAAGGCCTCAGCATAAGATCTTAAAATGCTGTTTGATTAATCAAATCTTAAAATCATTTTTCTGAACCATATCGAAGTGGCATGTTATTGACAAGGATTACTGCATTTTAATTTTAGCTTCTAAAGGTTTACATGTTACCGGAATAAGAATTACATAGACGATAGCTATCTATCAGCATATAAACATCTTTCATTGATGAATGTCTGTCACATCTGTCATACCTGACTATTGCTGTAACAAAAACTCATAACAGCATTAAAAATCACTTCTCTTCATATCTGACAAATACATCTGCTGTATTCACAATATAAGAATGTAACATATCAATACAGCTCCATTTTTGTATACAGTGACAAATATCTCAAGATCATAAATCATAACTTTTGGTATCAAATCGCAATCAAACCTTAAGTTGAAGTCACGGAAAGAACGCTGCCAATTAAATTTGATCCAATTAACTTGGCAAAAACAAAAATCCTAATGCAATGTCACATTTTTGTTCAGCTACAGCTTTCTTCAGTGTTAGGCAAACTGTGAAATCAGTCAGGCAGACATTGATGTAGACAGCGCTTGGTTCAACACATATGAGCCGCACTAATTCATTTCGACCTAAATTAATCAAATTAGGACTCAGTGGTAGCCTGAAGTGCTGAGTAATAAAAACTATTAATATTTATCCATTTTTCTATTCTGTACAATGTTGATATTATGCATCTATATATGTGATGAATTTGTGGGGAGCAATGATTTTTGGCATTCTTCAGAGTAACTTGTAAATGCTTCAACTGGCATTTCTTTATACTGTATTAAACACAACTGCGTTGTTATTTCCAAGTAGTCTCTCCAGCCTTCTCCTGAGTCCTGTGGAGAGTTGACTTCCAGTCAGAGAAAGTTCCTGAACTTAATGATTTATGGCCTTCCCCAATTAGTACTTAACCACGACAATTCATTTTTTTTTAGCCTGAGATGAGTACGAGCCTAATAGGGCTGTGATAAAAGGGCAAAAGGCACTAGAAGAGCCAAAGGGGGATTAACGAGCTTCTCCATTTATTCTTCTTCCTAACAGCTGAACTGTTACAACTATTGACACTCTTCAAAAGGTCCCGCTCTGAACTCTGTCCAGACTCTGCAGGCTCCAATGGACATCTTCAAATACAAATAATAGAGGGGCGAGAGCTTCCCCTGTGTGATGCCAAAACCAACAAAGCCTCTTGGATCAGGTAATAAAACTTCAGTTCGCCCCTTTGAGTTTTATTTACTGGCAGCTGACAGCGCAATAGCAAGGGGCGAATTCAGCAAGAATTACACAGTCAAGGCTCCTGTCAAACCCTAGCAGGACCCTTGTCTACAAGCACCTTCATGACTGGCATTTTGCTCAAAGCCCTCTTGCATTGGTCCTTGACAGCTGATGACATCACAAAGGACACTCCAGACAGATGCCTACATGGCATCCTGCAGCATTTTAAAAGAGAATTAGTAGTTTTAATTATGGTTGTACTATGAAAGGGAACCATGCAAGCTCCACAGGAGACCTTTGATCAGGCCCTTTTGCTAGTACAATGCCACGGAACTGTGACTATTCCTAGTAAGGGGTCTTTTCTTGCTGAATGACTCACCAGTGATCTTTGAATGTAGACAAGCTTCTACCCCTCCCTCTTCATTAGTGAGCATTTCTATACAGTGCTTGAAGATTGGGAGCATACAACTAAAAAAAATCCCTGCTGCTTTTGGTCACTATTTAGGAAGCCCTGAAGGACTCTGAGTGACTTTATTCATTAACACAGGTTGCCATTAATTAAATGTCATAATAAAATAATCGAAAGAACTACTGTCTGAATGACCTATTATATTTTTCATTAACAATTCAGAGTGCGGTGTATAAATGTGTGTTGAGAATTTAGAGTAAAGTAGAAGAGAAATCCAGAAATTGCACTTTTAAGTTGATAAACTGAAAATTGCAAGATATTTTTTGAAAGGAAATCACAAATGTGAGCAAGCAGCAATAGGAATATTACCTGGTATTAAAAGGCAAGCTAATAATGTGGTTTATTCCACTACAACTGGAGGAAAGATTAGTATTCAGTATTGTTCTCCTGTAATTACCCATATCCAGACCTTTTCTTTTAAATTTAAGCCTATGTGCTCAGGCCAGTGGAAGATGAATTAACATAAGGGACACATCATTTTGAAAATCATTATTACTTATCATTCCACTTTGCATAGGAAAATAATAGGGTATGGATGGGAATGATTGGAAGGGTAGCAGTATGCAAAACTACATGGAATACTGTAATAATTTCTACCTAAAAGAAAAACTAAAATGCATTATTTTCTTTTCCTGTACTGTCAAAGCTTCTCCATTATTTATAGAACATAGTCAATTTTGTATTAATCGTTTGAATTCAGTATTCATGAATTATTGAAATACATCGAGTCATAGCTGACTTGTCATTGCAGAGAACATATTTACTCCACAACAGTTCACGCAACCTCCAGCAATGTTTGGATCTGCCTCATCCCTAAGAAGCGTCTCTAATAACTGTTTGCAAAATAAATACTCCAAAGCCCTATTACAGTAACATCCATATAAAGTGAAATACGGCAGGACAGAACAAAAAGAATGACCTAACCTCCTACCCTCCCCCATGTGGCTGTTCATCTTAGCTTACTTTACATGGATTTAACACTAATGTTAGACAGCTTTGGGCTTTTTCATAGAACATATGTCAAAGGGAGGAATGAGGCACTGATCTGAATTAAAGCATTTGTTAAACTGCACAAAACAATGATAGAAAGCACAGCCAGGAACACCAACATAGTATGTTAATGTTTTGAGATGTATTTCACTTAAAATACACAAGATTAATTTCCTTGCCTTTGCAAATGTTTTCCAACTGAGAAAAATGGATGGGATCAGAGTGAAGCTTTTGCTCTATTTGAATTGGCATAGAGCAGTAGGTAAGTGGTCAAATACTTTTGTTTTTTTCAGATTTAATACATAGAAATAAGATTGGCATGACAATAACAAAAGCTAACTCATTTTGTCAATACTAAGTATTTGGAAACTGTTTCACAATAAAGTCCCAGTTTCCATGCCTTTCCAAATGCATGGACTGCACACCTCACCCAAATAAAATGGCCCATGAGCACAAAACAGGCCTTGTTTGTTTTGTAGTCATCTTACCGCAAGACTGCTGTTTTTATATTGAGGGGGTTATTTTGACGTTGATGCTCGTGTAAAATGGGTAATATTGAAATAACTATTCATTAAAAATCTCTCCCAATTTTCAATTCTATTACTAGATGGGACTTCTAAACCACTCAGATAAAATATGACCATATGAAATTATTGGACTCCTATTTGAACCTATTCATAAAGTACCCGCTTGCACTTGCAATCTCAATCAGCTACAGTTTAAAATTGCTAGAAGGGGGCATAAATCAAATTTCCCAATTTAAACCTGATTTTGATGGGTGTGTTTGTTTAAATTGGGCCTTTGTTTAAAATTGGGCCTATGTCTTTTCCAGTGGGAAGGTGACACAAGATGGAAGAGCACAGAACCTTCACAACTAGGCAGTCTTTCCAGGAGCTCAGACATAATTGATGGGATCGATGCAGCATCAGAGCTTCACATATCACTGCATAGGCAAGGGAGGGGTACCACTCCATAAATATTTAGGCAAGCCATAATATTTTTATTCTGTAATACTCCATCGGAATGAGTGAGTAGCCATTGGGAGATCATGCCTACACTTTACAGCCATTACTGATGATTTCAGATAGATTCCTGCACCTAGCCAAAAGCTCCAAAAATATCACCATCAGCTACATAATTGTACTATCCAAGAGGGACTGAATATGCAGTAAGACAAGGGTTAGGCCCATGGAATTGCAAGACCATAGGAAGAGGATGAGAAAAACAGGGGTGACCTAAGCAGAGGTGAACAGGCAGGAAGGTCTATAATTGGGAGTTACTTCCAACAGTGGACACCCTCTGTCATTCACCAACTTGTTTTTGCAAAGAATGGTGACGTCTTCCCCCCAAGAATGTGTTACACATTCTCATCATTTAAGCTGGTGCCTAGCACTTTTTCTGCACTTATTAATTTTCTACAACTTTATGCAACAAGCATTCTCTTTATAAAGTGAAAATAAAATATAAACTTTTATATCTGAAATGCTTTCAACCCAATGGCCAGAATTTTACCCTCCCTCACTGGCGGGTTTTTAAGCAGGGGGCGAGCCTGAAATTGAAGGAATGGGATTCCCTCCATTTGCCCCCACCCAGCCTGACCATGCAGCGATTTTACGCTGGGGTGGGCAAGGCCTTGGACGGAAAGACCGCCCTCACCCCAATTGAAGCCCTTATTGGCCATTTAAGAGCCATTTCCCACCCAGCCTCAATTTTTAGGCTGGTGGGAGGATTGACCTGGCGTGGTGCAAACTCAAAAATCAATGGGCCTAGATCTCAGGCAGGAAGGCAGTGGACGAGGCGCCTCCACCAAAAGCCCCCTCTTTACTGGGGCGCACCTCCCCCTTAAGGTCTGTTGACCTCTCGATCTCCCTCCCAGCCCCTGGCATCTCCCCTGCCACTCCAATTGTCCCCTCCGTGCCCCCACCAAGCCTTCCCTACCCTCCCTGCCCTAGGACCCCTTAAACTTACCTTGACCTCTGCTCCCTGCACTTAGGCACCGACATCTTCCTGAAGTTCCTCTCCTGTCCACTGCAGCGCTGTCACTGCAGGGACTAGAGAGCTGCCGGCCAATCAGATTAGTTGGCCACTCTTTAAGGCAGGACTTTCACCCGAGTGTGGGCAAAAGTCCCGCCTGCAGCCAATTGATGCTCGTTTGAGTGTCAGTTGGCTCAAGGCACTCACGTTCCCACCGACTCTTTGGTTGGTGAGAAGGGAGACCCCGCCATCTGAAAAATTCAGGTCTTTGTCTGCGCTTCATCTTAGTCACTCTATAAGGTGTTCTTAACATACTTCTTAACCTTAGACTGTGTCTATACATTATCCAAATCAGAGGAGTAACTGTGGTACAGATTAAAGTCACTTCATGTGTTTTCAGCTGCTCCAAGGTAGCTGCTCTTTTCTCTCTCGTTGTGCTCAATAAGGACAACCAAACAGATCCCCCGTAACTAAGCTACTTCTTTCCAGGAGCCAAGACTTTGCAAATAAATCAGTAAATATTTCTGTAACATGTTGTCTATGCCGGCAGAACTGCTGTATGCAAGATGTGCTGGAGTCCACAGCTCCCCATCCTCACTTGTATGAAAGAGTGCAGTGAAGGTGGGGAAGTGAGTTTTGTGCGATCTCTTCCTGAAGACACAGGCATATTCTCATTGGACTATGAAAAGTCACCATAGAATTACAGAATCACAGAATTGTTACAGCACAGAAGGAGGCCATTCGGCCCATTGTGTCTGCACCAGCTCTGCGAAATTCATTGAATGCCATTCTCCCACCTTCTCTCCATAACTCTGCACATTCTTTCTTTTCAGATAACAGTCTAATTCCCTTTTGAATGCTTTGATTGAACCTGCCCCCACCACGTTGTCTGGCAGTGTGTGCCAGGCCTTAAATCGCTCACTGGGTGAAATAGTTTTTCCTCATGTTGCTTTTGCAACTTTTGCCAAATACTTTAAATCTGTGTCCTCTCATTCTTGATCCTTTCACGAGTGGGAACATTTCTCCTTATCTACTCTGTTCACACCACTCATGATTTTGAGTCTTCTCCAAGGAAAACAGTCTCAACTTCTCCAGTCTATCTTCATAACCTGAAGTTCCTCATCTCTGGAACTATCCTGATGAATCTTTTCTACTCTCTTTCCAATGCCTTCAATCTCCCTTACAGTGCAGCATCCAGATCTGTAGGGAAAGGAGGATACATTTCCTTTGCCATTACTCAGGATAGCAGAGAATCTCTTCCTCAATTACTCTCAAATATAACACCCACAGTTCTGGAAGACTCTTTGCCAGCACATTCCTCACAGTTGGCATCTTCTCATAGGGTGGTGACGTTTCCTTCAAAACAGAGTCCATTACCCCACCCCCTGCAGGAGGACCTTCAAAGCATGACCAAGAAAGGCAGAATTTTGTTAATATTGACCCTTGCAGCTTTTTCAGCAAGTGGATTTTATTTGCAAAGATACAACTTTCCTCCCTTCAAATGCCAGCAGCAAATCTGTAAAACTAGTGGGGGGGGGGGGGGGGGGTGATGAACTGCTCAGCCCCAGGAAGGAAATTTGGCCAGTAGCTGACACACCTGAAAAAAGCCCACCTCACAGCCATAATGCACTGACAGTGGATTAAACAAGCTCACAGTGAGACTTCCACCCCTCAGTGGACAGGAAGTCCCACCCTCGAGAGGTGCCGGCCAATCAGAAGTACCACAGTGCCAGAGCTCAGTACTGGTCGCTGCTGGGACTGCAAGGAGGAGCCAGAATAAGAGCTTTGGCTGCTGGAGACAGCTAATTTCCAGGCTTTTAGGGCAGGGAGGGATCCAAGAGTCCCAGGAGGAGGAAGGGGCTGGGTTTTGGAGGGCAGGTAGCAAGGAACATGAGTTTGGAGGTGGGGGGGGGGGGGGGGTGTGGAGGAGGGGTGGATTGGTATCTTGGTGGCAGCCCCAGGCTTGACTTCAACTTGGCCTAAAAAAAATGGACTTCCCACTTCTGCCCGCCTGCCCACACCAGCCATGTTATAACTTTGTCGGGATAATATCCCAGTTAATTCGCTTGGTAACAAACTTAATTGACTTTTAATGATTTATTTAAGTGTGGCAGGCATGCAGCTGATTTCCGCACCCACACATCTACTGTATTATGGGGGACAGTTCAGGGCAGGAAAGTACTGACTACCTCTCTTATTTTATGTGTGCCCCCCTGTCGGAAACATGTTCGACTGTGGTGGGGGTGGTGCAAGAGGGTGCATAAAATCCAGCCCTGTCAGTCAGTAGTAGTCCCAGCATTACTCTCTGAATTTGACCTAAATACAGCCAGCTATCCCAGCTGCTGGCTAAGGTGCAGGAGTAGTCCCTAACTGCTGGTCTAAGAAAACTGGGTTATACCACTAGTTGTCAGGTGATGTGGAGGTGGATTTTCCTTCGCCCATTGGTGGTTCTTATTGCTTGGAACAGTGCATGGAGGAAAATTGAGTTAGGAAGGACCACAAGTCAGCACCAAGAAGCCGCCATTTTGCATTCATTTGAATTAATGGGCCTAAAACAGGGCGTAGCCCATTGTGGTTGTGCAATCATCCTCACTCAATTTTCCTCTGTGTTAAGCAGTTAGCATAGAGTAAAGGATTAACTAACACTGCTCTAATAATAGCTACTGGGCATGTGTGTAAGGAACTCTCTGTATTAATGATGTCACTCAGAAAGAGAGGTGAGTGAGAAGGACCTAAGAGAGGAGCAGTAGGTCATAAGACATAAGATATAAGACATGGGAGCAGAAATTAGGCCATTCAGCCCATCGAGTCTGCTCCGCCATTCAATCATGGCTGATAAGTTTCTCAACCCCATTGTCTTGCCTTCTCCCTGTAACCTTTGATCCCCTTACCAATCAAGAATCTATCTATCCCAGTCTGTCCTGATGTTCTGTAATCTTGTAAATAGTTAGTTATGTAAATAAAGGCACTTTCGAGGAAAGACCTTTGCCTCCAACCAGAGCTCTTATTAAAGTAAGACACCAAATGTCTTCTGAGGCAACCCAACAATAACAGGATTGGGAAATATCGCAGTGCATTAGTAGTTTAATTTTTTATCTGTAAATGTTCTTTGTTTCATTTTAAGAGCAAAGACTAATACAGCACTGTACCAATTTGGCTGTGTGGCTTTTCTCGATTTTGTGCAAATGCTAGTTTCCTAACATTGGGCAAGCACGTGACTATCTCTGCATTAGTAGAAACCGTGTTCCTGCTACTGCACTGAGAAAAGCCTTCAATTTTTTCAATCTGCAGAATATGTATCCAGAGTAGACGCTACCTGACTTTAATAGGTTTTATACGCATGCTTTGCAATTGGACGTATCACAGGTGCCATGTGTAAGTATTCCCTTATTAGACACTAGATGGCATACTCCAGCAGAGCATTCCCTGTTGACTTAATTGCCTTTAGCTGATCCCATAACTAAATTACAAGGTGTCCCAAAAGCAGTTTGCTTCATAACACTTACTGAAACCGAAGCTGACTTGTTCATTCAGTTTTAAAAGTATTTTATATCATATCTTCATAGTAAAGAATATGCCAACATTCAAAACATGGTATAAATAGGCACTCACCTGTTTCCAGCTGGATCACTGGGCAACTAATTCAAAGCTCTCAAAAATGGGGTGAGCAGGTCTCACTGGTAAGTTTAAAAAAACTGTCATGCTATGGCCTCATTCACACTAAATAACAAATTAATAGGGAACCCAAATAACTAACCCCGCGCCCCCTTTGTTTTTCACTATTTTAAAAAATACAGTGTATTTCATTTGAATCCTTTTCATCTCTTGTTTAAATAATTTCCCATTGCTGAGTTACAGCTCCAATTACCCATCTTTTCCTTCAATTTAATTGGGGTTGGGTCCCTTTGATCTCTCTATCATTTGCCTTTTTTACCAGTCAATCCTCTTATCCTCGACTTGTTAATTTTCCTTTCTGTATTCTTACCCAAGCCTAATTATATTGTGATCACAGTTTCCCAAATGTTGTTCTATCTCCTGCGTACTTGCTCCATTTCAGTCCACAGCATCAACTCAAGTAATGCTTCCTTCAGTGATGGAGAAGTAGCACATTGGCTAAGAACACAGCCCTAACCAAACCGCAAAAAAAAAGCCTCCCCTTTCTCACAACAAACACTGCCCCATCTCAGACTGTTTTTGGATAATTAAAATATTCAATTGTAAGTCTTTCTTTAAGATAGACCTCTCTAATTTGTAAGTTTAACATTCAATTTCTTACCTTTTGATTAGCAGTCTGTAATAAACAGTCTGGTAGACTTCTAAAAATGTAACTGATTCTTTGCCACTCATCAGATCAATCTAAAAGAGATTCAAATTTAACAAATTCAGTTTATAAATCCTTCTGTGTTAGGACTATATGAAATTCCTTGTGGAATTCCCTTTACCATTCACCACAAGTACAGTATGTGAGTGCCATAATTCTCAGAGAAACAAAGTAAATGGTGGAGCCCTGACAGAAATTTCTACCCCATTGACCTGGATTTTGCAGTCAGTGACGGCACTTGCCACTGACCTGAAGAAAGCTGCCCACAAAGATCTAGCGATTACCTGTCATAGGTTTCACCTTTCCTGATGTCAACTTCATTCCAACATCAGCTACAGCGGATCTCTGGCACATAGCAACAGTAGCAGGGCAAGCAACCAATCACAATGAAGAATATTCACTAACAACAAACCAGGAAGTAAAAGGCGTTGATCATTTTAATCATTTTATAGAGAACGAAATAAAAATTGGACCATACAAGATTAAACATTTTATTTATTGTTTTAAAAATCTATGTTTTTTTATGTTAATGGAGAAACTTGATATTCCACAAATATAAAATTAGCTTTCTGAGATCAGAGAGATTGTTCAGGAGTAATTATGACCAATGTTCCCTTTAAAATTTAGTTATTCTGTGTGGCCAGTTTTTTCAGCATGCAGTCACTTTAAATCTTTTTGTTGGCCACTCACGCACAGTATTTGTCACAAAATAAGGCCTGCACAGGACCTCCCAGGCAGCTACACTGCTGTGCACCAGTGCAGTTTATTGGGAACATTGATTATAACATAGAAAGGCATTAAAATCTCAGTTACAATTCATACAACAAGATCCAACTTTTTCAAGGGTTTTTACAGAAAGACTAAAAATATTAAAAGTGGAAGTTCACATCAAGGTGACTTCCATCTAAGAGGACTTCAATAGCACACCCTATGGAGGCACCATGTATTGATGCCCCAACTTGCTGTCAGCTTCACAGAATACTGATGGTGAACGCTAATAATTTCACTGTCATTCCAACAGCAAAATCTGGGCCATTGCCTCTAACATATGCTTTACTGCTCACTCCTGAAAGTCTGAAAACCATCAGCTGCCATGTTTCAGTTATTGATGTGCGGGATGATTTTTTTAATTTTAATCAATGGCTCCAGTTCTCCAATTTTGTTTAAAAACAGAAAATGCTAGAAACACTCAGAAGGCCTGGCAGCATCTTTGGAGACAGAAACAGAGTTAACGTTTCAGGTCAAAGACCTTTCATTGGATGAAAACTTTAACTCTGTTCCTCTCTCCACCGATGTTTTTATTTCAGATTTTCAGCATTTGCAGTATTCTGCTTTTCAATTAGACCCCAATTTTGTTTCTTGTATTCTTTGCACATACACATTTTAGTTAAGTTTCTCTAAGCTTTTTTTGCAGTTTCCTTCGTTCGTCTTTTTGCTACTTGCTTTTTGCAATGTTTGCTACTTGTTCTATCATAAGTGCTTAGCCGTATTTCAGGCAATCAGCACCATTCAATTAAGTGATGTGTTCCTGTTTATGAATTTGATATGTAAACCAATTGAATAGACGTGTCGCATACACATTGCATATGTGATACTTTCAAGTATGATTTTTTTAATGCATTACAGACATGCAGTAGATGCAAGACTTTTAATTATATAGATATAGTTAAAACTCTATTTTGGTTTGTAATCCTCTTAATGGCTTTCAATAAACAAGTTTTTACATTTACCCACAATATTAATCTGTGAATGTGCACAGTTGTCATAGTAACTAAATGAGAGTGAATAATTCTACTATTCCCACATTTAAATAAGGGATAGGCACTGACATTTGTAGCTTCATGACATTAACAACAAACACTTTTAAAACCTATTACATAACCATGGAGGAATGATTCCCACTTGTTTTTCCTGCAGAGGAAGAGCAGCTAAATCCTGTATGTCTTTTTCATCTGGCAACGTTGCTTTTTTCTTTATTTTATCTAAACTCACTTTAAAGGGATTAACACCAGGAATTTCCTGGAGGATTCCCCCAATCAATTACCATAACTTCAGCCCAACAATGACAGAAATCCTGCTTATCTGGACCATCCAGGACTTTCGCGGATCTTCCCCGAAGTCACAGTGCCTGAATTTAAAAGAATCAAGGGCTGGATTTTCATGGAGTTGGGAAGACTTTGCGGACCTTTCAAAATAGCAGGCTGGACCTGGATGTGGAAATTCCATCCCATTTCTGACAGATCCAATTTTTGCCAGCAGGGTAAGTGTCGGGGAATGATTCACATGGGTGTGAAACCTATTTCATTTGTTCATTTGAACTTAGAGCCTAGTTCAAACAAGTCTTATTTTGGATCTACCAAAGACTTTAACCCATAGTGTGGAGGTTAGAAATTGGCAAAGTAGGCGAAAATGCCGTTGAGAGTGTATAAGGTCTTTTTAAGTGTCATGTTCTGACAGTTTTGGCTCTGACATGTGCTAAAGTTTTTGTAAAATCTCCTTTTCTTTAAACTTGGGGGAAAAAAACAGGCTTAAGCTGTCAGTGAAAGTTAAAAAATACCTGCTAGATTGTTTTGATTGACAGGCCATCATGTGTATGTTAGAAAAAAACTAACCACCTGTTCCATAGTTTCAATAGAGTTCTTTGTTGACAGTGCCCAAAAGGTTATTATTATGTTATTGTGAATGCTTGGCTGAGTTTCAAAAGCTACAATTATCTCAGAAGGGATTCTGAGTGCACAGTTTGATTGACAGTTTAAAGAGGCTACTAAAGGATTAACTGTCTTTGATGTGGCTACTGAATAGAAGTTTCTTTGTTTTTATAACAGATTAACTGCTTGAAAAGATTTAAAAGCTGTGAATGGGTTTCAGGACAGAGACATTTTCTTCTGTGTCAAGTGTGTATGAGTGACAGCTGCATTAGATTGTTAGAAGTTTTTTCTTTCATCTCCACATAGCTCCTGAGGTCTCCCATAGTGGATACTCGGTGAATGGCTATGGAGGAGACATGGAGCAATGAAGGGGCATGGGGTATTCTAGGGGGCATGAGGTGGCATGGAGGTGACATGAGAGAACATGGAATGATTGGGGAGCTGAGATGGGGTGAGGGTGAAGGCAAGAGAACCTAACAGCTTTTAAAACAACAGGGACAAAGTTCCAGAGAACTGAGGTGTGCCTTCTAACCTGTCTGCCTCAGCATTTGCCCTCCTCTGTGGCTGCTTACAACCTGCTTCTGGGGATGGCAGGCCCAGCTCAATCCCTCCCCCACATCCCTGAGGGAAAATTGGGTCAATTGGAACCCTTTAAATTGAGACAGTTCTCCCGAGTTGGGAAATTTCCTGAGCTACCTGCTTTGGTCGTGGAAATCAAGTCCTAAGATTTTCTTCCCATGGTGATGTGCCATGAACAATTCTAAAGTGAAGGCAGAGGTTTGGCATCGTGAAGGACAAGTTTAGGTTGTGAATAAGAAAGTATTTCCTTATGGAGGCTGATCAGCAACTGGAATGGGATGTGGGTAATAGCCAGATTAAAAAATGTGACATGCTATAATGGGGGTGAGGAACGTAACAAGGGAGAGATAAAAATCTTGCAATTTAATAATGTTGATAATGTAATAAAAGGACCTAAAGAACTTTACATAGGAGACTATGGGCAACAATAGTAATAGAAGATTTAGGAGGGCTAATCAAAAAGACAGAACCTTAGGAAGCCTTTTTAGGGCTGTTTTTCTGCAGTCCCAGTGCCCAGATGCTAACCAAGAGCAGTGCAGTTGTCATCAAGCCATGGAATGGTGTCAAGTCCCTGTAGGCTGCCGCTAGGAGTAGGACTTTGAAATTCAGAGGCAGTTGAAAATTTCTCAGTCAGAAGAGCTCAACAACAATTACAAGACAACTCGCATTTATGGAGCATTTTTACCTTTGTCGAGCATTCCAAGGCACTTCACAGGAGCATTATCAAACAAAATTTGTTACAGAACCACAAAAGGAGACAATAAGACAGGCTTGGTCAGTGAGGCCATGAAGAAATTTGTAAGCGAAGACAATCATTTTGACTTTGGTGATTTAAAGGACAATGGGCTCATGGAGATTGTAAAGGAAGGGTAACAAGCAAATGAGAATTAGTGTAGGGCTGGATGTGAGCGCCAAAGTTTGAGAACAGTTGGAGATTTTGTTAGGAGGAGCTTTAGAGGCTAGTAAATGAAATATTCAAGAAGTTGAGACTTGAGGTAACAAAAGCATAGTTTTTGAATAAGGGGATTAAATGGAGTTGGGTGTGAGCAATATTGCAGAAGTGCACGTATATGGATTTAATCAGAAACTGGGTGCAGAA
Organism: Carcharodon carcharias; assembly: GCF_017639515.1. Classification (NCBI taxonomy): domain Eukaryota; kingdom Metazoa; phylum Chordata; class Chondrichthyes; order Lamniformes; family Lamnidae; genus Carcharodon; species Carcharodon carcharias. The sequence continues at coordinate 61,675,442 of NC_054486.1, forward strand.
TTAAATCAGACTTACAGGTTGTGCATCATCATTTTCAGCCTAACTGAACAGCAGGACAGGAGATGGAATTGAATGGAAGGATACGGAGTTTTTTTTGTTGGGAGTTTTTTCCCATGTTCAGTTGGAGGAAATTCTGGCTTGCAACATGATACGTGATATGCAGTCTAACAAAACAAATGGTCAAGGATGTTGGTGGAGAGGTAAAGCTGAGTGTCACCACCATAGGAATTGAAATTGACCCCACGCTTGCAGGTAATGGGCTGGATTTTTTGTGCTAGCAGACAACTTGGCAGTTACTCCAGAATATTGGAACAGAAGCGGAAATTATGATGCCTACCCTTCTATGTTACTGCAGAACTTAAAATGTTTTATCTTCTTTCCTCAAATGGGAAATCTGCCAACAAAATTTGAAGTTACCTGAAACATTCCACCAAGTCTGTTCCCTGTGATTTTAATGTGATTACTTACGCAAGCTAGAAACTACATACATTTACACACAAGGCCCTGTCTTTTGCAGAGAGAAGGAGCAAGTCCATGCGTTGTGCCTTTTTCAACTAAACAAACGCTTGGGGACAGCCATTCCCTAGTTCATTCCCCATGACAATGTCTTGACCAGAGTCAACCTGCCTGGTTTGAATTTAAACAAAAAATTGGCAGTTTACATCAACTGAAGTTCCATCCCTCATGTTTTGAACCCACCCAGGATTACAGGTATCTCCGGGACATATAACGCTCCTCGGACTGCTGCTCTCGTCGTATTCTGAGATCCACACTCAGTGCCATGCACCGCCATATGAACACGCTCGATCTCTCCCTCCAGCAGCACTGACTCACCCTATCTCTAAGCTGTCCTTGCCCCCAGTTTCATTTTATTCTTCATCTCATCCAATGCCTCAACAAGAAGCTTTCTTTCGGGTGCAAAGGAACGCAAGCCCCAACAACTCATCGATACCAATGCCCATCCAGGACCCTCCGCCCCTGCCTATCCCTCTGACCCCACCCTGTTTTCAAATCCCAGCCCCGGCCATGTATTCACCATACCCCCTGACCTTCCCCTCTCTAATGCTGAACGTTCAGTGCTCAGCAGAGGACTCAGTTTCATACCGTTATGCCCTCATCTCATTGAATTTCGGGCTCGGCACGATGCTGAACTCTTCTTCCGCAGCCTTCATCTCTGTGCTCACTTCTTTGGGCAGGAGTCCTCTCCCCGTTCAACAGATCCTTTTACCCACCTCCAATATTCTCCCTCCACCTGGACCCCTCCCTCTGGATTCTTGCCTGCTCTTGATCTTTTCATCGAGAACTGTTGGCGTGACATCAGTCGTCTGAATTTCTCTGCTTCTCCCACCCACTCTAACTTGTCTCTTTCTGAACTTGCCGTCCTCTCAGGTCCAACCCTGACTTTGTCATCAAACCTGCTGACAAGGGTGGTGCTGTTGTTTTCTGGTGCACTGACCTCTACCTTGCAGAGGCTGAGCGTCAACTCGCAAGCTATGATCCCACCACTGAACATCAAGCCATTGTTTCCAGGACTGTCACTGACCTCATCTCCTCTTCCCTCCACAGCTTCCAACCTCATGGTCTCCCAACCTCGGACGGCCCGCTTCTACCTCCTACCCAAAATCCACAAACAGGACTGTCCTGGCAGACCAATCGTGTCAGCCTGTTCCTGCCCCATGGAACTCATTTCTTGCTATCTTGACTCCATTTTCTCTCCCCTTGTCCAGTCTCTTCCCGCCTACATACGCGATTCCTCTGATGCCCTACATATCAACAATTTCCAGTTCCCTGTCCCCAACCGTCTCCTCTTCACCATGGACGTCCAGTCCCTCTACACCTCCGTCCCCCACCGGGATGGTCTGAGGGCTCTCCGCTTCTTCCTCGAACAGAGGCCCGAACAATTCCCATCCACCACTACTCTCCTCCGTCTGCTGAACTTGTTCGCTCACTGAACAATTTCTCCTTAAACTCATCTCACTTCATCCAAATAAAAGGTGTGGCTATGGCTACCCGCATGGACCCCAGTTATGCCTGTCTCTTTATGGGGTATGTGGAATACTCCTTGTTCCAGTCCAACTCAGGCCTCCTCCCACAACTCTTTCTCCAATACATCGATGACTGCTTCGGTGCTGCTTCATGCTCTCGTTTGGACCTGGAAAAATTTATTAATTTTGCTTCCAATTTCCACCCATCCATCATTTTCATATGATCCATCACTGACACTTCCCTTCCCTTCCTTGACCTCTCTGTCTCAATTTCTAGTGATAGACTGTTCACCAATCTTCATTACAAGCCTATCAACTCCTACAGCTACCTCGACTACAGCTCCTCACACCCTGCTTCCTGTAAGGACTCCATCCCATTCTCCCTGTTCTCGCCTCCATTGCATCTGTTCTGATGATGCCACTTTCAAAAACAGTTCCTCTGACATGTCTTCCTTCTTCCTTAACTGAGGTTTTCCACCCACAGTGGTTGACAGGGCCCTCAACTGTGTCCGGCCCATCTCCCGCGTATCCGCCCTCACACTTTCCTCTCCCTCCCAGAAACACGATAGGATCCCCCTTGTCTCCACTTATCACCCCACCAGTCTCCGCATTCAAAGGATTATCCTCCACCATTTTCGCCAACTCCAGCATGATGCCACCACCAAACACATCTTCTCTTCACCCCCCTGTCAGCATTCAGTAGGGACCGTTCCCTCTGGGACACCCTGGTTCACTCCTCCATCACCCCTTACACCTCAACCCCCTCCCACAGCACCTTCCCATGCAACCGCAGAAGGTGCAACACCTGCCCCTTTACTTCCCCCCTCTTCACCATCCAAGGCCCCAAACATTCCTTTCAAGTGAAGCAGCGCTTCACTTGCACTTCCCTCAATTTAGTCTACTGCATTCGCTGCTCCCAATGCGGTCTCCTCTAAATTGGAGAGACCAAATACAGACTTGATGACCGCATTGCGGAACACCTTCGGTCTGTCTGCAAGCATGACCCAGACCACCCTGTCGCTTGCCATTTCAATACAACATCCTGCTCTCATGCCTACATGTCTGTCCTTGGCCTGCTGCATTGTTCCAGTGAAGTTCAATGCAAACTGGAGGAACAGCACTTCATCTTCCGACTAGGCCCTCTCCAGCCTTCCGGACTTAACATGGAGTTCAACAACTTCAGATCATGAACTCTCTCCTCTATCCCCACCCCCTTTCTGATCCCCCTTTTTCCAATAATTTATAATTTTTTTCTTTCCCACCTATTTCTATTATTTTTAAATTTATTTCCTTCCATTGTTTTATCTCCACCTTTTAGCCTATTTTGATCCCTTCCCCCCACCCCACCCCACTAGGGCCATCTCTCACTTGCTCGTCCTGCTTTCTACCCTTAATGTCATCATTAGCACATTCATTAGATAATATGACCACCGTCAACGCCCCTTTGTCCTTTTGTCTATGATATCTTTGGCAATCTCTTCTTTGCCTCCACCTATCACTGGCCCTCCATCCAGCTCTACCTGTCCCACCCCCTCTCAACCAGCTTATATTTCACCTCATTTCTATTTTTCCTTAGTTCTGATGAAGAGTCATATGGACTCCAAATGTTAACTGTATTCCTCTCTGCTGAGTTTCCCAGCTATTTTTGTTTTTGTTTTGGCAGTTTACTGTTCCCTCGTACATTCTCCATGGCAACCCTCTACCAATCAGATTCCACTTGACCAACCAATCAACACTCTCCTCTCATCCAGTATAAATTGTTGTTCCCTTTACTTTTGACATTCTTGCATACCTGTCCTGATGAGTGCAAGATGAAAAGCTTTGACAGCATGGGTAAAATCATCCCAGATTTGCACTAAGTGTGGTAGTGGGTGGGAAAAGCAACATTTTACCCACCGGCTGTAATGGCGGCCTCTCAAGCAATTAGTATACCTTTGGGAATGGCTCTGGTTTCTTTCCCGCCCCTGGAATTGCCAAGGATATATTCATGACCCTTCTTCTTTCAAATCAATATGCTGCAGCCTAATGATATGTTTTGAAGACAACAGACCAGTTTCCCAAAGTAAAAGGATGATACCTGGCTCTACTTTTCCACCGTTTCACCCCATCACTATTTCAGTGCTGTCAGATTGCTTGTCCAACATTAATACTTTTGCTGATTATTGAGAAGACCTTAGCCATAGTTTTCAGCCCCTCTCACAAATTATATGTCCTGGTCACTCACTCCACCCCTTCCTTGATCATTTACTCAGGCTCAACCAAATTATGTTGTGAGGGAATTCAATTTTTGTCTCTGTGTTTTTGTTGTGGATCCATTATAAATTAGTACCTGGGGTTGCACCTCAGAACAGGGGCTGATTCTTCTGTAAAATTTGACAGGACAGTTTTTCAGTCCACGCTGGAGAGCCAGTGGAAGGTTGCCAGCTCTATGCAGCTGAAGTGCTGCTTCCGACCGTTGGGCCTCATGGAGAGGCCCAGGAGCAGTAATTGCTTGGTGCAGCTGGGGAGACTGGGGCTTACAGAAGCCCCAGGAGCAGTATGCTCTCAGTGCAGCTGAGAATTGGGGCTCTGGGAAGCCCAGGACCAGTGGTGTTCTGCTCAGAGCAGCTAAATAGCTGGGATCATGCTGGGGATTGGATGTGGGGGGTGCAGGTACTTGAATCCAGTGGGATGCAGACTTGCAAGAAGAGATTGAGCGATTGGGAAGTGAGCAGTCATTGATACTGTCTGAGTTGGAGCATTCATTGAGGGAATGTCCATCACCAAGAGTGGCTCGGTAGCACCGCTACTGACCGAGCTGGCCGAGCCCTAAAGGACATAGCTGCTAGTGGTGGTGTCAGGTGGTGAGGGAACCAACAAGAGGGAAAAATATACTTGACTTCATTCTCACCAACCTACCTGCCGCAGATGCAACTGTCCATGACAGAATCAGTAGGAGTGACCACCGCACAGTAACTGTGGAGATGAAGTTCCGCCTTCACATTGGGGATACCCTCCATCATGTTTTCTGGCACTACCACCGTGCTAAATGGGATAGATTGTGAACAGATCGAGCAACTCAAGACTGAACATCCATGAGGCGCCGTGAGTTATCAGCAGCAGCAGAATTATACTCAAACACAATATGTAAACTCATGGCCCGGCATATCCCCTACGTGGACATTACCATCAAATCAGGGGATCAACCCTGGTTCAATGAAGAGTGCAGGAGGGCATGCCAGGAGCAGCACCAGGCACCAGCACCAGCACCTGCACCTAAAAATGAGGTGTCAACCTGGTGAAGCTATAAAACAGTACTACTTGTGTGCCAAATAGCATAAGCAGTAAATGATAGACAGAGCTAAGTGATCCCACAACCAACAGATCAGATCTAAGCTCTGTAATCCTGCCACATCCAGTCATGAATGGCAGTGGACAATTAAACAACTCACTGGAGGAGGAGGCTCCACAAATATCCCCATCCTCAATGATGGAGGAGCCCAGCACAGCAGTGCAAAAGGTAAGGCTGAAGCAGTCTTCAGCCAGACGTGCTGAAGGGATGATTCATCTTGGTCTCCTCCAGAGGTCCCCAGCATCACAGATGCCAGCATTCAGCCAATTTGATTCACTCCACGTCATATCAAGAAACAGTTGAAGGCACTGGATACTGCAAAGGCTATGGGCCCTGACAATATTTCGGCAATAGTACTTATGCTCCAGAACTTGCCGTGCCCTGGGCAAGCTGTTCCAGTACAACTACAACACTGACATCTACCCGGCTATGTGGAAAATTGCCCAGGTATGTCCTGTACACAAAAAGCAGGACAAATCCAACCTGGCCAATTACCAACCCATCATTCTACGTTCAATCATCAGTAAAGTAATGGAAGGGATCATCAACAGTGCTATCAAGCAGCACTTGCTTAGTAATAACCTGTTCACTGAAGCCCAGTTTGCGTTTCGCCAGAGCATCTCAGCTCCTGACCTCATTACAACCTTGGTTCAAACATGGTGAGGTCCCGAGGTGAGGTGAGAATGACTGTCCTTGACATCAAGGCAGCATTTGACAGATTATGGCAAGGAGCCCTAGCAAAACTGGAGTCAATGGGAATTGGGGGAAAACTCTCCGCTGGTTGGAGTCATACCTAGCGCAAAGGAAGATGGTTGACGTTGTTGGAGGTCAGTCATCTCAGCTGCAGGACATCAGTTCCTCAGGATAGTGTCCTAGGCCCAACTATTTTCAGCTGCTTTATCAATTGCCTTCCTACCATCATAAGATCAGAAGTGGGGATGTTCACTGATGATTGCACAATGTTCAGCATTATTCGTGACTCCTCAGATATTGAAACAGTCCATATCCAAATGCAGCAAGACCTGGACAATATCCAGGCTTGGGCTGACAAGTGGCAAGTAACATTCGCACCACACAAGTGCCAGACAATGACCATCTCCAACAAGAGAGAATTCAACCATCGCCCCTTGATGTTCAATGGCATTACCATCACTGAATCCTCTACTGTTAACATCCTGAGGGTTACCATTGACTAGAAACTGAATTGGACTAGTCATATAAATACTGTGGCTACAAGAGCAGGTGAGTGGCTAGGAATCGTGCGACGAGGACCTCACCTCCTGACTCCCCAGAGCCAGTCCACCATCAACAAGGCACAAGTCAGGAGTGTAATGGAATACTCCCCACTTGTCTGGATGAGTGAAGCTCCCACAATGCTGAAGAAGTTGGACACCATCCAGGACAAAGCAATCCACTTGATTGGCACCTCATCTACAAACATTCACTCCCTCCACCACCGACACACAGTAGCAGCAGTGTGTACCATCTACAAGACGCACTGCAGGAATTCACCAAGGCTCCTTCGACAGCACCTTCCAAACCCATGACAACTACCATCTAGAAGGACAAGGGCTGCAGCTAGATGGGAACACCATCACCGGGAAGTCCCCTCCAAGTCACTCACCATCCTGATTTGGAAATATATTGCCGTTTCTTCACGGTCACTAGGTCAAAATCGTGGAACTTCCTTCCTAACAGCACTGTGGGTGTACCTATGCCACATGGGCTGCAGTGGTTCAAGAAGGCAGCTCACCACCACTTTCTCAAGGGCAACTAGGGATGAGCAATAAAAGCTGGATGTGAAGCCCACATCCCATGAATGAATTAAAAAAAATCAGAGGCTAGATCATCAAAAGAGAGGAGCTGAAAGCTGTCGTGAGGAAGACAGGAGTTTAAGGATTTTGTGACTCTCAATGATTGCTGATGTGTGCGGGGGTTGCTGAGGAAATTTGTGGAATCTGTCTTGGTTGTGTTTGTCATTAAATCTGCTGCATGTGGTGTGTTTGGCCACAATTTGGCCTGCTAATTCATGTTTACCTCATGTTAATTCTGTATTAGAATATAAGATAGAGTATTGACTCTTTGCTTTGTTGAGTCCTGCTTAGTGAAAGTTCTTCTTTATGTTTAAAATTGGGATTTTAAATTCCATCTACTTTAAAAAAAAAGGGTTACTGGTTCCTAACTGGATCATAACAAAAATTGAGACAATAACAATATGGAACCTTGGCGTCTTGGTTGACCCAGAAAACTGCTCACTATGCGTCAGGAAGATTCAGAATGGATTTGGAAAAAAGTTATTTTTTAAATGTTGTGAATAAAAGCATAGTGTATTTATGTAAGTTTTTAAAAAGCACTGAACTCAATAGTTGGTTAATATATCAATGTAATTGTTAAATCAAAGATAAATTTGGGCTTTAAATTTGAACTTTACCTCAAAGTTGAATTGACAAAAGTGGACTGGAAACAGTTACTTGAAGGTAAATCAGTGTTCGGACAATGGGAGGTAATGGGAGGTAGAGAGTTTTCAGAACAAATATGCTCTCACAAAGAAAAAGAGGAGGATTCCAAAATCTCGAGCCCACTGGATATCAAAAAGCACACAGAGTAGGATAAGGCAAGAAAAGACAACTTATGTCAGATGCCCAGAGCTCAATAGTGCAAAAAGCCAAGAGGTGTATAGAAAATGCAGGATGAAATTTAAAAAGAAATTAGGAGAGCAAAGAGAGGGCACGAAGAGATATTGTCAAGTAAAATCAAGGAAAACACAAGTGTTTTAGAAATACAGAAAGAGTAAGGATAACTTAGGAAAGAGCATGACCAACTTGAAACCAAAAAGGTAACTTGTGTGTGGATGGGAAGCTGTGGGCCTGTTTCTTCATGAATACTTTGCATCTCTTCACAAGAGTGGAACAATGCAGACATAGAAATTTAAGTGGAGGAGTTTCAAATATTTGATACGTAATGAGAGGAAATGTGAAACGGTTTACCATCTTAGAAAGTGGATAAATCGCCAGACCAGGATAAAATGTATTCCAGGCTGCTAAGAGAAGCAAGGAAGGAAATTTTGGAGGCTCTGACCATCATTTTCCAATCTTCTCTAACGACAGGCATGGTGCCGGATGACTGAAGGACTGCTAACATTGTGCTGTTGCTTAAAAATGAAGGAAAGGATAGGTTCAAGAATTATGGTCTAACCTCAGTGGTGGGAAAATTGTTGGAAAGAATTCTGAAGGACTGTATTAATCGTCACTTTGGAAAGACAGTCAGCATGCATTTGTTAAGAGAAGGTCGTGCCTAACTAATGTGATTGAATATTTTGAGGATGTAACAAGAGTCGATGAGAGTAGCACATTTTCTAGCCTACATGGATTTTAACAAGGCTTTTGATGAGGTCCCACATTGGCACACTGGTCGGAAAATGAAAAGCTCATGGAATCTAAGGGGAAGTGGCAAGATTTATCCAAAATTGGCTCAGTGGCAGCAAGAGGTTATGGTTGAAGAGTGTCTTTGTGACTGGAGGACTGTTTTGGTATGGGACGCCATAAGGCTTAGTACTGGGAGGAAGGTGCTGTCCATGGTATTTGTCAAAGGTCTAGGGTGGTATCATCCCAGATTTGCCCTAATAGTGGTAGTGAGTGGGAAAAAGGTCATTTTACCCGCTGGCCGTAATGGCGGGTTTTCACACCAAACACCCCAATCCCACCTCATTAATCATGCTTTCACGGGAAATGCACCGGGTTGCTGGCAGGGCGTCTTCTCATTCGCCCATCCCACCATCATCTTCAGCAAACCAGCTGCCATATTTAACAGCTCCCCTGCAAAGAGCTAGCACTCTTCAAGGGACAGGAAGCTGCTGCGAACTGATGGCTAACAAAGGGAGGAAACATACTGCCTCCAGATTTAGCGACGCCTCCCTTGAGTACCTAGTGGATGCAGTGGAGACCCGCCACAATGTCCTTTAGCCCCTCTTTGGGTGAAGGCCAGCAAGCAAGATCATCGTCCAGTACGGGAGGTGGTGGAAGCAGTGGTCAGCGCCAACACCCTGTAAAAGAGGACAACAACCCAGTGCAGAATGGATGAAAGGTCTCATCCATTCTGCTAGGGTAAGTCACTCTTCTCATCACTCTCAACTCACACACTCACAAATCCATCACACATCCACAGGGATCTCACACCTCAAGGGACAACACTCTCACACACACCCTCACATCTCCTTCAGGCTCATATCTTCTGGAACTCACATCCTCATCCCATCCATGGCTCTGCTCACCACAAAAACATTCCACGCAGTGCCATGCTTCCTGCTCACACTCTCTCCATCTGTTTTCATGCAGGAGAAGCTGGCTCATAACAGAAGGGAGAGGTCCCAGACAGGGGGTGGAGTGGCCTACTTTAGGCCCCTCACTCACTTTGAGGAGTGTGCCATCGCACTGACTGGTGAGGACATGGACCCTGCCTGCAGCGATGGTAAAGTTGTTGGCGAACACCCACTTGAGGAACCTGCACCATATCATCCTTCTCTCAATGAAACTAAGTGTTCCCTCATGCTTTTGACTCTGTTGCCATGCACTAATCAACTCTACTTTGGTTCACAGGGAGCTCTGCCAAGTGACCAACACCCTCAGCCAGCCAGTCCCTCAGCTCCATCCAGAATCTCACCTCCAGCCAAGAGGACGCCTCCTCCAGAGTTGGAAATAAGCAGCCTGGAAGACCCATCACAGTGCATGCCCACACCTTCCACCAGCACAGAGACACGCACCTCGGCTGGACTTAGATCTAGAGCAGGCTCGGGTTCACAATCTGTTGGTCACTGCACGGATATCTGTCCACAGCAGGAGAAGGCAGGTTCAGCGAGCTCCCCAGCAATTGGAGGGTGGCTGGGGAAGAGACATCTGTAGAGTCTGAACCAGATGATGAGCCTCTGGATTGGATCTTCTGATGCATTGTGGAGAGTCAGCAGAAGGCGGGGGAACATCACGCAGAGCTGCTGGGAGCCTTCACAGAGCGGCATGTGAGTCGGAGGAATACATCCCATGTTCTCTGATGAAGTGGTGCCCACATTTTATCATATAGAGGTGTCCATGGGAAGGATGGCATGAAGACCCTGGTCCAGCAGAATGCAGAGATGCGCGCCTTGAATGAGCTCCTGCAGTGGCAACATGAGAGGGAAGCTGGGCACCTTGAAAACCCTCCAGATGTTCCTCCTCCTCAAGGAGTCAGACCGGGGCCCCCAGGCACCCAAAGGGAGGAGGAGCAGCAGCTGGATACCCCTGGGTCATCCACTCAGGAATCTCAGAGGCTCCCCTCTCCCTCCGAGTCCCCTTTGCCTGTTAGCCCCTCACCCTAGTCCTCTGTCACTGCAGAGGGAGCAGCTGAACCACAGGAGGACAGCCAAAGCAAGCCGGGACCCCAAGGCCTTGATTCTCCATAGGATGGAAGCCAAAGTCATCAGAGGTAACAGGGCCAACCATTGCACAGGCTGTCTCCACCCCTGCTGCAGATGTCAGGGCAGCAGCTAGAAGAAGTGATTGAACTAGAAAAGTTAAGAATTTCTGATTTCAAGTGGTTGCACCGGTGAACACATTTTGTCACTTTATTATCGGTAAACATATTCACTTTCACTGAATAACGTGTAATGGTGTTTTTCAGCTTAATTTGCAGGCTACACAAGTCCTTCCCCGCAATCCCCCACGAACAGTTTAGCTGCACGCAGCGGACCAGGAGAGATTCTGGAGGGAGAAATGTCTGTGCCTTTTGGAGCCCTGTGTAAACACTCTCCCACGTACGCGGATCCTTTCTCCATCACACTCATCTTAATGTCCCAAACATTTTCAATACTGTCTGCTGGAGCTCTCTCTCAGTTGTCCATCGTAGCTGACCTGGATCTCCGCCCACCCATCGATCACACTCCTGTGAAGCACTTGTTCCCACCCAAAATGAGTCTCCTTTCACTTTCAATTTTAGAAGCATCGTGCTGGTGAAGTTCATCTTCAGCTCCCTCATCCTTTCCCCTCCCCCAGTCACCCACGTCCTTTCCCCCATCACTGTTGACTCCCCGGCATCACCATCCATCTCCCCACCGTCACCTACCAGCCAGAATCATTTTCTTTCTGGGATGTCCAGGTGAATGTGCCCATTCCCTCTCTTCCTGAGAATTCCACCCCCACCCATGTTGACTTCCCTGACCTCCTCCTTCCCACCCCCAATGGTCCGTGTCTGTCTCCAAGTCCCCACCAACCACCCTTGCCATCCCTTCTACCTCTACCGTCACACCCTCACCTGTTCTCCCTATTGGGTCATTCTGCCTTCTCTCATTCTCACCATTCTCTCCTACCATGCCCACCCTCATTTTTGCTGCCCAGGAGGCAGTCATCCACTCTACTGACCCTCCCTTGTGCATTCACCTGGACATCCCTTCCCTTACTCCTTCCTTCCCCCTTACTCTTTCCTCCCCTGGAATCCTTCCCCCCTCCGAACTCCTTCCCTTTCACCATCCTCCCCCTTACACCTACCTCCTCCGTTGCTGCATTCTCCCCCATTACACCCTCCTCTCCCATACTCTCTCACCCCTCCCAAACTCACCCCAACACCATTGTTCCACCCCTGCCAACCTCACCATCCCCTGACACCATCATTTCCCCCCCAATCTCATCACCATTCCCCCAACCCTGTAGTCCTTCCTCTCCCAGTCAAACCTCGACTTTCCTCCCCCAACCCCACTGGTGCACCTTCCTCTCCCACTCACTGCTGGTCCTTCCTCTCCCCACCCTTGACGATCTTCCATAGCAGCCCATGCCCAAGATACTCCAGGGACTGAAACAGACCCTCACCGGTGATCTTCCACCTTCTGTGAGCTGCTTCGCGGTGGAGTCATGTCCATTTAAATCCAACCAGCATGCAATGCACATGTTCTTCCAGAGTCCAGTAGCTGTTGGGCTCCAGCATCTTCTGCGTCTTGATGTCTGTGATGTGAGCAAGGACCAGACGGTAAGTCCCGACTTCTGCACGTCACACTTGTCAAGACGTGTTCTCCACCGGTGTATTTTCCCGCCAACATGTATGGTAAATTCGATGTGGGGGATGATTCAGGACTTATAATTAGTTGCAGATGTATTAAAATCATATTCCTGATGTGCAGCATCGGGACATGCAGCCAGCCATTGACAGGCGGAACAGACGATCACAAGTTGGTTTCACAACAGCGTGAAACCGATTCTTGGCATTCCCACCATATTGTCTGCTCATGCCCGCCATGATGCCCAACACCAATGGGGGTGGAAAATTCCTCCCTTAGACTTAGATATCAGGGACCTGATTGTTGGCAGATGTTATGAAAATTGGCCTTTTGGCTGATAGTATGGAAGAAAGCTGTATTCTACAGGAACTTATAAATGCATTGGTTGGGTGGACCGAAAATGGCAAATGAAATTCAATCTGGAGTGTGAGGTAATGTATTTGGAGAGGACGAGCAAGGCAAGGGAATACACAATACATAGTAAGATACTGAGAATTGTAGAGGAACAGAGATCCACAGTTCCCTGAAAGTAGCCAGACAGGTAGAAAAAGTGGTTACAAAGACATTTGGCATAGCTTTCCTCTCATTCTTCTAAACTCCAATGAGTACAGGCCCAACCTACTCAACCTCTCCTCATAAGAAAATCCCTCCATACCCAAGATCAACCTAGTGAACCTTCTCTGGACAGCCTCCAATGCCAGTATACCTTTCCTTAGATAAGGGGACCAAAACTGTTCACAGTATTCTAGGTGTGATCTAACTAGTGCCTTGTATAATTTTAAAAAGGCTTCCCTATTTTTATACTCTATTCCCTTTGAAATAAAGGTCAACATTTCATTTGCCTTCCCTATTACCTGCTGAACTTGTATGTCAGCTTTTTGGGATTCATGCAAGAGGACTCCCAAATCCCTCTGTGCTTTGGCTTTCTGCAGTCTTTCTCTATTTAATAATATTCAGCTCCTCTATTCTTCCTGCCAAAATGCATAACCTTACATTTTATTCTATCTGACAAGTTTTTGCCCATTCTCTTAAAGTGAAACTTGAACCCAGAGCTTCAGGCCCAGAGGTAGGGATGCTACCACAGCACCACAAAATCTCCTAAATTAGGGGCAGGTCCCCTTAAAAATAAATGTTTTAAACATGTATATAACATAATCTTGTAGACAAACAATAAATCTGTTAATTGTGTCTTAATTGCATGAGGGATTGCGTTTTGCACCTATGTTACAATCAGAAGATAATTACTCTGATTTTAAGTAGACCCTTCAATACTTTACTGATACCAAAGATTACATCAAGCCCTGGCAGGTGTAAGAACATCGAATGGTTCATTATCTGTCATGCGTGGACCACACCTTTTCATTCACTCTTCTCTAAGACTGGTGTTCAACTATTAATACATATAATTACTTTCTCAATGGGGCACAAGTACAGAGCTTTCTTGTCATTGACAAACTGAGACCAATTAAGCCAGAGGACTCCAAAAATCAAGATGCAATTTTTTCAAAGTAAGGAAAGTTTGTTTTTGTGTTACTTTTTATTTACTCAAACTATTCTACAAAGTAAAACATTTTTCCGTTAATTTTGGTGACATTTATGCTCAAAACCAGAGTTTGTCAGTACCAAAGATTTTTTCATTTCTATTACATGGTAGCCTCAAGAGTCTTAAACACCAGAAGAGTGGTGCCTACTTTATTAGTGCAATGATCCTCCACCATCATTTACATTCACTCACAGGGAGATTGACTAATTAATGTGTTAAAATATCTGTTTGGCTCTGAGTCATGAGGCTGTGAGCTCAAACTGTGGTATAGGCTTGAGCACAGTGCTGTACTGGGGAGTGCTGTATTATCAAAAGTGTTGTCTCTCAAAGGAGAGGTTAAATGGGACAAGATGAGGCGTGCAAACTAGATCCAGTGGCACTTTGTAAAGAGGAACAAGGTGTTCTCCCAGTTTTATTATCCCCCTGTCAACCATACCACTAGAATGTTATCTGTTCATTCAGAAAATGCTGGACATACTCAGCAGGTCAGGCAACATCCGTAGAGGGAGAAGTAAAGTGAACAGTTCAGGTTGACAAGCTTTCATCAGAAGTCCTGAAAAGGTTAGCTACCTGAAACATGAACTCTGTTTCTCTCTCCAGAGATGTTGCCTGAGCTGCTGAGTATTTCCAGCATTCCTGTTTTTATTTCAAATTCCCAGCAGCTCCAGTATTCTGCTTTGTGCTATCCATTCATTCATTTGCTTATTATGGGGCCTTCCTGTGCATGTGATTGGCTGCACTGTGACTAGATTAGAAAAATAAATATTTGGTTATGAGGCTCTTTGGGATGTCCACAGGATGTGACTGATATAATATAAATATAATTATTTAAATATAATCTTTAAATATGAATTATGAACATCTTCTGTCTTTTGGCCACGTATTCAATGGCAGATTGAAAGTTCCCAAAAGACTGTGAATTAGGAAATGGATTTAAAGCAAGATCTCAGAGAAGAGTGATCTAACCTGAAGTGCTACCCCATGCAGATCTTTCACAAAAATCTTTCAATAGCTTTTATTTACGTAATACAATATGATCAAGGAATCAATAGGAAAACAAACTACAAAAGCAGTACTCAAAGGGTTAATCCAATTGCTGCAATGGCAGTTACACTATGGTAACTGGGATAGTCATCAAGAATGAACTGTCCCTTGATATATCATTTAAGTTTCTACACAAACTAAATCCCTTTACCTTTTTCAGTTTCTCCTCAAGGTATCCAATTAGTTGAGGATTAACAAAGTACCTAAAATATTATATTTCCAGCATTCTTTTCCAATATTAAATTAATCAATTCAGCATCAGTGAATCCATGATCTCTGAGCTGATGTGGAAATGGAATAACCAAACTGCCAGGAAATATTGCTTCTTAATTAAATTAGAAATAAACTAATTAGAACTGCAAACAGGTAACAACTAAATCTTTGTTGGTGTTTGGAGAAAAGTCCAGGAAAATGAAATCAGTAGTTAGTGTTTATGTTAATAATCTGTTTAATTGCTAAATATGGGATCTGGCTGGAGTTGTAGATTGCAACACTATCCTTTCAACTCTAAAACCTAATTCAGCTCAATCCTAGACAATTGAGAGTAAGTGGTTGTTAAGGCACTTAGTAAAGCAGGTTCTGAACATTTCTGTCTCCAATGGATATCAGTTCACAACAGAAATTTGTACCAGTGATTGGGTGGTTTAATTCACTTCTACCATAACAGGTGGGTAATGAGAAGCCATAGTAGTACACTAGTTTGCTGAGGTTGGTCCTCAGCTATATCTCTTGAACTATAAGGTCAGTTTTATGAGGTTCTGCTTCCATCACTAAGCCTTGCTTGACACGAGAGAAGATTGGAGAATTGGAAATGGAGGTCAATATTATCTAATTTGTAGCACTTTCAATTTTCAGGTCATTAAAATGAATCATCAGAAAATCAGGAGCACCACAAATTGGGCAGATGACCTCTGCACCCAATTCTCCAAACTGTGATCCTGTCAAAATGAGTCTCCATGCTGGAAATGGAGCTTCTGATAAATTACCCTTTCATTTTGCAGAGGAGATGAGTGGCAAAACATTGTTACAAGTGCATGAGGCAGTAACTGTGTTCATTCCCTAATGCAAAATTTACATAAAAATAAATAAGTACAAATCTTTTAATATTGCAGCAAATATTTCATGAAGTGAAAATAACCTAGGATTGGTCACATAGAAGCTGTCTCTCATATTCTAATATCCTATGCCATCAGCACCTTGTTACAGGTTTCCACTGCCACTCCAACATGACAAGTTTCTGATTTCAATCTTGCCATCAGAAGAGACCCCAAATGTAGTCCAAGAACTTTCCTAGAGAGCGGGGGAAGAAAACCTTAGAGACACGTTACTCATTGATACTGTCAGGTATCTCCTAGCAGCTAATCCAAAGTTAAAAAGGGAAAAGGTCACATCCTTATTTTTGTAGTTGGGGAATGCTGCATGTAGCCAGGGAAGAACTAAAGAAAGGAGTAGATTTGAATAACTTAAATATAGGAGAAGAATTTAGAAAAGTCTTATCGTGATGGATTTTGTTGTTCAGCCAATGTGAATAAAAAAGCCAAGAAAAGCAACACAATAAATAGTCATTTGACTGCTATCAATGCCCTTAAATAACAACTGCATTCTTTATATCAGCTAAAAGTTATGGTAAGGAAGCAAAAATGCAGAGCATATCAAAACAAAAACAGAATTAATGTAAAAGGGTGCACAAACTAGCAAATAAAAATAACATCTGGCAAATAAAAATAACATCTGGAAAATTTGTATGTCATGCCATGGCTCTGTTGGTAGCACACTTGCCTCTAAATTGCCAGATTCTGGGGTCGAGTCCCACTCCAGGGATTGAACACAAAAATCAAGGCTGACACTCCAGTGTGGTGCTGCACTGTCGGAGGTGCCATCTTTTGGATGAGATCTTAAACTGAGGCTCCATCTGCCTGCTAGGGTGGATGTAAAAGATCCTGTGGCACTACTTCAAAGAAGAGCAGGGGAGTTATCCCCGGTGTCTTGGCTAATATCCATCTCTCAATCAACATCACAAATAATAGATTATACAGGTCATTATCTCATTGCTGTTTGTGGGAGTTTGCAAAGTGCAAATTATCTGCTGCGTTTCCCCTGTTACAACAGTGACTGCACTTCAAAAAGTACTTCCATTGACTGTAAAGCGCTTTGAGATATCTGTTGGTTGTGAAAGGTGCTATAGAAATGCACATCTTTCTTACTTTTATGCCACCATCTGCATGTTCCTCTCCAAGCTACACACCATCCTGGTTTGGAACTATGGGCAGAATTTTCTGCCTTCCAGGCGGGCGGGCGGGCCTGACCCAATCTCTGGTGCGCGGGGAGCTGATCCCCGCCGAAGAAGCGGGCCCCACCGCCATTTTACGTGGGTGGGCCGATTAAGGCCCGTTCAGCATGACATCCAGCAGGAAGCGCAGTTCTCTTCCTATGCGGCCGGGAGTGGGGAGATTCCCAAAAAGCGAGAGTGCACTCTTTCACACATGCGCACGAAAGAGCGCAATCTCCCTGTGGCTAAGTGCGGCCTCAGGGAGATCGCTGACTGTTCTAAAAGCATTAAAAATAGAAAAAAAAGATCCTTAACATGTCCCCCTCATGTAACAATGTCACATAAGATGGGACATGTTCATAATTTAAACTAAAACTTTACTAAACTTTTAAAATCCCCACATGAAACCTTATCCCACCGCTGGATGAGGTTTCATGTTTTCTCTATTTGCCGCCAGGGCTCCTGAACTGCCCGCCAATCTTAAGGTTGGACAGGCAGGTTCTTTAATTGTTTCAATGATCCTGTCAATGGTCTCAATTGGCTGTTGACAGGTCGGCGGGCCCACAGCTGATTTTGCTGCGCCCCCGGCCTTCCTGAAGATTTAAATGGGGCAGGATGACGTTGGGGGTTCCGCCCGAAGTCATGCTGCATCATTTTATGTGTCGGCGAGCAGGCCCCGCCCTCTGCTCATCAACGGCAAAATTCAGCCCGATATCTCCGTTCTTTCACTGTCGCTGGATCCAAATCCTGGAACTCCCTTCCTAACAGAGTGTACCTGCACCACATGGACTCAGCAGTTCAAGAAGGTGGCTCATCACCACCTTCCCAAGGGCAATTAGAGATAGGCAACAAATGCTGGCCTAGCCAACAATGTCTACATCCCAATAAAAATATTTTAAAATAAACTATCTCCCAGGGTTTTCCTGTCCTAGTCTTGAGTCAATCTCACTTTCAGTTTTCTCTCCTATCTTTCCTCATGTCTTCCCTAAGTTTGGCTCAACTGTTAATCATCATTTCTTCTCAAGTACCTACCTTGTTTCCTCTGTCCTTGAAAACTATTGCCCCAGCTCCAATCTCTTCTTCCTTTCCAAAGTCATTGAAAGCTTTGCCACTTATCAAACCCATGGAGCTGGATTTTACAAGGGGATGGGGCATATTCTCACCCCCTTCCCCTGGAGGTAAAGTTCCAAACTGAGCGACTTTATAAAAGGCCACCCGTAGGAGGCGGTGGCCTAAACAAGCTGGGTTCAGACTGCCAACCCTCATTGGGAGGAATTCCTGCCCTCAAGAGCTACTGGCCAATCTGGCAGCTTGTTTGGCAGCTCTAGTAGTTCCAGCAGCACCAGAACTCAGTAGTGGGCGCTGCTGGGACAGCCAGGAGGCTCGCAGAGATCAAAGATGGACACCGGACCCAGGTAACATCCAGGCTTTTAGGGTGGGGATGGAATGGGTACCCTAGGGAGGGGATGATGGGGTGGTCAGCGGGGGTGGGGGTGGGGGGGGGGCAGGTTTTGGAGACCAGGTGGGAAAGCACAAAACAAGGGGTAACACCTTGGTGGGGTGGCCCCAATGTGAATAGAGTACCCCCTGAATGATGTTCCCCACTCCTTCCTGTCTTTTGACCAAAGTTGTAAAAAGATACATGCCCACTCTCACCCATTTGCCATTGCCCAATGTATTATGATAGTGGAGGCAGATTGAGGGCCTTAAGTGGGCAATAATTGGCCACTTAAGGCCTTCAATAGGCCTAAGGGCAGAAGGCCTGACGGGCGTCTTACCCACCCTTAGTATTATGGGGATCAGGTTTGGGGTGGGTAGGAAGACGATGGGCTGGCAATGCAACATATTTTACGTACCCCTGTCCCTCCACCCCCAGCTGAAAACACACCTGGCAAGGGGCTGTAAAATCTAGCCTCATGACAATATTTCCCACATCTCACTGTTTGAATGTCTCCAATCAGGTTTCTGCTTCTACTGCAGCACCAGAAAATCCCAGATGACACCCTCTGTGGCTGTAACTTTGATGCCTTATTGTCTTCAGCCTCTGCCACTAAGTCCATACTGTTGCCATTGATTTTGACCCATATCCGGCCACTGTCTCTGGCTGAACCAGATTTTTCACAACTCATCCTATTTGACACTGGGCCAAGGCTCAACCCTACAACCTCTCCATCACAAGGACAGCTCGCTTACATCTCTGTAACATCAGAAAGGCAAGTTACATCCATCTCCAACCCTATCTGAATCTGTTAGTGGCTGCAACTCTTATCTATACTTTTGTCACCTCCAGATTTGACGATTCTAATGTTCTTCTGTCTGCCTCCAATCTTCCACCCTCTTAAAATTTGCTCTCCTTATCATATCCAACACAAAACCCCACTCAAGCAGCACCCTTGTCTTCACCTAGACCCCACTCTGTGCAATTATTTTTTAAAATTCCTCTGCCTTCACGATCCTGCTGTCCTTTAAATCCCACTTAAAGGCTACATTTTGACAAAGCCTTCAGTTGCTCCTGTTAATATCTTCCTCTTTAGCTTAGTGTCCATTTTTTTTAATTTTTCCTCCAAAGTGCCTTTGAATGTTTTTCTACATTGAAAACACTATGTGAATATGAGTTGTTGTTGCTGATGAATCTTAAGTCAGCAAATTATAACCTGTTGATATCAGGATCTCAAGATGCTTCAAGATCCCAAGAACTTAATTTCGAAGATAATGGGCGGAATTTTCCATAAATGAGGCTAAGTATGGTGGCGGGCGGTTTTGGCAGCGCCAACCACGCTGTCCGGAATGGTGGGAACCCGTTCCCAGTTCTGCCCTTGTTAATTATGCAAA
Source organism: Carcharodon carcharias (assembly GCF_017639515.1). Lineage (NCBI taxonomy): Eukaryota > Metazoa > Chordata > Chondrichthyes > Lamniformes > Lamnidae > Carcharodon > Carcharodon carcharias. The sequence continues at coordinate 61,695,461 of NC_054486.1, forward strand.
GGCACGCATCGGTCCGAATGACCTGGCAGATCGGAAGCTCATTCGCCCAGCTGCCGTCAGCTGACGAGTTTGCAGGTCCAGGCGCCATTTTTAAAGGCCAGTCCAACACAATCTCACTCTCCCTAGCCCACAAGAGATGTCTGGCAACTTGAAGAGGAAAACAGGGGGCCTGAAGAACAAGGCAGCACCCCGTGTCACACACCAGGGCCTCCAGGCCTTGATCAGAGGGTGCAGGCACAAAGGCATGCGCCCTATCCCAGCGATGGCTGCAGGAGGCCTGGAGGACCTGCTGCGTGATGTGGGGTATTGCAGGAAGCATAACAGCTTCACCTCTCTGGGCTGGGAGGCCATCACAGAGCAGGTCAGCGCAGTGTACAAAATGCCACCCGGTGCAGGAAGAGGTTGAATGATCTCATCTGCTCTGCCAGGGTAAGTCATCCTTCAACACCCTCCAATATCAAACTCTCATCATGGCATCATGCACTTAAACGGCTATTCTCTTCAGGGTTCTCACATAACCATTAGGGGGCGGATACATACCAACACTCATTCTGTCACTGAGACTTTCACATCACCACCATCCCATCTATCCTGTTGCTGACACGCCATCCTCTGCCCCTTCTGGGGAGGGCTCACCACACACAGGGAACATGCATCTCAGCCAATCTCTGCTCCATCCCTTCTCATCACATGCCTTTCTTTCTTCTTCATACAGGTCAAGCTGGCACACAACAGGCACGCGAGAGCACAGACTGGGAGAGGGACGGCTAATATCATCACCCACAGTGAGTTTGAGGAGGCTGCAGCCGAGCTGGCTGGGAGGACAGGGATCACTCCTGTGGGGAAGGAGAGATTGGACTCTCCCACCAACCCAGTATGGATCACAGCTCCATCACCTCATCAAATCCTGACGATCACAGTGTGTCACATGCCGTCTTAAACAGCTCATGCTCATTTACTGAAACTCTATTTTCTATTTTCTAGGCACCAGCAGATCGAAGCCCATAAGCCAGTCGAGTACCAGTGCAAGCCCCCAGACTATGTCCAAAGAGGAAGCTCCAGAAAAACCATCACGGTGCTCACACGCACCCTCCACCAGCTCAGGGACACACACGTTGGTGGGGCACAGCTGTAGATTAGGGTCAGCCTCACTTTTTGGGGAACACCTCAATGATACGTCCCTGCAGCAGTCGGAGGCAGGGACTGCCCAGGTCTCCGGCACCCGGAGGACAGCTGGAGACCAACCACCCACTCAGTCCAAGTCAGATGGTGAGCCCCTGGAAGCGGCTGCCAAATCAATGCTGGAGATACAACGACAGGCGGTGGGACATCAGGCAGAGATTCAGCAGTCACTCAGAGACTAGAGCGAATGATGGAGGAGCCGGTCCGCGTTCTGTCTGATGCTGTGGCTCCAACATGCGAGTGTCTTGAGGTCACCATGGGATGACTGGCGACTGCCATGGGGACCTTAGTCCAGGAGGTCTTGACGGATTAGCGCTCGGCCCTGCACTCCATGGCCACACATCCCAGGTGGGCACCAGCAAGATGAAGGCAACATGGGGACGAGGCACCTTGACCTCCCTCCAGGTGCACCATCTCCTGCAGGAGTCAGGGTGGGACCCTCAGGCACCCACAGGTATGATGAGTGTCAGTTGGACACCCGGGGGCCTCCTCTCAGGACACTCCAAGGGTGTGCCTCAGGCCACCAAAGGATGTCCGCCAAGGATATCACAGATATCAGGACGTAGCAGTCAGCAGGTTGCCTCCACCTCTGCGATTGTTGGGACTGTACCCAGGTGTAGCGGTAATTAGGAAAGTTAAGAAAAATTGATATCACTTTTGGGTCAGGGGTGTGCTATACATCTAAATAAATTGCACATTTATGAATACATTCAATGGTTATGTGAATGTTCCTGTCAACTGAAGGCATTGTGAATTTGTACTTTGGAATCCTCTAATTTTGAGGTTTAACCTTCCTCCCACTCAGTGATAGTGTTGCACTGTGAGATTCATATTCCTGTGATGTCAACCTCAGTTGAGCTAGTTTCAACACCCTTTGTGTGATGTCAGTGAGATGTGTTTACATCTTTATTGGAAGTGTGTGATGTAAGCGTTTCTAACCTTTCTTCCCTAAGGAACACCATTGAGTGAGGGCAGCTCATCAGCATTGATATTCTAGTGGCATCTGTGTCTCCTCAGTGGTAGTTGCAGAAGGAAAGACACACATGGGAGGAAGAGATCATTAGGCATGTTCGCATCTCAGTCACTGCAGTGTTTGCATCATTAGATGGCAGCGAAGGCTTCAAGTCTTCTCTTGCATCACTCTTCTTCCTAAGTGGACTCTCAGTTCCCAGGCTGAGCTCACTCACAGGGCCCCATGGACCAAAGCAAAGATCATGGCCTGGCAATTCATGAAGCAAGTGTGAATGCGGGACTCGTTCTCGCTGCGAGTGGGTGGGCTTCCCCAGAGATGAAAGAAAATGGCATTGAGGGCTAGGAGAGATTTGCATATTCCCTCACTTTACTTTTCCTGGAATCTGTCAGCGATTAATGCATCATGGGCACATCTCCCACATTTTCCTTCCTCCATGGTGTGATCACACTCATACTGACCCTCAGCAACCTCCTGAAGTTCCTGGGCCTCCAGATCTTCATCCTCCAAAGAGCTCTCATCCTCCTCCAGTTCATCCCCTGGCAGGGGGGTCACTGCTTTGCATTGCCAGATAGTAAAGGGCACAACACACTGCGATGATGCGGGAAATCCTGTCGGGAGTGTATTGGAGTGATTCACCTGAGCAGTCCAAGCATCTGAAGCACATCTTCAGAAGCCCTATGGTCTGCTCTATAAGGAAACATTTGGAGCTGTGGGCAATGTTATGCCTCTCCTCAGAACAACTCTGAGGGTGACGCACCGGTGTCATCGGTCAGTGAGTGTTTCAGTGGGTATCCCTTACCCCAAGCAGCCATCCCTGCAGACGTAATGGGCCCTCGAAACTCTCAGGCTCCCGGGAGTGACTCAGGATGTAGGAGTCATGGCAACCCCCAGAGTACTGTGCACAAACGTGCAGTATGTGCTTCCAGTGATCACACACCAGTTGTACATTGGTGGAATAATGGCCCTTGCGGTTTATAAACATTAGGGCCTGCTACCATGAGGCCTGTGTAGCCACATGGGTATAGTCTGTTGCACCCTGTGCTCTTTGGAAGCCGGAGATGGAGGCGAAGCCGGTGAATCTCGCAGCCTGGCTATCTTCGTCCAGAGCAAACCTGACATAATGATGGGCCTTCCTGTAAAGGGCATCAATGACCTCCTATATGCATCAATGTGTTGAGGACTGAGAGATGCCGCACTGGTGTCCTGGTGATCCTTAGAAAGTACCAGAGGCCAAGAAATTGAGGGCTGCATTCACCTTCAAAGCCATTGGTAGGGGATACCCTCCAACTCCACGTGGCATCAGGTCTTCATGAAGAATGTGGCATATGTGATGTACCAGAATTTGGGACAAGCGCAGATGTGCACGGCATTGCCTCTCACTTATTTCTAAATAAGAGACACTTCTATGATAAACCCTTGGTCTGGTGAGTCATCCTGGATGTCTGGGTCTTTCCTCCCAGCTCTCTCGTTCATGGTCCGGCTCTGCTTGACCATGTCCCTACTGCTGGAGCTGCACACGGAGTATCTTCTCCCTCCTTCGCCTCCTCCATTGCATTAGGACCCTGACAAAGGCAGCATTGAGCCCTGGATCCATATCTGCTTTTGCCTTTTCTCTGAAAGGAAACATTGAAGACATTAATGATTCAAGGGACAAGAAGCTGAGTAAATGAAACGTAAGGAAATTGTAACGGTCCATAGCTTTTCCTGTCCTTGTCCCTGAGACACTAACACACAGATTGAGGTGACCAAGGTGGCATCACAGGTATGTAACATCTTGAGCCCTGCGTGGGATGCTAAAGTCTCAATAGGCGAGTGACCCAGCCTAGGTCTGTGCTCCAGTCTCTGATGTGGCATATTACTGACCAATGAGTTGCTCATGGTCAATGAGTGGATGCCATTTGGCTCATTAGGAGTGTCAAATTTGGTGAACATGGGACAGGCCTTCACTGATGAAATGCCATAAATGATACAGCTGTGTCTCCCTCACTATTGCCTGCAATCCCATATTCTACATCCCTATGTGTTACTCTTGAGATGCAGCGACTGTGATATGAAGCCACTGAGTTCTGAGTAGCCCTTTAACAGTGCTAATGAAGCCATTGGCTTTCAGTGGCTTTCATCCCAAGAAGATCTTCCTCCTTTCTTTCTAAGCAGACTCTTGCTCACTCCTGTCGCAACAAAAGGTTGGAGAGCAACCCCAGGAAAGGTCCCCCTTGTGTTTGCCCTTTCCCCTCACTGCTATTCCACAGCCTTTTCTCCCTGTTGCCCCACTCGTGTTCATCAACCCCACCGTCGTCTCACAGCCAACCCCCAGCTGAAATGCTAGTTTCTGAAATTGGAGGCCTGCATGATTACCACACACAATGGTGTTCCTCGGAACAATGTAGGCAAACAGCAGGAGCAGACCAACCCTACAGCCCCAGCAGAGTGGCATTCATCGCAACAAGACCAGGGCAGCGCTATGGCGGATAGGCTATGCATGTTACACTCACTTCAAAGTTACCACCGAACAGAGGTCCGACGTGTGCACGCCTCCCCTTTTCAAATGGATTTGAGGCTGATGTAATTTCCCGCTGGTGTGAGGCAAGATTGGAAAGCCTTTCAAGATTCCAGCGAGCAGCTGTTTTCATGAGTATTCATGAGGTGTTAATGAATGTAAATGGCGTTCGCGCCATGAGATGGGGGGGGTAAGTGACCTGCCAGAAACCCACCATCAGGAGAATTGCAAACTGTTTTTAACGATCGCAGATTTGCAACTTTTTACCTGCCACTGGATTCTCCACTCCCACCTACCACAAAACTGGCCTTGGGCGAATTTCGCCCAATATTTGGTTTCTGAGGCTCTTTAGTAGAGTCTTTGGTAGAGACCAAAAGGCCCCACAAAGGCAGAATGTTTGAACGCCCATGTTGTGCTCCATCTAACATTGGAGTAAAGAAACCCCCAAGCCTGTTCCCAACAAAGACAGACAAGCTCAAGTGACAGGTAACCTGGGACTTAAGCTTACAACCATCCTGTTGGGAGGCAGCTGCTGTGCTCTACCACCTGTGTTATTAGGTTGTCACTGATTAACCTTATTCTCAGAGACATTAAGCATTAAAAAAGCAAAGTTTCTGTTCTGTACGGAGCTAAAAAAAAATTTAGCTCTCAAAAAGTTGATAATTTGTGTGGCGTCATTGAATTCAGATATCATTTAATTGTCTGTATTATAAAGTAAATGTAGCACTACTTTCTTCCCTGAAACCAGAGAAAACTAAAAGCAACTGAAGTTTTAAAGTGAATATATAATGCCACACATGAAAAAATAGCTCTATTTCCAGTGGCAGAAACTCAACAAGGGACAGATTTATCAATTCAAATGTTTTATGAGTTTTTGTAATTGAGAAAACTTTTAATAATCTGACATTTGTTAAAACCAGTTATTAGAAATTACGCTGCACAGTAGCTCTCGAAATATGAGCCAGCTTCACAATTACAAAAGTCAGTCTGCGCAACCCTTTCCCATTGTATGAGGTGGCATAAACCCCATAGCGGCCTATCAGCTAACTGGCAGGCAGGGGGCTGCTCTATTCAAAGCTGGAGATACAAGCTGCAGGGCAAAAACCTGGCAGCTCCCATCTGACCCCACAATCCCCTGTTGGTGACAGCTCCAAGCTCCATAGCAAATTAGCCCTTCTCATATTACAATTGGAGAAGACAGATTCCATTAGCAGTATCTGAAATTGAGTGGAGAGCTGCACTGTTATCTGACTTGACTCATAAGCACTGCTATTAATCAGCACTATGATAGCATTTATATTTTTCAAGCTATCTGCTGCTGCTGTGATATTCTGCTACAAAGGGTTGATGAGACTTAGGAAGGCAAACAATAGAGCTTTCTGGGAAAAGCAGGGTAAATCAAGAAAGTCTATGACTTCCGCACATACTGAAGGGATTGCAGTTTACATAAATTTTCTCCCGATTGGAGACTGAGCTTTTCCACATCTTACACATGGGATTTAGTTGTCACTCAATGGTAACAGCTGTGAAAAGGTGACACGGCCCACCGTTCAGAATATTGCCTCTGCTTTTAAAGCAATTAACCCATGAACAGGAGGTACCTGACGATATCAAAAGGATTAGACTTGGAATTGCACGATTAACATTTTCTTGAACTAATGAAAAATGCAGTTCTCATATAAGGGTCCTCCGTTTTATTAAGGAATTTCTCTTTACTGGTAGCTAATAAACTGAGCACAGTAAATCTAACCACATTAAATATGCCAGTTATGTATATTTCAAACTCATGAATGAAAAGGGTGATATTTACAATGCTTAATTTCAGAATACCATTTATCTACAGGGTCCTCCACAGAGTAAGTCTGATAAGGCAAGTTCTAGTTAAGATTATGTTTGATTTTTTTGTTTGAATTTCTCTAAACATTCACTTCATTGGAGTAACGGTTATGTTTTCCTTTGTAATGTCAAAGAAAAAATATTTAACTATTATTGTAAATGAAAGAAACTTTAACAAAATAATTTATTTTTTAACTTTACATATAGGGGAAAACAACCCCCCAAATTATTAGCAGCCAGCTCTTCCTCTTATAAGAAAGTTGCCGTAATGTTTTTTGAACCTGCAGCACAATCCATTGACTTAAGGTAAGATTATATCCCATTTTAATTTACGCGTCAAGTGTGCAACTGTCAGCTCTTTAACAAACACTCCACTGTTCTTATTTTTAAGTTACCATGAACTTCTGTTTATTTTTCTTAAAAATACATTACTTAAACATTAATTAACATTTTTTTAAAATTAATATCAAAAGGTGGAAATGTAAATTCCTGGTAGCAACAATACTTTTAATTATAAAATTCAACTTGCAGTAAGAGAAAGAAGCTAATAGTGTTAATTATTGAGATTTTAAAATGATAAAGAAAATCTTTTGACTGCACATGCAAGTACGTACAATCTAACATATGTAACACTCAAACACAATTTGTGCATTCAGAATGATAAAATTAATGTAAAATTCATAACCAACTAACTTTTGCTGCAGAAAACACATATCAAATTAGCATCTACAAAATATATTACCTTTATTTAAGATATAAAATATAGATTAATTTCTACATGTTGAGGCTAAACCTTAAATCATACATTTGCACACAAAGCCTACAGCACAAATATGTTTGAATCCAAATATGAATGAACCATTGACACAAAATACCTCTGCTAATTTTTCATCAGATATTTATCACTGTTAAAAAAGGACTCATTTATAGGTACCTCACTGAAGTGTCAGTACAAATCATTAAAGATCTTTTTAAGTGCCATTATTTAGCCTATTTAGTTTCCCTATCACATATCATGTAATGAAAATTTTCCAATTTTCTATGCTTAGCATCATAAAGTAAAACTCAACAGAACTATAGATTTCTTTCTGCTTCTCTGCATTACTCCCTAATTTATTTTATTCATGACTTAAATTTTCATTCAGTGCATCATAATCCTCAAGAGACTACCATTATATTTTATGTCAAAGTGACTTATTTATTTTTAGCATTATAATTTTTAACATTGCATATCCTCATGGCATCTTTTCAGTTCGCATAGCTGAGTGTGTGTTTCAGGCTACCTCCATGATATAATCCAACAACGCTCGAATTATGAGCTGGAGTTTTTGCTCGAGTTATTCATTTCCCTTCTGTTGACTAGACATCTAGGTTCCACTCAAATCAGCAATCGATGACCTAAATAAGATCTGAAAATGCCATCTGTGGCACAGTAATGTCAACCAAGGAGACTGGCATTTGAACCCTGTCTTCCAATCCTTAGAACAGCACACTGGTGCATTGTGCTATTGAAGTGGTTTTTATTTTTTTACTCTGATTGCTCCTTTGTAGTTCAGCCCAAGAAAGTGATGATATATTTTAACTGTATGTAACTTTTTTAAAAAAAATTCAAGCAATTTTTCTTATTTATTTCTATGAAAGTATAATCTATCATATGTATAATAATAAGTTTCTTTTGAGTGCATAGTTTTGCAGTTCATAGCCTTCCTTCACAATTACACATACTAATCTGTTAATAGTAATTTATCTGCTAGAGTTTAGCCAATCTGAGTATCATTTTATAAGCTTCTTAAGTTGCACTAAACATTATTATTGTAAATATGAAAAAGCATTTTTCCCAAATGAGTTAGTTTTTATAGTACAGCTTACTTTATATGTATTCCAATTAAAATCATAATTCTATAACTGGAAAATTATGAAAAGTCAGCTATGCAATTACCAGCACACCACACTAATGAAGCTGAAATAGCTGTGCTTTATTAACCGACAGCTTTAGTTATTTCAACCTGGCAGAGTTTGCTACCCTTAAAATAATATTTTACTTTGACCAGCAAACTAACGTGGCTGAACATTATCTAGAACTTAACTGTCAGAGCTAGGAGTGCACATGAAAGGTTCCTAAGGTTAATTCATGTCACGCACCAAATGAAATTTGAAAGACCCAGCTGATATTGTATGATGTCTTGTACCACTCAATCAATAGGTCAATGTTCAGTCCATTACCATAGACAGGGTTCACTTTGTATACCGGTCATGAGTATGTATTGTCAGCAGGATGAATCTGACACTTGAACTGTCATGTTCCCTGGAGACATGTACTTCATAAATTATGTACATTATTTGTATTCAGGCATGTTCCTATTTAAATCTTTCCTATGTAGGGAATAAGTATATTTGAAATTGGATCAAAAGGCACTGAAATGTCACTACATTACATCAATTTAAGCTAAAAGAAATTGTGATTATACATATTCCAAGGCTTTAAAATATTTGTCATTTTAAACATGCATTTTATGCTGTTCATGTTAAGAGAGAATATCTTTAGCAGGCAACATTTTTGTACAATGTATTTAGTGTTGCATATTACTTAAACTAAACCATCTTTTTAGCAAAAAACTGATCACAAGGCATTTTCTGGATTAGGGCCAGGCCTGAGATGCAGCATTTTCACAAACAGGCAGTGTATTAATTTAGAGAAATCTTGGAACTGCGATTTTAAAGTGAATTCCAATGATGCAAGAGCCTAACATGAAGGGGAATATTTACAGTGGCTTATAGCAGCTCACAGAAACTATAATCTTACCAAAATGAATTAATCAAAATATAATTTTAGTTCCATTTCTACATTTTCAAAAATATACTTATATAATGTAAAAATCAAATAATGGAAATTGTGAAACTAAAGTTCCAACATTGGAGTATTTTTCTAACCGAAGCCTCTTACTCAGCTAAATAAACCACCATAGGGCAAATTGGAATGCAGTTTATTAATAAAATGTTATTATTAGTTGTAGTAGTAGCAGCTTAAGCAAAGAGATAGTAAACTGGTCTTCAGCCGAAAATATCACCCCATGTATTGTCATTGTCCTTAGGATTTAGCACAGTGGTACCAAAGGGGTTTTTAAAATATAAAAACCCAACATTATTGAAACTCAATAATAAGCATGAGCAGTAATGTAACTTGCATTACATCATGCTACTGGTGCAACTTGTCAACACTGTATTTTACCCCTCATTAGTAACAGCATCACATTTTTTTTGGCATCCAATGCCTTAATGGAAGCACAAGGGAAGAATATTAAAGAAACTCTGGGGACAAATATATGTATAAAAACATTAACACTTCAGAGGCTGTACAGGGGAAATGATGTACTGTCATTCACAGCAAATAAGAGATATGGCATTGGTGGAGCAGGAGTTTCCAATGCAATGACATTTGAACAGTTATTTGTGTGTGTGTGTGTTCACTACTTTGCAAGGAAATGCCACTTTAAATTTGCTCTGAGTGACTATTTCTTGCACACTAATGCAAAAGCTTGCTAAAAAATGCAAATATTGGCAAAATAAAACAAAGGTTAGTCATGCTTATCAAAATTCCGCCTAGCATGCACGGTATCAAATGTTTTTAATAATATTTCTGTTAGCTGAATACCCCAAGAATAACTTCTCCTTGGCAGGACTGTCAGTGAGGTATATTAGAAATCAGACCAGTGTACTGGAGGTTATCAAAAAGAGAGAAGACGTAACTCATCTTGAGAAATCTTCCAATTTAGTGGTAAGTTTTGATACAAATAGATTATTTTTATTTATAAGTGCATAACAGAATATTTTTTCTCTTATTTATGGCTACACTTTTCCTTTGATATTGTACTCTTATGAAATAAAATTGAGTCAAATCAGTATCTGGACAGGATATTATTTTAGATAAAATGTATATTTTAGGTTACATTATATAGAAAAGCACTACAACATCTGGTAACTTTTGAATCTGTATTGCTGATAGGAAAGAAAAAAAAACTAATCTGCTTTGGATAACATGGGTTAGGTAGCTTGTACTGCAGGCTGAATATTGGTCTGAGAACATCACAGCTAATCCGCAATAATTGCTCTGTAAAGATTCAAAGAAGCTATTCAATACATGTACATGAAAAGTAACTGATCTGCATTGAATTGTGTCATTACTAGCCTATCATCAAAGGGCAGCAAGTGAATTTTACCAAAAGTATCATCGTCTACATAATTAATCAAATCTTTTAATGAGTCATTTTTAAAAAATTTAAATTATAGTAGCATTCAAATAGGGTAGACTAGGTTTAGCCAAATTTGTTCTTTACTTTTTCATTTGTAGGATATGTGCAGCACTGGCAAGGCCAGCATTTATTGCTCATCCTTAATTGCCCTTGAGAAGGTGATGGTGAGATGACTTCTTTAACCACTGCAGTCCGTCATTATAGTTATAACTGAGTGGCCGGTCCATTTCAGAGCACTGTGGGTCTGGGATCACATACAGATGAGGTAAAGATATTGGGTTTACTTTTCTGAAGGCTATTAGTGAACCAGTTAGACTTTTGCAATAATCCAGCAGTTTCATGGTCCCCATTATTAGCTTATTATTCCAGATTTATTTAATTAACTGAATTTAAATTCCCTAGATGCTGTGGTTGGGTGTGAATTTACATCTCTGGACTACTAGTCCAGTAACATAACCACTGTGCTGTCATACCCTTGGATTGAAGTCCCACAAACAGCAAAATAAATGACTAGAAAATCTGCTTGAGTGATATAAATAAACATTGATTAGGCCAACTTCCCTGTTGCTCTTGGAATATTATCATGAGATCTCTTCAGCCCCCACCTCAGAGGCAGGCTCAATGTCTCATCTACAACATAGCACCTTTTTGACAGTGCAGCATTCCCTTAGCACTGCGTTAAACTATCAGTTTAAAATATATGCTCAAGTTTCTGCAGTAGGGTTTAAACCCATGACCTCTGACTCAAAACCAAGAGTGCTACCACTGAGAGAAAGCTGGCAGGAACTGTCTACTTGTTTCAAACTAATGAGAAAATGGATGATAGCCTTATACAATGTCATTTTTAAGTTGGGGGTTTGAATTTAGGATTTTGAGCTGGTTCATAAAACAGATAAGGGGCTGCATTTTACTTGTCCCTGCCAGACGTATTTTCAGTGGGGGGGATGGGAGATATGGGTGGGGCAGGTAAGATAGGGTGAGTCCCATCACCTTCCCACCCACCTCTGATTCACCCCTATAATAACGGGTTTGAGTAGGCAGGGAAACCGGCAGCCTGTCCACCATATTTAAATAGATAATCAAGGGTCAATTGGGCTTGTTACCAAGCTAATTAACTCTGATAATACGCTGCCCATGCCATAAAACAGCCTGCCCTTTGCAGATCAATGTGCACACTGCCACCCCACCAACCCCACTCCAAGATAGAACCATCCCTTTCTTCCTCCTGCCTGCTACATTAAACCCCCCACCCCCACCTCCCCCCCCTCCGCCGCCCCCCCCCGCCCCCCCCCGAAACCTGCCCAAACCCTCCCTGCCCAAGACCACAGGCTTACCTGTTTCCAGGGATCCATTGGGCTTTCATCTTCCTCGTTGCATTCCCAGCATCTTGAATGTTTGCATCATTACCAACCTCATGTGAGTGAAATTGATTTTTTGTTTCAGGGAAGGCTCATGTATAAACAAAATTTTGTCCGTTTAAATTTATTTTGTGTCAGCCTGCCCTTTTAAAAATTAGTCATATGCATTCAACTAGGCATTCAGTTCTGTACGTGTATAATCATTGTGTATATTATGCCATCAATTTCTATCTAAACATTCCCAACTGGAAGATAAGCAGCTTTATTGGTGCACAGAGCCACAGATGAATACCAATGTTTCAAAAATTGAGGAACACTCCACTCTACATGATTTAGTTGGGGCAACCAAGGTAAAGTAGACTCAAGGCTAACTATCAATTTATTTTGTTTTATCAGTATCCCAGAGAACAGCTACCTGACAGACTGAGAATGCATCCATTTTAACTGGTAGAGGTTCAGTGGTGATGGCAATAGACTGATGGTGATTGGCAAAGGATGTTTCATCACTGATGATGTTGTTTAATTATTTACATTTTCTGCATCAGTCTGATGGGGTTGCAGAGATGGCTTTGCATCTGACCCCAAGCAGTGCAAAGCTGAATATGTGTTCATTATTCTTGGCAACATAGTGAGGATTGTTTGTATCCCTGATGATCTCGATAGACTGGCCGATCATCAGCCAGGCCTGGATTGGATTTTCTGGCCTCAGTCCCTCACTGATGCAACTTTCTCTGGCTCTTGCATCCTGTGCATAACCCCACCCACACCTACCTCACAGTTTTCGGGGAGCTTCTAAGTCCCAACTCCCTTTCTAAACTTCTTCATTCTATTAGTCCCCTTGCTGTCTTTAAAACCTCCTCATAACACATCTTCTTTTCAAACACATTTTTAGTTAACTTGCCTAGTTCTCTCACTTTAACATTCCATTTTCTCTTACATGAAAAATCTGGCAACGTTTCATTACATTTCAAATACACCATACAAATGCAAGTTTTGTTAATTAGCCTAATGGTATTTAAAGTTTTGAGGAGTGCAGAAGAATTCATAACTAAAGAATGACCTGGAGAAGAAAAGTTTTACATTTCTACTTTGTGGTTGGTGCCAGTTGTGGATCAATGGTTAGCACTTTTGCTTGTGTGTCAGGAGGTTATGGATGCAAGTTGCACCAAAGAAACTTCAGCATGCAATTCAGACATTCTGGTGCAGTACTGAATGAGTGTTACACTGTCGGAGATGCTGTCTTCCAGATGAGGTCTATTATACAGTTAAACTTCAGACAATTTTTCTTAGTGGCAACATTTAACTTTATTTACAAGACAGAAGCAGCTACTGCATGTGTGCATCAAACTCCATAACTAAAGAAGAACCATCTTGTAGAAGTTCCCCGCATTGCTAACACATTGATTTACACTGATCATGTGATCTTATAACACAAGATTATTCTTAAAGCTACAGTCCAACATTTCCCAAAACTATAATTACTACATTCCTCCCCCTTTAACATTTCTATATATTTTGTATTTATCTCATGACATTACAATATTTACACAGGTCGTGAAATTACAAGTTCAGTCTTTCAGATGGTTTCCTGATCCATGTGGAATGTCACAGCTCCACGACTTCAGATTCTTTTGTAGGAAACACATTAACATCAGGTACCTCATTAGGCACATGCAGTTCAGTGTCTTCCACTCTGACAGAGACATTGGGCATGTCAGTCCCTGGTTGAGCAACAGGAACCACTGGTTCAGTAATGGTTACAGGTGGAACATCTTTGTTGGGGTATGTCTCTTTTTCTTAAATGATTCACATGTTTACGAGTGATCCGGCCCTCCGCTTCCACATGGTACAACAATGGTCTGGTCACAGACCTTACTTTACCAGGTAACCACTTTGGTTCTCCACTGAAATTCCTTACATATACTGCTTCTCCAACAGTAAATTGTCTCTCATGACTAGGCAAATCACGAGTTGCTTTTTGGTTCCCTTGACTTTTCTCCACATTCCCCTCCAAATTGGGAAGTATTAGGCATAGTCTTGTCTGAAGATGGTGCCTCATCAATAATTCTGCATCTTCTTTCTGCGTGTCTTCTTTTTATCACAGAATTTAGTCTTGGCCCTCTTTTTGACTTCACCGTTGGCCAGACTTCTCTCAGATGCAACCTCAACTAGTCTTGTTTCACTAATTGAGCTACCCATGACTTCATTATCCACTCGCATCTTGGAAAGTTCTTCGACTTTTGCTTTCAAAGCCTCTTTAGCTTAATTTAGCTGATTCTTCAGCTCTTCTGTCTCTTTCACATGTCAGCTTCCTCCTGGAAACTTGAAGATTGCTGCATCTTCTGTGCCAACTGGTTCTTCAGTTTGTTCAGAGAGATGTTAAATTCTTCCCATTTCCCTTCGTACTTTTTCAGAGGCACAAACTTTGACCTAAGGGAATCTTGTAGTGTGCAAAGGTCTTTCAACAAGTTTTCCTTTTCTTTCGAAGCTCACTCGCTTCATCTTGAACTCTGTCATTCAGCAGAGTCTCCTTGAGTTTCTTCTGCTATTCTTCCATGTCGTTGTTTAAGACAGTCTTCATTTCTTCAGGTTGTTGAATCCTTACAGACTCCTTTTACACCCAGTTGCGGTCCTTGGACTCTCCAGGATCTTACTGAAGTACCTTGCCTTGCTCCTTTTTTCAAGGCAGGAACCTTTCCAGCTTTCTTTTGAAATCTCACTGGCCAATCAAGGTTAATTTTCCTCAACCAATTTCGACTTGGGAGGCTTGATCCTCTACTTTTTAGTATCATCACTGGTAGATGTGCTGATTGGTGTCTATAATGAACAGTTGCTTTTACTTTTACTTGAATTTCTTCGCCTGTGTACGTTTTCAACTTGGCAGATGTTTGTTCCAAATTTAATTGTTGTTCGCCTTTATTTAAATATCTGAAAGTGTGTTCTCCTATTACAGTGGTAGAAGCACCTGTGTCCACTTCCATTTTTGATGGTTTAGCATTCACTTGCACCATAACAAATATTGACTCCGTCTTCTCAAATTTGATGTTGAAAAATGAATAAATGTCAGAATTGATTGTTTCTTCCTCTTCTACAATATAGACTTCATTGGACTTCGTTTGTTGTTTGGAGGACTGTTTAAATCTCGCTTTGCACTGTCTCATCGCGTGGCCACTTCTGTGACAAAAATAACATTCTACTTTTTAAAATTGCCAATCGCTAGATGACTGATTGTTTCCACTTTGATGAAAATTATTTTTCAGTTTAGTTGCTAAGCTGTTTCCTCTCATTTTTTGGTAAGTGGGGGTGGTTCCCGTTTCGGGGCGGAGTCCCGGTTTTTCACACCACTTTTGGCTGATTGTTCCTGCCTGACTAGGAGAACAGTGCCATTTTGCGCCTCTTGAATTGCTTGTGAATCCCTTACAGCGCTTTCCATCGCCAGCGCTATATCTAACGTTTTCTTAAAATCAAGATTCACTTCAGCCAGCAATCTTCGCTGAATAGTGTTTTCCTGCACACCACATACTAAATGATCTCTGTGCATGTCATTAAGGGTTTCACCAAAATTACAATATTCCATTAGTTGCTTTAATTTTGCATTGTAGGTAGCAATTGTCTACCCCGAGGCTCTGTTCCGTGAATTGAACCTGAACCTCTACATTGTGACTGAGGGCTTGCATTGAAAATATCCCTTAATGAGGTCTACTAATTCACTAAAAGTTTTAGAATCTGGGGCACCGGGGGCTGTCAACCTTCAAATTAAACTATAGGTCTTGCTTCTACAAATACTCAGGAGAATTACTCTCCTCTTTTCCTCCCAGTGATTCCGTTTGTTTGAAAGAAGAACACAAGGCGTTCTATATATTGAGACCAATCATCTGTGGCTGGCTCAAAGGGATTGATTCTGCCAAACTGTGGCATTTCAGGTGAGTACATCTTTTATTTTTAACAAACTTAGATACTCACAATCGCTGTGCGAGGTACAGCACTGAATCTAATTTATTCTCATCGCCAGTTTGTTATAGAGTTGAATTTCAGACAATTTTTCTTAGAGGGCAGAAATTTCCCCCTGTTGGAGGGGTTGTGCAGGGGTGTGCGGGGACAGGTGTAAACCCGATTGGTGCCCCCAATTGGGGCCGTGCCGCCATTTTATGTGGGTCGGTCAATTAAGGCCTGCCCAGTGTGACACACGCCTGGAAACGCTGAGCACTCCCTGTGCGGGCAGGGGGGATTCCCTGAATCGGGACCTGGATTCTTTTGTGCATGCACTAAAGAGCGCAGAAATCTCCCTGAGGCACAGAGCTGCCCCAGGGAGATTAAGTTCTGAATGAAAGTTTGTATTAAAGACAGATAAAAATTATTTAGACATGTCCCCTCATGTGACAGTGTCACATGAGCTGGGACATGTTTATCAAATGTTTGAAATTTTTAAATTTAATTAATAAGTCCTTCATGAAACCTCATCCCACCTGTGGATGAGGTTTCATGAAAAATGCGAAGGCCACCTGGGCTCTTCACCTGCCTGTCAACCTTAAGGTTGGACGGGCAGCATTTCTAACTACTTTAATTACTTTCTTAATGGCCTTAATAGGCCTTTGACGGTTTGGCGGGCGCGCAGCCAAACTGAAAATGAGAATGACGCACAGGAAAGTCCGGATGTCTGCCCAACATCACCGCACGTCATTTTACATGTCGGCGAGTGGGCCCCACCCCTCCCCACTCGCCAACCTGAAAATTCTTCCCAGTGGGAAACATTTACAAGGTAGCAGGAGCAATGACATGTATGCATCAAACTCCATAACTAAAAAAGAGCTGTCTTGTAGGGGTTCCCTGCATTGCTAACATATTGGTTTACATAGATCATGTGATCTTACAACTCAGGATTATTCTTAAAGCTACAGTCCAACATTTCCCAAAAGTATAATTACTAAAAGACCCTGAACTTCAGTGCTGCTTGCCTTCTTAGGTGGATGTAAAAGACCTCATGGCATTATTTCAAAGAAGAGCAGAGAGTTCCCTCCCAGTGCCTTGGCCAATATTGATCCCTCAATCAAGATCACAAACCAGATTATCTTGTCATTAATACGTTGTTGTTTGTTGAGACTTACTGTGCATAAACTAGCTGTCGCATTTCCTACATTACAAATGACTACACTTCAAAAGTGCTTCATTGGCTGTAAAGCACTTGAAGATGCTCTGAGGTCATGAAGAATGCTACATAAACACAAGTTCATTTTTCTCTCTCAAAAAATCCGTTTGTCAGTAGTGCCTGTAATCTCTCACTCCAGTGGAGGCAGCAGGGGGATCCAAGCCAGAGATCTGCCTGCCACTTGTACATATTTGCTATATTTGGGATGAGCTTCAGAATTTTTAACAGTGTTCGCAGTTAGAGAGCTTCATAATAATGGAGCAGTCCATTCCAGGGCACAGGGGAATTGGCATTGACTATCTCGTTCCACTAAAAGCTTTGCTGTTATCAAACCCTTGTGCTGGTGATAGAGAAGCCAGTGGCCTTAACAACACTGGCTCCCAACTGAAAGGGTTTGCATGAAAGTGAATAAAGAGAAAAAAAGAAAATCAGATTCAACAATTTTCACAAAAGATTATGCAATGGAAAATGATTTTTACACGACACACTTCTCATGTGACCTCATAATCCCTGTCGTTCATTGGCTATCTCACAGGAAAATAGGTGTCTCCCGTACTTCTCACATTGAAGACACTTTGCAAGTGCAAATGTAAATATAAGCATTTTAACTTTGCTTTGTATATTAAAAACTAAACCGCATTCTTGGAATCTGCCCCTCAGTGTAAGCACTCCAGTAGACTTGTGCATTCTGCTAGTGATTTTGATTTCACTGACTGTTGACATTTGGTGCTGTGTAATACATCAAACAGCCGCCATCACTATTGTCATGTTCCTGATTAATCCTGGCTCAGAATTCAGTTTCCAATGCTGAAGTGAGTGAAACCGCTCCGTCTACATTTCAAACTATCAGCTGTGCACCTCTGCAGCCACTCAGTAATTTTCCTCTCTCTTTTGATCCCTGAGCTACAGAAGATTGTTAGGAGGCAATTATATCCAAATAAAGAATTATTGGTAATGAAGTGAAGATATTGTCCCTCTCTCTTCTCTCTCACTTCCTTTCTCTATTTTCTTCCAATTACTGTCATAGTTCTGTTATTTATGTTTATGCTGACAGCATTCCATTTGCACAAGAACATAAGAGAGTTCCTAAATTTCTGGATATTTTGACTGATTTTTTTTTCCATTCATAAGGGATCTGTGTATTTTTATTTCCTTTTATAATGTTGTTAACATTTACTGATGCTGGATCATTTGATTTTGTATATTATCATTGAGATGAGGGCAGTCATTTTGACGAAGCAAAAAAAGAAGTGTTTCTTTGAAGCAAATGCGATCCAAAGATCACCTATCCTAGTTTCAGGACTGCTTTGGGGTTTATACTGCTGCTCCCCTGAATTCTCAGCAGTATGAAGCCTATATGCCAGAAGTAGCATTAAGGAATGCTGGATGAGTTTGAAGTATGCAGTTTGGGAGGGTTTTCATGGTGCAGATTGGCATGTGGTAATACTAGTTTCATCCTAGCATGAAGGCACCAGTGTAAACAGGGTACAAGTTAGCCACTTTTAATCTGTCACCGGCACTGAACCACCTCTCTATCCCACAGGATGGCACAATCCATTCAACTGCTTAACTCTTTCAGTACTGAAAGACTTTTCCAGCATTCAGAATATAAAGATCCTAGCTTTCACATTGCATCAGCAAGCAATAGCACTGATCCGTATACTTCCTTTGTAATGCTCTTGTGATTAACAAAACACTTTTAGGAATTTGATCTTTTTAAATTTGCCTTAAAGTGCGTGACATGATTAAAGGGTTAACAAATTACCTTCAATCATTGTTTCAAAATATAGAACAGATGTGGAAAGGAGGGAAACAAATAGCCACCTTTAAAAAAAGACATAAGCCTGGTCAGGAGGGAAAATCTTCTCCTCTATGTTGAGTCCATGCTCTGAGGCTATCCATTGCCACCATGGTGACAGTTTCTGGGAGTTATCAAGGAGGTTCCCCATAGCATCAAAATCTAAAGTTCATTAAATCATAAAACTCATATTAAAACTGTTAACCTGATTTATTTCATTCTTTACAGCTTTGTGAAAATATGTCCACATAATAAGCTGTATATACACGAGAAAGCTATTTCCTTATAATTCTATTTAATTGGATTAATAAAATGAAATAAATCTTAGCATATTTTACTGAATAAAAATAAGTGAAATTTGTGATTGGAAACTATATTAATCCATATTAGTCCATGCCTAATTAATCTTCACTAATACCTTAAATGAGCGCATTTCTTAAACAATACAGTAATACTTACCCCAAGCTCAAATGCAGCTGTGATCAGTTCCCCTGTTAAAATCATGAATGTTAATACCAATGATTACTCTTCTGAAAAGACAGTTCTCCAAAGGTTTAATATCCAAATACTTGCAATGCATTTTTACTTTGGTGAATAAGACTACAAGTAATCTGCCGGGATTTAGCCGCAGGAAACGTTCTAAGTATATTTTAAATGTTTCTTTTCTTTTCACCACAAAATTTAGAGGGCTAACACAATCTAAGCATGTGCTTTCCTGCATCTAAATCTAGATCTGTTTAGAGGGAACACAATTGTCATTATCATTTTACAGCCTGAGAAATTTTTTTCAACTTTGATTCCACTTACGACAGGTATTGACTATCAGCCCAGCTACAAAGACCTAGAATGAGCCTGGCCACCATGCCATAGGCTTGCTCTACTTATACAGTCTGGGGATGATAACATGTTCAGGCATCTTTCTCTTTTGGTCAGGATGACTAAAATTTCACATACTCCTGCACAGAACTAGAATCAGGCCAGTTTCTGACACCTATGTTATGTTAGGACTGTAGATGGTGCTGTTGTAGAATAGCCAGGGTTTTCTAGAAATGCAGGCCATCTTCACACTTTATACAGCACATCGACAGCAAACTCAGGCTCTTAATAGAATGAATATGCCTGATTTTAACCCACTTGCACAGCGTTAAAATTAGGCTAAAATGATGGCAGAGGGCAGGCACTGGTTCATTCTCCACAATTGAATTTGTAATTGAGGGAACACAATATAACACAGAAAGAGACCATCAGATGGCAGAACCAGAACAACACTTCACTATTAATAGTTTAAATTCCATTGACGTTGTAGAATGTGACTTGATCTTATTATTGGTTTGTGGAAAATTGCATGCTCATCTTCTTATTTCAGAAACCTTTGCTATGCATTGTTTCCTTATGAATTTACATACAAAATTAGACAAAACTTGAATGATACAAGCATTTCTTGCATCAAAATAAAATATTTGTTTGTTTCCTCATACATAAATACACACAGGAAGGTCCAGCAAGAAAAGTGGCCACTTTCAAAGGAAAGGGAAGAATGTAAAGAATCAAAGCCACAGTAATGAAGCAGATGGCCACTGCAAGGCATAAACAAACATTAATCCACGTACAAAGTTGGAAATTTAGAGCACGAAGCTTTGCAACTTTTACTTATGTTGAACTATATTCTTTCTGTTTCTGGTGCTTTCCAATATCAGGGACTGGATTTTACTGGGCGCCGTGTTCCCTGCCCTTCAATTAAAATGTCACTGGGGGGCCCACCCACGAAAAGCTGGCTGCCCCGCAGCCATTTTATGCTCAGACAGGCTTTAATTGACTCAGGGTGAGACTTCAGCCACCATTTGGCCAATTGGGCTGGCAGCTCTGTAACCCCACCAAATGGTGGCTATGACTGAGACTACAGCCAGTTCTGAAGAAGGGGAGGCTGTGAAGATGACTGAAGGTATTGGTGAGGGCTGGCTGGCAGGCCCCAGCGAGGGAGTTAGATGCTGGGTTTGAAAAGCTGGGATAGAGGGTTATGACCTTGGGGGGGTTGGGGAAGAGGGAAGAATGCCTCCAACAGGCACAGAAAAAGCCCCAAAAGGAGGTTGTCCACTTCTTGCCTGACACCAGCTTCCCCAGTAAAAGCTGCCGGGCTACCAGCTTGGCATGGGCTTCCCCTTGCCATGGGTAAAATAGCAGTGCAGGGAGGGCTAAGGCACTTAAGTAGCCATTAATTGGCCACTTAAGGGCCTCAATAGGCCCAAGGGCAAGCAGGTCACTGGATGCCTTCACTGCCCTTCTCCCACCACCCCCCATAAAATGGGAGACAGGTCGGGTCAAGCAGGAAGGCAGCGGGCAGGCCATAGGCTGCATTTATGAGACCCCTGCCTTAAGATCCAGCCTTAGGTTATTGAGGGTTGTGGGACGACAGTGATCAAATGGATTTTTGTGTCTGTTGAAATTTTAACTTGTATTTTGAGCTCCCAAAAAGTGGGCCCGTTTGCAACCTAATTTGCCCATGGCAACACTGATGGATGGGCTGCCATGCTGGTCTTACACCCAGCCCCAGTTTTCTCTCCATTGTACTCAGCGGAGAATAATACTGGATGGAATATAAAACCAGCATTCCACCCAGTTCAGTGGGGCTCCCAGCTGGCGAGCTGAGTTAAAATTAACATCAGTATGTCAGGGATTTCAAGACCAAAGTCTTAGGGTATTTCTCTAAGAAAAGTCATCAGCTCAGAGACCAAACAGTGTGCAGGGGTGTCCAAGTGTGAATTGTTAGTGTGAATCATAGATGTACTGTTGCCAATGATTGACCATCCATCCAGCATCGGTAAGGGAAAAGCAACATTCTGCCATGCTGCATGATTTAATTGGGCCATTTTAACTTTTGGTACATAATAACAGACTGCAGACACATTGTAATTGCTGTCAAGCCCAAGCCACGTTGAAGATGAGGCCTTATTTGCTTGCAGCTAACAAACTGTATTTGCCAAATTGGCACCCTGAGGCAGCTTGCTGGATAGGGAGGGCGGGACATTGGGACATTGACTCGCTCCTATGTGCAGCAATACTGCACCCTCTGACCCCTCAAAAATAAAAGTAAAACTTCTCTTTTGGTCTTTTTTAAAGCAGCCTAGTTCCTTTAAGGATCGTGCCGGTGAGGTTGCTCAACTCCAATAGGATAGTGTGGACACAATCGATGATTCCAGCAGGAATTGTTTTGAAGTGTTTTTTTCTTGAGTTTCTGCTCAAACGTATTTTCATATGGGCAAATGCAATCTTTGCCACAAACCAGCACAATCTGGCAGCATTTTAAACAGCAATGTTTTTTAAAATAAAATTCTGTTTTAAAAATATTTCTTGACATATGTAACATGGTGGCTTTGGTTAACAGCTGAAGTTGGGTGTATCACAAAAATAACAATTTTTAATGATCCACCACCTATCAGTATCTCAATTTTAAATTTATTCAAATTACTTTTATAAAATATATAAATCTATTTCCTGGTTATATAAGGGACAGTAGCTAGTTCCTTAGGAAATTTTTAAAAATGGAAACTATTCAAAATGTAGCTATTAGCATCCCTGCCCACTCAAGTTCCATTTTTACTTTTGGAGCCTCCTTGAAAGTATGTAAATGAGTCCAATTAGTAGAGTACTCTAATGGTGATTAATTCATCCTGGGTAGGTGGCCAGTTTTGCGCCTCATTTTTTTTTAAAGCCAGAAAAAAAGATCGCGGAAACCTGAAGTGTGTTGAATGCCATTTGTGCTTAAAATTCTATGATGTTTGCTCTGGTTATGCTGACATCAGTGAACTCACATCGAGAAAACCAGCTCAATCAGGGAGAAGCTCCAGGTCCCTTTGTATAAGATCCCAATTTATATTTCAAAAGTTGCCCCCCACATAAAACAGGCAGGATCCCTGGTCACCCTGTTCAGGGCCTATCCTACAGAGCTGTGGCTGGAGAGCCAATGTCAACAGGGTGACAAGTGAACCAACACCATTTTTAGGCTGATGTTACTCCATCTATGTTGAGCAAAGGCAGTTAAAATCACTCTCTATGCGTCTATGAAAGATTCAGTCATGCATTTACTTTTATTTAAGCACAATGTCAAAGGACTTGGGAGAGATTTCTGTCGGACTTGTGGCCAAGTTTTCATGCCCCCCCCCCCCCCGGCCCGGTGGATATTATGGCCCTGCCAAACTGAATAGAGATTTAAATGGCTCGCTGCATCCACCGGGATAAGACACGCAGAGGGGCCGTAAAATCCTGGCCTGTGTTACGAGGAGAGTCTACTGTACAGCCAACAGAAGGCTCCATTCAGCATGGCCAGATTGAAATCAAGGTCTATGTGTAGTTTTTTTATTACTTTGTGTGTCAAGGAATGTGATGAAGTTTGTGTTTCCTTTTTATATCATATATCGTTCATTTAACTTCCTTATTTAAATAGAGACACTTGTGGGTTCAGAACCTGAGACTTGGGCCCAGATTTTCGCCATGATGGAGAGCCTGTCCATCGTGTTGAAACTAGTGGAACTGCCTGAAAGTCATGGCCCAGCTTTCCAACCACAGGTTGGGCGACAAAGTCGGGAGATTTCCCGGCTTGGCGAGTCTGACATTAAAAATGTCCGCTCTCGGGTTGGATTTTCAGTTGAGGTGGAGGGGGGGGGGAATGTGTTAAAATAGGAATTAGGGCGGGCGACCCTGGAACAAGTACGGAGGCTGCCAGGTGGGGAGGCAGGCTGAGTAGTCTGTGCCCTGGCACTGTGCTAAATTTTTCTTTAAAAGTAAACAAAAAACATTCCTCCAGCCCTCACCCCTCCAGCCCCCGCCCACACACTCCCTCTGCCCCATCCATGTCAACTCATACTCTCACCCACCCACCCCCCAGGTCCATCATATCCCCTATGCCAGCCAATGCCCCTCTACCCCCCCATGGCCCTTCATACCAACTTAGTGCCACTTATGCCACCTCATACTGCCCCCCCATCCACCACCCTTTGCCTTGCACCCTCTAAGTCAACTCATCTAATATCCTTTGACACTTCCTGCACAGCTTGACAGTTCCCATGAGTTTGTGTGTAAAAAGTGAAGATCATATTTAATTCTAACAGTCCCAAAGGATGCCTTACATCTCCCAAAGGGTGCCTTTTGTCACCCAAAGATGTCCCAGCACCTTATCCAAAGGGGCACCTTGGTTATCCAAAGAATCCACCAAGTTCAGACCTCCTCTAACCTGCTCTGCTCTGCACGCTGTGGGATTCATGCAGCTCAGGTTCAAAAATCCCACTCCAGTGGAGGCAGCTGGTGATGTAAATGACCAGCTGCCTTTGCGAATCATGCATGCACAAACCCCGGCCCCACTCCAGTCCTGCGACCATGAAGATGGGAAATGACTTGTTCGGGGTGGGACTTCAGAATTTCATCCATTTCCGGAGAGCCTCTCCGTCGTGTCAAAATCCGGGCCCATAAATCCCACCCCCAAAGATGACACTTCCCATTTTCACAGGGGTGGGAATATGGGCAGGGCATGTCTGCCACCTGCATGTTTTACAGAGGCAACTGACCATTTAAATCGTCAGCTGCCTCCATTTAAGTCAGATTTTGGTCACCTACGGCCTGAATTTTTCAGATGGTGAGGTCTTGCTTCCTGCCATCTGAAGAGACCGGGGCTGATTCCAAATGCCCTGCAGCCATTTCGCACTCGAATGGGCATTCAGTGGCTGCAAGAGGAACATCTGCCCCTCACTCGGGAAGAAGCCCTGCCTTAAGAGCTGCTGGCCAATCTGATTGGCTGGCAGCTCTCCGGTCCCTGCGGTGACAGCAGGCATGCAGGATAGAAGACATGCAGGAGGACGTCAGGGCCCAAGTCTGGGCACCAGAGGCCCAGATAAATTCAAGGAGCCCGAGGGCGGGGAGGGTAGGCAAGGGGATGCGGTAGGGGGGGATTGTGAAGGAGGTGACCGGGGTCTCAGGGGACTGGCCGGAGGGGGGGTGAGAGGGAGGTCCGGAGGCCACTGGACCTTCTGATGGGAGCAACCCACCTCCCACCTGAGATGTAACTGTTCCATCTCGGGCTTCCTCCATGGAAGTTCAATCCTCCAGCCAAACTAAAAATTGAGGCTGAGCAGGAAATGGCCCTTAAGTGGCCAATAAGAGGCCCCAGTGTAAGATTGCTGTGGTCGGGATGGGTGGGAATCCAGAGGGAATCTCATCCCTTCAGTTTCACCAAAACCTACCAGTGGGGGAGTGTAAAATTCTGGCCTAGGAGTGTGGAACGTGCAGGGCAGAATTTTTCTCTCTTCAGGCAGGCGTGCGCCCGACCTGAAAGAGAGAAAAATAGTGCGCGATGTCAGGCGAGCAACCCAACACCATCATGTACTCTCGCCATATTTCACTCGGCGGGCACACACAAGGGGGCGGCAGCGCGCCCTCCGATAATTAAGAGGCCAATTAAGGCCCTTAATCAATTAATTAAATCGGATTGTTCATTGCCCGTCCAACCATTCAGTTGGCGGGCAGGCAAAAAGGCCAAGGAGCCTTTGGATTTTTTTTATGAAACCTCATCCACAGATGGGTTGAGGTTTCCAACAGGAATTAAAAATAAAATAAAAATGTTGAAATCTTATTTATAACATGTCCTTACTCATGTGACAGTGTCACATGAGGGGACATGCTTTTAACATTTTTAAAGTCTTTATTTATGTTTTTAAATATCTTCAGGTCCCGGAGGCAGCTCTGTGCCTTCAGGGAGCTTTCGGTATGTGCACCCACGGGCATGCGCAAACATCTGCACTCGCGTTCCTCCCCCCGCTGCCCAGGCAGCACTCAGACTCCCAGCGCACGATTCACGCTGGCTGGCTGTTAGTTTTCCAGCCAGTGTGAAATCCGCGGTCGGTTTCGCAACCGCTCCCAGGCCTGCCCGATGAGGCGAACATCCTGCCCGCAGTGTACAAAGGAGACCTGGTAAGAGCAGGTCTGAACTTGGGCCTGAATTTTGCATTCCCCTGCCTGCAGGTTTTTACATGGGCGGGGAACGTGAAAATGAGGAAATGGATTCCCTCTGAGTTCCCACCCTCCTTGACGTTGCAGAAATTATATGCTGGGTGGGCAAGGCCTCAGGTGGGAAGAGCTTCTTCGCAGCCGCAATTTGAATCCAGACCTTCTTGGTGGCTGAAGGGCCTCAAATGGTAGTGGGGCAGGAAGGCCAACCACAAGCCTTCCTGCCACTGACTTAATCAGGGTGGAGGAGGGAAGGTGGTGGGGTTCCCACCCGCCACCAAATTCACCGCAGGAGAGGGCATAAAATGCTGCAAAATTGACAAAGCATAACAGTTAACTCTGTGACCACAGAGTCGAGAGGGGGTAAGTCAGCCAGGGATTCAACTTGCAACTGCTGCCCAATGACGTCTACTGAACATTGAACATGTGTGAACGTCAGAGGGAAAATGATTGAACTTGGTTACAATGCCTCCCAAAGTCAGACATCTTGTTAACACAAGCTCCACAGTTTCACATGTAAGAATTGGCTAAACCAGAAAGTACAACAGTGTTGCTGGTTGCACATGGAACTATATTCTAACACATTCAGTGTCTCCAGCAGACAAAGGAAGAAAAGTTGGGGGAAGCTTCTCCTATAGCTCAGCAAGTTTATCCAACAAAGTCGTATGGAGCAGGAAGGTTCGAGGTTGGATCCTCTCTCTATGCTACCTGAGCTTAGGTGATATAGCACTGGCCCTGCCACAATTTGCATTGGTTAAAAATAGAGAAAAAGATGGCAAGCATCCTTCCTTTAATCTCTATCCAGTTACTCGCAGTGGGGTTGCACAAGTGTGGGCAGTGTTGGCATCATGTGAGGACCAAACTGGGTTCAAGTGAAGTGCCCCCATAGTCTATTGTTTCCTTCCGGACTTAATACTGAGATCAACAATTTCAGATCATGAACTCTCTCCTCCATCCCCACCCTCTTTCCGATCCCCCTTTTTCCAATAATTTATAATTTAAAAAAAAAATCTTTCTTTTCCCACCTATTTTTAAATTTATTTCGATCTATTGCTTTATCTCCACCTTTTAGCCCATTTTGATCCCTTCCCCACACCCCACCCCACCTCCACTAGGGCCATCTGCCACTAGCTTGTCAAGCTTGCTACCCTTAATGTCCTCATTAGCACATTCCTTAGATAATATTACCACCATCAACACCCCTTTGTCTTTTGTCTATGACATCTTTGGCAATCTCATCTTTGCCTCCATCTATCACTGGCCCCCTATCCAGCTCCACCTGTCCCACCAGCTTATATTTCACCTCATTTCTATATTTCCTTAGTTCTGATGAAGAGTCATTCAGACTCAAAATGTGAACTGTGTCCCTCTCCACAGATGCTGCCAGGCCTGCTGAGTTTTTCCAGGTATTTTTGTTTTTGTTTCAGATTTCCAGCATCTGCAGTATTTTGCTTTTGTCCATTGTTTCTTGTTTTCAATCAAGGCTTGTACATGACTTATGCAGCCAGCCCTCAAGGGAAATATATCCCAGCAAAGAGATGAACCCCAAGGATTGTCAAAAATTAAAGTTCGGTGAAAAAATGCAAAACTATATGGGCCATTTCAAATTACCACCCACCCTGTTTATGCTGGAAAATAGGGTGAATGACAAGTGAAAATTGATAAATTGAGAAAAAAAATTCACCCATCCGTTGACTACCAGAGTCCAAATTGAGACAGAAGCCTTAGAATGTGTGACCAGTATTCCTGCATGTAAGAACAGATGAGCGCATTATTAAAATATTCAAATCAGAGTCTTACACTGTTTATAGGATGCGGGTGTCCAATGCAATTAGCAGGCTTCACCCTCACTGATGAGGTTCAGTTTAATTCCCTAAAGATTTTTTCAGCAGGGCCAACAGGAGCATGAGAACCCTACAAAACATCTTCAACCCTGGCTGCGCAGCCAAATTACCTTAAACTCTTTGGGTCCTAATGGCCAGCCTGGTTCCATGGAACAGCCACTTCTGACACTCCACCAGCCTTTCCCAGTGGTGAGCCCTGCCCAATGTCCATTGCAGCTCATCATTTCTCACTGTGTTTTTTAATTGCAGAAACGGTCAAGAGTGTTTAAAAAAAATTGCTCACAGCTGCAACTTATCTATGACTATATTGCTAAATCAATAGTGAAGCAATGACAAAATGAATAATACATACGTTTTTAAAATTTAGAACAATTTTAAACATATCACACAAACAGTTCGTATATTCATTAATTTCTCAGCAATCCAATTCCATTTAAAGATCAGGAATTATTCAATGCAGATAATAAAAAAAACCTGTTACTTGTTTCTAAAGAATGAGAAAGACAATCTCTGCGCTCTGAGATCTGCTGTGATGCATGTGTGTAGTGCACCAAACAGAAATACCAAGTCTCATATGAAATGCATAAGACCAGAGGCCCTAATATAGTTCAATTATATGGAGGAATAAGCAGCCAATGTGAAATTTGGAAGATTCGGTCCACCTGTTCTGTAGTTTCCCTGTAAGCTTCTAACATTTATATGGGGAATTTTATGTTTCAGACAAATTGGATAATGTTGCTATTTAATACGTTAAAGGATTGTTCAGGAAGTGAGGATGAGATTCATGAATGTAATATTACTGAGCACGTATTCATTTTAATAACACTGATACTTCCCTTCAAAGCTACAAGAGTCAGACTAGCATTCTAATTCTGTCTTTTGTTTTATTAAGAAGGTTTAGCTTACATTTATCTCTTTAAAAAGTAAGTCACCCTTAACACTTGGGAATTTTATATATTCTTTTGCCTGTTTAGGAAAAACAATAATTAAATATTCACTGAATCTGGCTTTTACCTAAAAAAGAGTGGGACGGATTTAGGTCTGGATTTGTTCATTTTCAGTACTGCAATTGTATAATTTTGATTGAAAGCAATTGTTGGATGTAAAGTTAGATTTCAAACAACAGAGCAACAAAAGCTGGGAATTTCCTTGGAACTACTGCTTCATTCCTATGAACACCTGTAAATGAAAGTTACACTGCAGTTACTGTGAAATGAGAGCAGCTTCAATAACATTCCTGTTTCTGGCGTCCTGAAGCAGAGGAATAGAATTCACTCCCTCCTTTTGCTGAGTTCTAGAAGAAGCATTGAATGGAGTCACAAATAGGAATAGCTAAAGAACAGGATTGGTAGTAATACCTGCGTTTGGCCAGACTGTTTGCAACACTATGCCAAACAATAACAGTACAGTGGAAAATAGACTGATTTCATCCACTCAACAGCAACACTAATTTTAATGGGTATCAACCTTGTTTTATTTTTAATAATACATGTTTTCGATTTAAATTTTAAAATTATGTGAATCACATTTCCTTTGTAAATTCATTTCATGCATTGTGTTTTTGTTTAAGATCCGTGAAACCGGTGATATTTAAATCCCAACAATATAATCATTTTACACTATATTCTTCAAAAAGGAGAATGCATAAGAGTAGGTATCATCAGCATAAATTCTGTTCTTTACTGCAAACAATAGTAGCAGGGTTCAATCTGGCATGTTCTTATAAGAAAAAGGAATCAGAGATAACTGAACCTTAGAGTTCAATAAATGTTTTTCCAAAACTGAAATTAGTTAAATTACATACAATTCATATGACCACACAGGGCTAAACCTTCTCCCTCTGGTGAATTGTTAGCTCTAAGTAATATTGTGTCACGGACAAAATGTATTTTCTCTCTTACTGTCAGTATATTTTGTATGGAAAGAGGAGGGTCTCTTCTTACCAATGGAGTATGTATTCTCATTATATAATTCAGAGCAAGCTTTCAGAAGTTTAAATAAAGAAGGTTATTTATTCTAAATCACTTATCTGAAATTAATGCAACACCACATGCTAGGTCACATGCATGCACACGTATTCAAAGATTGGATACAGATAAAGATACAATTTACAGTTAATTCAGTCTCTGATTTATGCTTTCCGGTATCCTAAATTGTGGTTTCTTGAAAGGATTTGATTATATAAAGTTGAAGTGAGGGGCTTGTAAAGCAAAGCATTAATAGCAGGTTGCGAGGTTTCTTATATTCGAATATCTAGGAGATTGGTCCTCAGGTGAACTTTGAAACTTGAACAGGTTAAGTACTTTGGTTGCTTGATGACTTGCAGCTAGTTTCCGTGTTTGGTTCTCAGACTGGCTGGTGACAGATGGCTCTTAAAAGGGAACAATGGCACCGCCTTTCTCTGCAGCTATTGTCTTTTTGGTGTTCTTCTGCAGAATGCACTGAGTTTGTCTGAGTCTTTAGATAAAACTCATTATCTCAAGCCGGTTTTAATCACATGATCAATATTGGCAATCGTCCAACCAGAATGGTTTGGAAGTCCAAAGCCATCACTACAAAATAGGAGATAGATGGTGGTCTCTCTAATTTAACTTATGCATAATGGGTCTCGTCAGCTTTCTTTTGTTAAATTGCAAACCTGCAAACATAGGCCTGAAATTTTGCTCCCAGGTTGGGAGGATAGAGTCGAGATATTTTGCTGCTCCACAAACCCGACCCAGGAGAAAGTGCCCCACAAGTTGGAATTTTCATTCCAGTGTGTGGTTCTCTGAGAGTTGGGGTGGGTTACTCTGGAATAAGTGCAAAGGCTGCTGGGTGCTGAGGAATGCTGGGAGAAGACCTGCATTGGTGCTCTGGCACTGAGCCCAAGATTTTTTTAAAAAGCAATAAAACTTAAAACATTCCTCCAGTCCACACTCCTCACACTCCGTCAGCCCCTACACACAGCCCATGCACCATCTACACCAACCCATGGCCCCCACCCACCCCAATGACCCCTCATAGCCTCCATGCCATCTCATGACCC
The DNA here is from genome assembly GCF_017639515.1 of Carcharodon carcharias. Classification (NCBI taxonomy): domain Eukaryota; kingdom Metazoa; phylum Chordata; class Chondrichthyes; order Lamniformes; family Lamnidae; genus Carcharodon; species Carcharodon carcharias. The sequence continues at coordinate 61,726,363 of NC_054486.1, forward strand.
CAAATGATGCCCCATGGCCCCTCATACCCTCCATGCCAACCTAAGCCCCTCTACCCAGCCTCCTAGAACCATACAGTCTCCATGCCACATCATACCGCTCTGCCCATTCCAATGGCTCTTTATAGCCTGTAAGCCAACTTCGTGCCAACTCATGCCAACACATGCCCCCTCACTCACCATCCTATGCCCTTACACCTACCACGCCAACTCACTCAGTATCCACCATGGGCAAACCTCAGGAGCCATGCTGGGATGAAATAATATAAAGTTCTAAGTCTGTATTGCAGGCTTTATTTAAAAAAAACATTCTCATTCATAGAAACCTATTTACTACATTTACATCCCTTCAACAATCCATTATAAGTACAAACATTTCATTTAAGTGCATATTTCTTTATAAAAACAAGCATTGAAATTCATAGTCCCATTTCAAACAGTCTACAACCACTTGGAGCTGTCAATCAAACTGTGAAATGGAAAGTACCCTACTGTGATTATAGAAAGTTGTGAAATCAGTCATGTAGCGCTAATCCAGTTGTGGTAACCCTTGAACTTATGTCAACAGACAGAGTGAAATATCAAGCAGCGATTTTAAAAAAAGATTTTTTTCAAAGATTTAAATGGCAGGAGTTTTAAATTTTATTGACAGCTTGACAGTTGCCTGTGGCAATTCATTTTGAAATTTTTGACATTTCCAATAAGCTTGACAGTTAATATGTTTATGGAATTTTACTCACATTCATGCCTAATTTTAACAATCACAAGAGCACCTGACCTCCCCACAAGGAGTCTAAGACCATATCCAAAGGGGTACCCCAAAACTTCAAAAGAGTAACTCACCTCTCCAAAGGACTCCACAAAGTTCAGACCAGCTCTTGCCAGGCCTAACCTGTGCACATCATGTTTCACACAAATGGGCTACTAAAATAAGACATGAGTGGAGGCTGCTGCTGATTTATATGGGCAGCTGCCTCCATGAAATATGCATATGTGAAGCATGACCCACCGTTATTCCTGCTCTTGTGAAAATAGTAGGTGCCATTTTATGGGCAGGACTTCCAATTTTCAGCCACTTTCATGATTCTCACAATGGCAGAGAATCCCTCCATAATTGCAAAAATGGTCGATGCACCCAGAAATCACAAGTCTCATCCCCAAACCTAAAGATTCTGCCCAGAGAGGAATGTATCTAAATAATGTATCTACGTTCGCTAATGATACCAAACTAGGTGGAAAGGTAAGTTTTGGGGAGGCCACAGAGAGGCTGCAAAGAGATATAGACAGTTAAGTGAGTAGGTAACAAGATGGCAGATGGTGTATAATATAGGAAACTGTGAAGTTATACACTTTGGTCATAAGAATAAAAAAGCAGAATAGTTTTCAAAAGGTGAAAATCTTGTAAGTATTGTTGTTCAAAGAGACTTGGGTATGTTTGTAGAAGAGATGCAAAAAGTTAACATACAGGTGCAGCAAGCAATTAGGAAGGCAAATGGCATGTTGGCCTTTATTGCAAGGAGTTTGGAATACAAAACAAAGAAGTCTTGCCACAGTTAGATAGGGTTTTGGTGAAACCACATCTGGAGCATTGTGTGCATTCTGGTCTCCGCAGTTAAGATAGGATATACTTGCATTGCAGGTGGCACAGCAAAGGTTCATTAAATTGGTCCTGGGATAAGGAGTTGTCTTATGATGAGAGGTTGAATAAATTGGGCTTATATTCTCTAGAGTTTAGAAGAATGAGAGGCAATCTCATTGAAACCTACAAAGCCCTGAAGGGGTTTGATAGGGTGGATGCTGAGAGATTGTTTCTGCTGGTTGGGGGCTTGGACTGCAATGCTTACACTGAGGCCAATGTCTGACAGTGCGGTGTGGATGAAAACCTTGCACCCAGCACTCATGCTTGAGATGCAGCTGCTACCCAGCAACTCCTCATGGAGTCTGATCCTTGAGCCTCCCTTAAGGTCAGCCTTGCATGGACAATGAAAGATTCAAGGAACATCTCAGTGCTTGAGCCTTTGAACACTGGATTCTAACGTGATAGACAAGAGAAGGAAGAAGCCATCCAGTGCCTCATAAATATGGTCACACCCTTGCTCCTGAAGACTTCACCTTGAGATGGATCTCAACGTGTCGCCAACAAATCACTGGCAAGAATGCCTTTCATAACATTACCATTCTTTTTGAGCTCTCCAGTGTACAAATTTACACTGAGTGTAAGTGTTCAAATGTGTTATATACAATGTGAGCATAACCATGGTGATCCCATTCATGCGCTAGACAAGACAGTGCTTTGTGCTTATGCACACTCCTGCGAAGATCCCCCTGTGTTGTCTCGGGGGAGGTTGCTCAATCCTCATTAAATACAGCAATGAGGAGCGTGGTACCCAGCTTTGTCGTGCAGGCACGCTTTGGGACCTTCTTCAGACTGTGACATCTACATCTCGGCAGGGTCAGCCATGGTCACTGGCACATGTAGAGTGGGTGAGGCCTCCAACCGAGGGGCTAGGGAGGTGGAGGAAAATGAGAAGCTCCTGGTATCTTCACCCTCCTCAGTTACCTCAACAGCCCTGGGGTGGCCATCAGTGGGGTTGATAGGGTTGCCTATGGTGCTCAGAAGTCATCCAGTCCAACAACCACTGTGCCAACAGTGCCACCTCCCTGTTAAGGGTATGTAGCTCCTCACGTATTCCGTAGACGTCAGCGCTCATTCCCTGAACGGACTGATCCGGGCTACTGAGGGAGGTTTGCACTCTTTCCTGCCTGAGGCACTGTTCTTGCAGCCTCTCAGAGTGCTGCTGCATATGTCTGTCCACAAGAGTGGCCAATCTCTCATGGTCAGAACACATGTGGTTGAGACCCCAGGACAATTTGGAGCTCATGATGGTGATGGACTCTTCCACTTGCAGTCCAGGGCTGGATTTTTCCTGAATTGCACCAAGTGCCGTGGCGGGCATGTTTTTCCCACTGGCCACAGTGGCAGATTTTTGTGCCATATCATCCGCTTCCCACCTCATTAATTATGCAGCCATAGGAAACACGCTGTTTCACTGGCAGGCAGCCCATGAATCCCCTGCCATACCGTTACCTCACTGTTTCCTCACTCTGGGTGTCATATCTAAACTGCAGCCACCCACACAGTTCTCAATGCTTGTAGCCCACGACTGCTCCAGTGAAGACATGGCCCCAAAAGCCAAGGAGAGTTCAGTTACCCATCACTGGGATGTCTTTTGGAGGCCCGCTGTGATGTTCTTTACCCCTGCTCTGGCTGCAGGAGGTCCAGCAATCTCACCACTCTGGCTTGGGAGGCAGTGGCAGTGGTGATCAGTGCCAACGCTGTACAGAAGAGGTTGGCCACCCAATGCAGAAAGACGAAGAATGATCTCATCCATGCCACCAGAGTAAGTCAACCACCTCATCAATCTGAACTCATACACTCAAGCCCATCACACATTCACTAGCATCTCACTCACTGCCAGCCCAAGGGCCATCACCATCCATTCTCACACACATAACCTCACATGTCCATCTGGCTACATCTCCTCTGGAGGCTGCCTCCTCAGCCCTCACCATCTTGAGGCCACTTGCACAGATCAACATGTGCGCCCACACACACCCTGGGATACCCCCCTTCGCCAGTACAGACCTCATCCTGCAGCCTCTTCTCTTGCCTGAGGCCACTTCTCCCCCTTCCCCAAGCAAACCCTAGCCCTGCAGTAGTTGAAAAGCCACCCCCACTTTAACGCTGGTCTGGTAGGTAGAAACTTGCCCATGAGCCCCCCTAAAAGTGATTTGGTGCTGCCTGCGAAACCTGGAGCTGATGACCACGAGTGCTGCCTGAAACAAGGTAGGCAAACAAATCTCAAAGTCTCAAGTGAAGTGCAGGCCACCAGATGCATGTCGCTTATGTACGCCAACTTGAGCTCATGATCCAGCGCGAGGGGTGATTCCGGCGAGCAGATCTTATAACGAGATGCTTATGTATTGAAATTAGCTTCCTGGCATGCAGTGGTGGGAAACGCGGACCACCACTGACAGTAGGAGTGGAAGATCGCCAACTGGTTTTACAAAGACGTGAAACTGATTTTTGCGATCTCCTGATATTTTCTGCTCCTGCCCACTATGATGCCCGCCGCAAATGGGAATGCAAAATCCTGTCTCTAGACTTCACTGCCTCAGGGAACTCCGCCAGAAGTCCACACATCTGCTCCTGATTGGACAGTTACTGTGCCCCAAAAGGTGACTCCCGAGGCTCCATGTTCCTGCCCACTGGAGCATCATCGTGACTCCCCTCCCTCCTCTGAGGGACACTGTGCAAAGATGTCTCTGACTCTGACACCTCCTCCTACACTCTGGTAGGGTGGCTTTCACCCTGTCTCACTGAGTCTACACAGGCTACATCCCTCCAAAGTGCTTGTATCTGATTTGGTGGATGTGGGCTAGTCAGATGTGACACTGCATCCTCGGACATCTTTTCCTCCTCCTGATGCCTGAGGGGTGACCGACCTTGGTGGGTGGGGGGGTGGCGGTGGTGGGGGGGGTGGAGGTTGTGTGAGGGAGCAGAGATGGGACCTGTGTGAGACGCAAAAGGAGTTATTTAGGTATAGCCCTTCTCATTGTGAAAGCACGTTCTGATATACACCGTTGCCTTTAACCATACTCGCACTGCCACATGATTCAACCCCTTCCTTGCACTCCCTCACATGCCAACGTCCTATTGTGCTCCATGAGCTGACATTGTGACCTCCACCATGTTCCAAAGTGATTTCAATATCGCCAACATCATTTGCTAATGTTGATGCACCCTCACCAACAGACAGCTGCTCCTGCACTCCGGCAATCTCCATGGCCATCTGTTCAATGGAACATATGCGTCTCAATCAGCCCAACATAACCCCAGCCCAGGCCATATCCTTAGCATTCTTCATTCTTTTCAACTCAACAACAACATGATTTCATGTTAGCCTGGCATATAGTATGGAGAGATATTGCTCTTCACTGTGTCCATGCATCACAGTGCTCATTCACATGTTCCCTGTGCACACTTACGTGAGCTGTGTACACATACAAGCCTCAGTGCTGAAGCTGAGGTATGTGCCAGGTCTCGTACCTTAGCTGCAGCTGTAGATATGACCATTCCCTTGGAGGTCTGTGTGGGTGAGCCAAACTACTCACCTTGCCAGAACGCAGCAGGTCATTGAACCTTTTCCTGCACTGAATCCATGAGCGCTGATGCTCACCACAGCCACAATTTGAATCCAGACCTTCTTGTTGTTGCAAGTAGGTTACGGTGGCCGGTAGGGTAGAGGACTGGTCTCCTCTTTTGGATCTTTTCCACCGAAACTAGAAGGTCCTGATCAGGAAAGTATGGGGCAGCTATAGACCCATCACTTCCCCCACATCTCCTCTGTGTGACATCTTATCAATAAAAGTGTAAGATGAAAAGGGTCATAAACCATTCAGATCTCAAAGCTCTCATTCGCTTGTTTGTGCTTACATGCACTAACCATTTTCATTATATCATCAGTGATTACTGGTAACGATGTGGTGCCATGTATGTTGTGGCTGTGATTCCAAGGCAGCATGCTGTGCTCCGTGACTACTGACAGCCCTACTGGTTTCCTCCCACTTAATCAGACTGTTATACCGTGACAGTGTGCAGGTGTGAGGGACCTGGTCAAAGGTCATCAGCTTGGGCGTATCCTGATAGATGGTGGCAAGAGGGCAAGTGGATGGGATAATGTGCATGTCACTGTTCATCATTCATCCACCCATCGAGTCTCGGCAACTAACTACATGACTGCATAATATCTGTACCAAGTAGTGGTGGCAAGATGATGCTATCTCATGGCTGTGCCTTGTGAATCCACTCCATGCTTTCAGTGGTTTAGTACAGTACTCAGTGAATAGGCAGCACCAGTGACAATTTATTTCTGAGGATAGCCCATGATGGGCCATCCTTTCTGGATCAGCTAACAGTTGGGCAACATTTACAGAATTCCCCCTCACCTGACAAGTCAATGACATCTCCTCTGAGGCACAGGGTCTTCACCACTGAGGACCTCCTCTCAAATGGGGCTTTCAGAAGACCCACTTTTTATCTGTGCCCATGTCACCCAACCCATGCCAGGCACCCCTCTGACCTCTCACTACTTCTGGGGTTGCCTACTGCAACTCTTATTGTAGATTGACTCACCCGGACTGAAAATTTGATGCTCGGTCAGACATTTATAGAAGTCGGGTTCTCGGAGCTGGGAATTTTCTCGACACCCAAAGCGTGGACGAAAATCTAGGCCTAGGAGTCCAACGCCTCTGTGTCTTGGGTAAGCTTCGAACAATGGCAGGCATGACTTCCACAAAGGAGTGCTGTCTGGAAATGTCCATTCCAGAGAGCAGTGCCCACCCATGATTATGCAATTCGGAACTTTCCAGAAGTTTGATAGTCAATGTTGATTAAGCAAAGGTCATCTGACCCCTTAGCAGCCACCTTAACAATTCACCAGTGTCCATTTTAAATAAATAAAGACTAATTCCAGAAGCTTCCATATGATCTCAGTCCATGTTTAAAGTTATGAATATCCTCCTTCATGCTCCTAGTCTCCTAGCCCCTGGATGTGGGCCAGACAGGGTATATTAGATAAACTTTCTGGCTGGTGGGACATGGGTTTGCCTTATACACTAATATGCCTTCTACTAGTTTCAATATCAGGCTTTGTTTGGACATCCAAAAAAACAGAAAGCTTTAATGAAGCAAATGGAAAGTTAACAAATCATCTAAGTGCACACAGTTTATTCTTATATAAGTACATTCAATTATCTAAATTTAATATTCATGAAGTGATTAATTCTGTTCATTGTCCAGTTTCCAAGATTCCACTGTTTGCTTATAAAAGCTACTGAGGAATAATGAGTCAAAACCACAATAAAACAGAAATAAGGATTCCCCCACGCCATCACAGTGCACATAGATTTAAATGCATTTAATAAAAGGAATAACATTCCAAACTGAGTAAGGGTTACAAAAACAAATTTCAAATTAGATTGTGGAAATGGTTAATCTTATCCAAAGGAGAAAGAATTGTGACAGAGTACTCTCTGCTTTCTTGAATGGATAGAAGTCCAATAACACTCACAAAGCTCAACAACAAAGCAGTTTGCTTTATCTGCACTTCATTCTCTAACCTCCATGACTAGTGAATTGTGGTTGCAGAGTGCACTATTTCCAGGGTGCACTGCAGCAACCACCAGTGTTTCTTCAGCAGCATCTCCCTAACCCACAACCTCCACCAACCAGAAGGGGAAGGTTGTACAGAGCATGACAATGCCATCATCTGTAAGCTCCTTGCCAAGTCACACACTATCCTGATGGATATACATCGGCATCCCTTCATTACCACTGGGTGAAAATTCTGGAAATCCTAATTAACAGCACCCCGGGAGTCCCTTCGCCACATGAACGACAGTAGTTTGCGCTGAAGGCCCACAAACACCTTCTCAAGAGTAACCAGGACAGTCAAAAATGCCAGCATCGTCAACACCATCACATCTCGAGTGAGAATGAATGAAAAATAAAAGCAGCCGTCATTTCGAGGCAAGTAGCAGCTGCCGTTGCTGAGCAATAGACCCCACATTAGCAGTTGGGATTACTCCTCCCTCATTACTCTGCCTATTATATTGTTGAAAGTGACAGTCATCTAAGTTAAAATCTTGAGGCATTTGTGTGGGTGTAGTAGAGATAGGAGGGTAGAAATTCACCTTGGACGGAGATGCAAATTGGCGATATCAGGTCAGCCACTCATTATATGCAATGCCTGACATTCTGTTACATTGTAGTCAATGGAAATAAAAATCAAGTGTTGTGTATATGAGCAGCCAATCCAAATCCACCCATTTTGTCTCATCCCATTCATCAAATGAATGTAAATCTTTTCAGCTCTAGGTCTCCTGAACCCATAACAGACTATTTAAAAATATCTCTTTCTAAATCAATTATTTGTCAAGATCGAATTGAAAGGATGGCACATAATACATCATTGTGTAAGAAATGAATAGAAAACGTGGAGAATAAGGGATGTTAGATTAATTTGTTGGTAGCTGGATGTTAGTCATATAATGATCGATCAAACTCGGAAAGAGACCTGACCAGATAATACCTGAAACAGTCATTGAAACACAACGCTAGGGATGAACCCCATTTTCAATATGAAGCTGATTCATGGCAATCTTTATGATACTTCACCATTTTCTGTGGGCTGCACATCAGGGTTGAGATGAAAGTGGCACTACATCTCAAAGATTTTCATTCTCATTCTCACATAAATCCATTTCAATTGCAGGCAGTTTTGCCTGCAGGAGCATGAGCCAAAAGCTTAGTTGATAAGAGCCGTTTTATCAAACTTTTCCACTGAATTATATGAAAAGCTCACTCAAGCCTTACTAGTAGAGCACTAGAAAAGTTTAAGAGAAAAAGCTAACAGAAATTTTAAGAACTACTTGCATTCAGCACGTGAACATGTGCAATGTTTTTAAAAACAACTTTTACTCCTCATCACTGAAAGAAGCACCGTAACCATTGAAAAGTATTAAAATGCTGGTACAGAAGAACTCCATCCAGTCAGCCTGGCAGTGGCTATGTTTTTGACCATTGCTGCTCCATTTTCAGCATCTCACTATTGTAATGGTGAAAATTTAAAGGAATCACATTTCCAATTTCAATTTTGAATTTCTTTTTGTAAAGCATTCAGTAAAGCATAGCAGGACAATAATTCACCTCCCATTTGCTACTAAAAGTGGGTTTGTTACATATTCATGGGGCAGCAGGAGATATTCTCTCAGGTTTAGTACCAAAAGTCACTCTTGCGGGCAGATCTCACTTTATCTATGAACCTGAGTGCTGTCTAATCTCCATAGACTCCCTCAATCCTGTGTGGCTAGCGCTGGCTCACAGAGCTGTAAAATTTCCCAACCTGAATTCAAGGCCCAACATTTGTTATTGAAGCATTGAGATCTGTGTGCCTATTTATTCCTGTCACTACCCAAAGAGCCATGATGCAGACCATGCCTTTGGCATCTCTACTTCACAAGAGAGGCAGAGACCAAGCCAAGTCAGCTGCTGCCGACTAATCCATGGACACTTAGGAACAAATAGATTTTTCCAATGGCTATGAGGGTTATTGTGGGCATTAGTCATCTATGCCATAGTATCAGTTCTGCTAGATAAGCTTTTATCTATCATCCTTTGAAGTCCCACAATGTTCCTTCACCGACGTCTGTTGCCTTTCACCAAAGAACAACGTACTTCTGCTATTTATTTACTTTGATGAGCCACGCTTCTATGAGAGAAAACCCATAGGCCCTGACCGGTCACGTTTTGTATATGTAAAAATACAACATGAATTACATCGCTCTAGTGTATACAGCCATGTTATTCCACAAGAGGAGTGTGGTTTGTCTGAAAAATTGCAATGATTTGGTCTATTCAGCAGTTTTATTCTCATGCTACACTTCATAGGCACACTTCAGACTGTAGGCAAAGGCTGCAAAACCAACACTGATGAATATGTTTGCTAAGGCCCTCCCCAAGAAGCAGTGTTTTCAGTTGACTTGCTGAAAGACTTGGGGAATTCCAACTTTTTAGTCAATTCACATGCCCTCCTTCCCAGGTTTCTCTTCCATCAAGTCTTCATTTAATTTCACCCTTCTACCTTGCCACTTGAAAAAATTCATTTGGTTCACTTTCTTGTCCTGCTCACCAGCAACACATTTCGGATTGCCTCCAACTTTATTGTCCTTAATCTCTGGTCCTCTAGTTGCAATATACCGTGCACCCCCTCTTTTCTCTCTTTGTAGATGAACTGCCAGACTCTGGACTGGATTTTTGTGGAATTGGGAAGATGCCGTGGACTTTTAAAATTGTGGGTGGGACCTGGATGCAGAAGTTCCACTCTCATTTCAGACAGATCCTACTTTTGCCAGTAGGGGAAAGAGGGCAGGGCATAAATCATACCTGAACTCAGCAGGGCATTTGAATTTAGTGCTGAGTTCAAACAGACCCTATTTTGGCCATTTCAAGGGACTTAACCCACAGTGTGGCAGTCACAAATTTATGGAGCAATTGTAAAAGTATCCTGAATTGTGAGATTTTTGCTTGGGGGTGGGGTGGGGGCACATGTGGAATGGGATCAGAAGGGCTGCTTAGGAGCCCCACCTCAATTCTTTGGGACTTTGTCCCAGTTATTATAGCAAATTTTAAGCACCTTGAAGGGCAGATAAGATCTGTTCAGCTGTCAAGATATGAAGTTTTTGTAAATACCCCACTCTTTAAACTGTAAAACAAAACTGGCTTCAGCTGTCAATGATTGTTAGAATAAGTCTGTTGGACTGCTTTGATTTACAGGCCAGTTGCTGTAACATCTGTTTGCGCAGTTTCAATAGAGTGGTTTGTTGACATTTCCCTAAGGACTATTGATTATGAAAGATTGGCTGAGTTTTACAAGCTACAATTACCCCTACAGAGGGTTCAGTGTTCACAGTTAGACTGACAGCTTAAAAAGGCTATGGGAGGATTAGAAGTATGAGCAGAAGTTTGTTTTTTAAGAGATTAACCATTTCAGGTGACCTAAAATCTTTGATATTTTCATGAATGGGACTTCTTCTTCACTATCAGCCTGGACAGTGAGAGCTGTATTGGTCTTTTGGAAGTCTATTTTATGTCATTTTCACATGGCTCCTGAGGTCTGCCCATGGTGGATAATGGGTGAATGGTTATAAAATTGATATGGAGGTTATGAGGGGCCATGGGACTGGGTGAGGGGGTATAAAGGGTCATGAAGGTGAGGGCTAGGGGCTTAAAATTTTCTATAATAACTGGGAAAAAGCCCCAGAGAATTGAGGTGGGGCTCCTAACCAGCCTGTCTGACCCCATTCCACACACGCCCCCACCCCACCCCCAAGCAAAAATCTCACAATTCAGGATACTTTTTACTTAGTGGGTCCGACAAGTAGGGAAATTTTCCAACTCCAGCTACCCACCTCAGTAGCCAAATCCTGGTCATCTGAGCCAAATTCTCAGGAACTTTTTCTCTTAAACCCCACCCCCTGCCCCCCATTTTGCTACTTCTCTCCCTAACTTTAAAAGCCTCCACAGAACCTATATTTTCAATCATTCTTCTGGTCAGCTCTGTAAACTCTTCCACTATTGCCCCAGCTTAGTTTTTTTCCTTTGTAAAGTGCCTTGACAAGCTCTACCTTAAAGATATTACATAAATGCGAATTGTTCCATTATAAATTAATTTCATGGTTCAAACCACGCTGCGATGATTACTTACTTACTGGTAATTACTATGGTTCATTAATTTAAAGGCATGGGTGGGATTCTTTAGATTTTCTCTCCACTAATTCTAGTGGAAATTTCCCAGCCAATCAACAAGAACAAGACTAATGTGTACCACATGATCTCAAACAGTGCCTTTGACAAAGAATAACAAGTACACAGCTCAATTTAAACTGGAGAAAAGGTGGCAGAACGGGCTCATGAACATGGGCAAAATGGTCATATTATCACCCATGGAGCCATTTGACTCTATGCCCTCTAAGAACTGAAGAAAGATGGTATTTCAGAATTCAAGGCCAGTACACAAGGTTCATGAAGAGGCATAACTTAGAGCTCTGTCAGAAAACAAAAATTTCATGGCGTCACTTAAACCCAATGATAAAATCATTAAATTCCACCATTTTGTCGTCTGACATTGAGAGAAGAATGCATATTGATTGGCCCGCATTGGAAATATGGATGGAACACCAATGAGCTTTGACTTGCCAACAAACAAGCCTGTTACCAAGATTGAAGAAACCAATCCTTGTAAAGACCACTGGCCATGAGAAGACACAATTCAGAGTGGTTCCATCCTACATGGTGGATGGCAGAAAATTAAAGCTGATATATACCATAGTGAATTACCTATGACACTTCACATTGAAATCCTTCTAAATCACTCTGATCATTAGCGGAATCACCAAACAATTCATCCCAATAGCCTAGTCGTATAACTTCATCATATGCATTTCCTCATCAACATCATCGGTGGTAGTACCAGTAACTTCAAAGAGAAATTTCACATAAGTATTGTCGTCTATGCTTACAAGAAAGGCTAATGGATGAAGACGATTGCAAGGAATGGGTCAAGGAAGTGTGGAGTTTGAGATCAGGAGGATTATGCAAAGAAAAAGTTTGCTCATCTGGATCATGTTCAAATCTGACCATGTCGATGATGATGTGAGATCAACCATCACCAATGTGGCAGTTAGTCCTGGCAGTCTTATGATTGTTGTTCAGCCCTTGGATGTGTCTATAAATAAGCTTCTCAAGGACAGTACCCAAAAGATGTGGAACAATTGGATATTGGAAGGTGAAGAAATATTCACTAACAACATTGTGCCATAGGGTCATAGACAATACTGTCAAAAAATAATTTCTAAAATGTGGAATACTGAATGCACTCAATGGCACTAAGGATGATTACTTGTAGAATGATGATACCGAAGTACTACCACTGATGATGATGATGATGAGGAAATGCATATGATGAAGTTATACGACCAGGCTATTGGGATGAATTGTTTGGTGATTCCGCTAAGGATCAGTGATTTAGAAGGATTTCAATGTGAAGTGTCATAGGTAATTTACTATGGTATATATTTATGTGTTAGAGAAATGTTTTTGTAATGTTACAAACCAAATAAATGTTAACAATTAATATGGATTCTTTAGTGTTATTTGTTTTTACTTTCATTCCATTGCGATGGTCTTTTTCATGCGTGCATGTCAATCTCTCAAAAATATTACCCATGGAAAAGTCGACCCATGATTATTGGCCAAAAAAACTGGTCTCAAAATTTGACTTTCACACAAGTATACACTCTATATCACTGAAAATTATAACCACTCCAAGCAGTTATCCAGTCCATATTATTTTTTCTAATCATCACTTCTCTTGACCAAACTAACTCCTTTCAATTTAAAGTCTACCATAGAGGCATGTGAAAGTAATCCCCAGTGCCCAATTCAACATTTTTATAACCAATCAGTGAACCCTTTTCATTACATTTTTTTTATATTAAGGCAGTTAAGTTCTTTAACATTTGAACTTTAGTAAAATATTTTAAATTAGCCACATCAGCTTATTCCTAGCTTATTTTCTCTACTACCAACTGTCTCCTTAGTTCAGGCTTGTCCAAATTACAACTCACGGATGACTATATGGCCCACCAAGCCTTTCCATCTAGACCTGCCGCATTAATTATGCATTCCCAGGTAACACATCATTTCAGCGGTAGGCAGGCTTTCATTTCCCTGCTTCCTCACACCAGCCGCCATATTTAAAGTGGTGCATCCGCACGCACACCTCTCAGTGCTTCCAGCGCAAGACTACTACACGGAAGACATGACCTCAAAAGGCAAGAAGACTGCAGCCCCCCTGGTTTAATGATGTGTCCCTCGAGTATCTTTCAGACCCAGTGGATGTCCTCTATCCCTGCTCTGGCTGCAAGAGGTGCAGCAACATCACCAATCCAGCATGGGAAGGGGTAGCAGCAGTGATCAGCACCAATGTCCTATAAAAGAGGACGGTCACCCAGTGCCAAAAAAGAATGAATGATCTTCTCCGTTCCTCCAAGGTAAGTCACCATTCAACTCACACACTCATAAACCCATCACATCCACTGGGCCTTCACTCACTGCCAGTACAAGGACATCATTATTCGTTCTCTCACACACACCTTCATTGTCCTCATTCTATCCATGGGACCACTCACCACCCACACATGCCAGGCATACTTATCATCTGACCTGGCAGGCATCCCGCTTATGCTCTCTCCATCTCTATTTATGCAGGACAAGCCAGCACACAGCAACAGGGAGAGGTCACAGACTGGTGGAGGAATGCCTGAAATCAAGGTCCTCACGGACATTGAAAATAGAGTCATCCAACTGGCCGGCGAGGGCCTGGGCCATTCCTGCGCTGATAATGAGGTCGGCAGTGCTCTGCCAAATGAGAATCCATCAGACAACCATGTTCTGATTGATGTGTCCTGTTCCTCAGTCCTCTGGCATGCACTAATTATCTCTCCTTGCTTCCGCGGGCACCTCTGGGAAACAGCCAAGGGGGTCCACAACCCAGGTCCTCAAATCCAGCCCCGAAGAAACATCTGAAGAGGAATCTGAAGGCACCTTCACTGAAGTCCCATCACAGTGCTCACCCACACCCTCCACCAGTGCAGTGACACACCTTGGTAGGACCTAGCCCTGGAGTAGCCTCAGGGTCACATCTGGTGAGCACATCACAATGTCTGATCCATGGCATGGGGAGGCAGAGATTTCCCAGGTTTCTGGCACTCAGAGGACTGCCGGAGGCCAGAAGTTTGTTGACTCCAAGTCAGATGATGAGCCTCTGGACTCAGCCACACCTCAGTTGCTGGAGCAGCAAAGTCAAGGTCAGGAACATCAGGAAGGGATGTCTGCTGCACTCCCCAGATTGCAAGGCACAATGGAGGAGTCCATCCATCTTCAGGCTGAGGTGATGATGCCAGCATGCCAATGCACTGAAGTCAACATTGGTAGGATGGCAGCTACCTTGGAGACCTTTGTCCAGGACATCGGTCCTGCACTGCTGCATGGGCTGAACTCCATCGCTGATGCCATAGTAGGCCTCCAACAATGTCAAAGCAAGTCCAGCTTCCCCTTCTCCTCAAGCAGTCAGCCAGGGTCCCTTGGGCACCCATAAGAAGGAGGATTAGCAGAAGCACACCCTGGGCCCATCCACCCAGTTGACTCCTGGAGTCTCCAGCTCATCTGAATCCCCTCTTCCTGTTACCCCAGTAGCTCCAGCTCCACAGGATGAGGAGGGTGCTACTGCCACACAGAAGAACCCCAACAGCAGGCCAGGGCCCTCCAGGTCTAGGCCCACCAGAGGACCCCCAACAAGATCAACACAGACAGGGTGTAGCAGTCAGCAGGCTGCCTCCACCTCCACTGTGGATGGCCGGGGAGCACCAAGCCATAGAGGCAGGGTTAGACGGTTAAGTGGATGTAATTGCACAGCCTGGGCACGGATGTTAATCACTTCTACATAATGTTCACTGTTGTAAATAAACTCCCAAGAATGTCTCCCTGCCTATGGCTCCTTGTTCTGATGAGCAGTGTAAATGTCACTATGATGTGAAACCCTTCTGTACAAGATAAAGGCAGGTGTCTCAGTCCAGGGCCCCTTCCCTGTGCTTCCTGCAGCCTTCAGACTAAAGTGATGGTCCAGCCTAACACTCCCTGGATACATTACTGATGCCTGCACCTTGATGGTGTTTGTCATTGCTGCCAGAATGTTGTGGACAGGTGTCACAGAGTTCCTTCATTTTCTCTGTGTGCTCCTTTAAGGTGGGGCTGGCCCCATCTCTTCAGCATCTGTGACCAGTAATGTTGTGCTCCTGAAGGGGTCAGGTACTGAAGGCGGTCAAAGGATCAGATGCTTTTAAAGTTTCATGGCTGTATCTCCATGATATGACCCTGATCACACAGCGCAAGCGAGCTGTCCTTGGCCAGACGGGAGTCAGACATTCACAGAGGCTATGTGAAGATCCGTGGAGTGTCCTCACTGCATGTTGTTATCATCCTCCACAAATCTAGCAGCTAAGAGGGCCTCCCGAGTGTGCCTGCCAAGGGCCTCATCACCTTCATCGTCGTCTTCGAGGACCTCCTCGCCCTCATGCCTGCCGTTGACCTCCTCATCCTCCAGCTCATGCATCTCCTCCTCAGCCAGCTCCTCTCCCCGTTGCAGTGCCAGGTTGTAAAGGGCGTAGCAGGCGACGATAATGCTTGACAAGTTCTGTTGGCTGTATTGCAGGGCTCCACCAGACTGGTCCAGGCCCCAGAACCTCATTTTCAGCATCCCAATGGTTTGCTCCACCAAGTTGCGAGTTGCAGCATGAGCCTCGTTATACCTTCACTCTGCTGCAGTCTGAGGCCGCCGCACGGGTATCATCAGCCATGGCCTCTGTGGGTAGCCCTTATTCCCAAGGAGCCATCCCTGCAGCTTCTGTGTACCCTGGAAGACGTCAGGGGTCTGTGACCGACTGAGACTGTAGGAGTCATGGGCACTCCCTGGGAACCGTGTGCAAACTTGCAAGATGTGTTGGTGTGCGACACCAGCTGCATATTCAGCGAATGGAATCCCTTATGGTTGACCACTTGTTGCAATGGAGATCTGAGCTCCACATGAGGGCAGTTGATGGCACCCTGCACCCGTAGGAAACCTGAGATCTGGGCAAATCCAATCACTCTTGCATTCTGGTTTTCCTGGTCCTGGGCGAAATGCACAAAGTTGTTGCCCTTGCAAAGTTGGCATCCCTGACCTCATGGATGCATTTGTGGGTAGAGGCTTGTGAGATCCCACAGAGGTCGCCTGTGGAGCCATAAGAGGACCCACTGGCATAAAAATTGAGCACCGCTGTCACTTTCATGGCCGCTGGCAGTGGATGCCCTCCATGTCTACATGACGCCAAATCCTGCAGTAGGGGGCAGATGTAACTGACGAGCTCCCTAGATGTGCGCAGTCTTCTGCAACAATGGTTCTCAGTCATCTGCAGGAATGAAATGTGGAGTCCATAGGCCCTGGGTCTAGCTAGGCGCCAACAAGCAACGGCTCGCTCTGGCTCTTCAGTGGAGTGTGCTGGTGCCCCAGCCGACCCTTCTCCCTGAGGGTGCTGCTCCTCCATCTGCGCAGCCAGGCACATCCATCGCTCTCTGCTCCATCATTTCCACTCTCTGTATGCCACGAGGTGTACAGTTAGTTCACCAGACTCCATGCTCCTGATGTACTCCTCCTGCAGAATGAAACAGACATGCATAGGTTAACTTGAATGTTCTAAGATCCTTTCTTGGTTAAGTCTGAAGGCCCCTTAATGCATCCCTGGGAGTGCTGGCCACCACTTGGATGGCCAGAGTTTACTGTGCTGCATGGCTGCCCGAAATCCCACCCACCTCCATCCCACTCCACCTGACCGATTGGTGGCAGGTTGACCCACTGGACTGCATGCTGTGCTCTCAGCTAAGGCACAGGAATTCTTCTAACCTGCACTGCAAGGCTGTGCAGTTAGCTTGAACCATGGGGAAGACTGGTCCAAACCCAAAAGAAGACATTGTAAGAGGCTGTGAGCACGTCCACCAGTGACTGCTCCATGGCCAGCTTTAGCAAGGAGGTTGTACAACTTGCCCGGTTGTCTAACTGTTCTGCAGTCCACTAAAATGCTCATTAGTTTGCAGTCTCTGCCCGAGGCATGAAAAGATCTGGAGCACTTGGTGGCACTTTCAAGCCTCTGCGTTGCTTGAGCAGGCAAATAGAGGCTGCATCTGAACTCAACTGCAGAGGAATGGTCACTTTATACAAGGTTTCCCTGATATGTGGCTGCTTCCCTATCCCCCAACCCAAACATGCTTGTGCACTACCATCAACCACAGGGCAGCCCTTGCGCAACCCCCCCAACTTGCCTCAACCTTGAAGTCCAACAGTTGACCCTCGCGAGCGCTACACTACATTACTGTGCACTCACCTCCGAGTTCCCCTCAGAGTGCAGCCTGCTGAGTGCACGCCTTATATATGCTGTTGTGAAACATGTCAGCGTGCTGATCCAGCATAAGGCGGTGATTCCAGCGGGCTGGGCTTATAATGAAATTCAGATGTATTACAATGAGGTTCCTGACATCTGACAGTGGGAAATGCAGCCTGCCATTGACAGGCAGAGTGGACGATTGCAAACTTGGCCTTCTCGCCATATTGTTCGCTCATGCCGCCGAACACACCCGACGCCAACGGGCACAGTAACTTCCATCCAATGTCTTTGATCCCTGCCACAAACTCCATACCCATGACCTTGATTTCAACCTCTTCCCTATCATTATCTTGAAGCACATTGAAACATCATGACTTTGGTGTCCTATTTGAACCTGAGCTGAGTTTTTGACCTTGTATCCTCTCCATCATAGAGAGGGCCTAATTGCATCTTTGTAATGTTGCTCACCTCTGTCCCTACATTAATCCCTGGTCCAAGGTCTTCAATTTAAAAATTCTCATTCTTGTGTTTGAAACCCATCATGGAATCATCCCTCCTTAGCATAGTGGCCTTCTCCAGCCCTATTATCCACACCCAAGCTCTCTGTTCCTCTGGGCAGGATTTTAGGTTTTGGGTCAGGACTCCAGCATCAGGGTATAATGTGGGTCCCAACCCTGTACTGCGTCAAGAGCAGTCACCTGACGATAATTTTCCCTGAATTGGCCAATTGGTGGCCAGAGGGCATCCCCATCATCCAAATAAGGACAATGGGCAGGCTCTCAAAGCTGGAAGGAAAATAAGAGGCCATCTAGCATGGAAGAAGCTGCAGCCTACCATTGCAGCTAAGGGAGAGAGGGGAACCTTCATTTTGAGGCACCCTTTTAGTAACATTAAAAAATTTTGCCTTAAAACATGGCCTCAGCTGCCAGGCCACCATAGTGGCCAAATCAGCTAGGTGGGCCTCAAAGCCTGTCTGGAATGTTAGCCTCCATTGGCTGATGTTGGGAGGCTGTCTCCCGCAGCTACCCGGTTCCCAACTCCACGTGGGGCCCACAGTCAGCGTTGGATAATTGGCCTTAAGTGGGTTTTAATTGGCTTAATTGGCTACCTGCCACTTGTGGGTGGGGAGCCCTTCCGTTCCTGATCCTTCCTCCAAAAAATTGGCTCGGAGGTAAGATGGTACAAGTAAACTGACACACCAGCTGTCAGTGCAAAATTACGTGCCCACCCACCTCTGCTCTTGCTTCCATGTGAGTACAAATATTCTGCCCTTTGACTCCCGTGCATTCTCTCTTTCTTGTCCCCATCATAATGGGATGTGCCATGAGCCAAGTAGGCCTCACAATGGAATTTCCCCTCCCATCTTTCTACCAAACTCTCCCTTAAGGTGTAAGCCTTACCTAAATGGTAGCATTTTTGCCTCCAAGTCAGAAAGTTGTGGGTTCAAATCCCACTCCAGGGATTGAAGCACAAAATCTAGTGTGACAGTTAGTTTAAACCTGGGACAATTCCACCCTAGATGTGAAAGAAGAATTTTTTACCCGTTGGCCACAATGGTGGAATTTTAAGCTGTATCTTCCCCTTCCCGGCACATCCCACCTTATTAATAATGCATTCATTGGAAACACTCCGGATCGCTGGCGAGCGGGCTCGGATTTTCCCGCCATGCCATGACCTCAGCGTTTCCTCGCGCGGGGCACCATATTTAAAGTGCACCAGAGCGCAGCCTACTTCATGTCTATAGACTAGGTCTGCACCAGGCAACCGATGGCCTGAAAGCAAAGAAGACAGCAGCCCCCAAATTTAGTGAGGCCTCTCTGGTGCGTGAGCTGGACACAGTGGGAGGCGGCCGCAATGTCCTCTACCCCCACTCTAGCTGCATAGGTCCACCAGAGTCACCAATCCAGCTTGGGAGGCAGTGGCAGCAGTGGTCAGCGCCACCGGAGCACAGGGGAGATCAGCCATCCAGTGCAGGAAGAGGATGAATGATCTCATCCGTTGCGCTAGGTAAGTCAACCACCTCATCACTCTCAACTCACACACACATCTCATTAGCTCCCCAGTCCTTTCCCCTTCCCCAGTCACCCATGTCTTTTCCTCCATCACTGCGGACCCCCATGGCATCATCTTCCACTTCCCCACCATCACCTACCAACCAGAACTCTTGTCATTGCAGGATGTCTAGGTGAATGTGCATGTTCCCTGCCTTCCTGAGAATCCCACCCCCATCCACACTGACCTCCCCGACTTCTTCCTTCCTACCCCCGGGATCCGGTCTGCCTCTGAACCTCTATCAACCACCCTCGCAATCCCTTCGACCGTTACTGACACACCGTCACCCTAGCACCCTACTGCCTTACTCTGCCTCCTCTCACACTCACCATTCCCTCCTACCACGCCCACCCTCAGTTCGCTCCCCAGGAGGCAGTCATTGATCCAACAGATGCCTCCCTTGCATGTTCACCTGGAAAAACCCCCCTTTTATCCCTCCTCCACCCTTACTCTCTACTCCCCCAAGACACCTTCCTGCCTCCGAACCGCCTCCTCCCCCAGACATCTTCCCTCCTCCAAACTCCGTCCCTTACACTTTCCAGCCCCCTTACAACTACATCCTCATTTGCATTCTCCCCGTTATTCCCTCCTGCTCCCCCTGTACTTCCTCCTACCCACTCCCAACCTCATACCCCTGACATCTTCATCCCTCCTCAACTTCACCCCCGATACCTTTGTCCCCACCTCCCAACCTCACCAGCCCCCACCCCATACACCTTCCTCTCCCACTCACACCTAGACCATCTTCACCCCACCTACCCACCGATCATCTGTAGCAGCCCATGGAGCCGCGATATTCTGAAACAGACCCAAAGCATCAACGGAGACCTCCCACCTTTCGAGAGCTGCTTTGCGCCAGATCCTTGTGTATGAGGACCCACCCAGTTGCAATGAACGTATTCCTCCAGGGCCTGGTAGCTGTTGGGGTCCAGCATTTCCTTCTCCTCGAATGTCCATTATCTGAACAAGGCCCTAACTTCAGCACATCACACTTGACCAGACATGTTCTGGGCCGGCGTGTTTTCCCACTGGTGTAACAGTAACTCAGGCGCGCGGGGGCGATTCCAGTCAGGCCTTACTTTGCATCATATTAGCAGGATGCAAATTGGGTTCATGCTGGCCTCCAGCGGGATTCACGTTCCCACCGGGTGATCCCACTATGATTTCATGCTGGTGTGAAACCAATTTCTGCCCCTCACGCCAAATTGTTCTCCCCACCGCTCACCATGACGCCCGTTGCCAACGGGACTGGACGATTCAGCCCTTAAGTGCAGTACTGAGAAAATGCTTTTTTAAAATTTGTTCATGAGATGCAAGTGTCACTGGCAAGGCCGGCATTTATTGCCCATCCCTAATTGCCCTTGAGAAGGTGATGATGAGCTGCCTCTTGAACTACTGCAGTCCCTATTGTATAGGTAAAACCACAGTGCTGTTAGGGAGGGAGTTGCTGGCTGTCAGATGAGACGTTAAATATTTCTCTCTTTTACACAGGTTATCATATATCATGTGTTAGGTTATGTTATAATGTATAATGGTTTGATGTACGTAATGTTTGAAAATTATCACTGACAGAATTTTTAATTGTATTTTACAGATGAATTTGTGCCTTGATGTATGGATGTGATTGAGGTGCAATGCAAGAGCTGAAAGGTTGCCCAAGTATTTTGTATACTGTCTCAGTGAACCTGGACCATGCTGCCAGTAAACTCAGTTGTTTGCATTCTATGACCAAATACCTAGGAATAAAGTAAGCAGTTTGTGCCATGCCAGTTGGATGAATGGCACTGGACAGAACCCTGATGAAATGCCATTGACCTGAAACATTAACTCTGTTTCTCTCTCCACTGCTGGTGCCCAACCTGCTAAATACTTCCAGAATTTTCTATTTTTATATCAGATTTCCAGCATCTGCATATTTCATTTTTGTGTTTCTCTGAATGTGATTGCCTAATTGTGCATCTTAGTACCAAATTAGGACAATTTGTGTTGTCAGTCCTTATCCACCATGACCTGTGTTAAGACTGTCAAAACTCCTTTACAAAGATTTGTTGCCAAATTGCACCACTAACCATCCTCAAGGACAGGGAAGCAACCCACTGCAAGGCTACAGCCAATAATATTCCACAACTAGCTGCAAAAGAACATCCTGAATAGACTTGCTCTACAATTTTCTTTTACTTTCTCAGATAAAAAATTACATTTGAACGTGATTTGTCTGAGTTACCTAAAATTAGGAATTTACTACTTGAGTAGGAGTAAAACCCTTGTCCCACTATCCTGCTGTAAATTCAGTAAACCTGGATTTTAATCATCGGAGCTAGCAAGTGTCCTCTAAATTTTCCTTCGTCCAGAACAGTTCTTGAGTTGAAGTACCAAGGCAGCCAGTGGGAGCCACAGTCATCACATTAAAAGAACCAAAGCATTAAAAGCAACAGGTAAAATGAATAGAAAACAAAGGCTCCCTGGACTGATTTTGAACTATGATTTAATCTCAGCTCTCAACTGAAAGCTGAAAATATTAGAACCATCAATGGATGAACTCTCCCAAACCTCTATATTAGATTACAGCCTTGTAATCACTCTTAAGTGTCTTTCATTCTTCACTTCACCAAAAAACCAATGTAATATGAGGGTGTGATACAGCACTACATATAACAATCTGGTAGCAAGTCTTTATATATAAAAAACACATTAGACCAATTCTTTATGAAAGATGTACAGTAGCTGCTCACTTGTACAGGAATTTAAACTCTGAAAATTTAACACAGGATGGAGGTTAAACATCATCTCCTACACAAACAAACAAATGCATTTCAATCCCCAATAATTAATTCTTGTTAAAAAAAACCATGAAAATTTTAATTATTTGATGGCTTTTTGTGCATACCCTCTACCTGCATTTTAGAGCCAACTACCAAGGAAGTTCTAAAATGACCACTATTTTGATATTTCTCATCTACCTAAATACAGGTATAAAAATAAATTGGTTGCATCATACAGTATGTGACAATACAGTTCTGACCTCAAAACAAATGCACAAAGCTGTGCTTTGAGAAGACACGAGTCTGTTCTTCTCTGAATCTTAACAAAAAATGAAATAATTTAAACCCCTGTTTCTCAATAACTCTTCTGCTCATTTTATTTAAAAACAACAATAATCTATGATGAAGTGAGCCAAGTACAGATATAATTTTAATTTGAAGAGTACTGCTGTTGTTAAATGAGAAGAATATCTGTGCTATACAGAATATTAAATAGACCCCATTTTCTAATATCGTGCTTCTGTTTCTATGATTTATAAGCACTATTCATTGCTTAACAGTGAAAGACCTGCTCAAACTGGAATCAGCCTTGCAAGCAACATAATGAAATGCATTAGTTTGTGGTGCTATAGTGTCATCTACTGGTAAGTGACTAGAATCTTTCCCTGTTTTTATTTGGACCATGTCCCCTTCAGTGTCAGTTCCCTCTGTACATAAAGAAAAATCTTGGGCTTTAAGGCTTTCCACTTGAAAGGGATCCCATGACAAGAGCGCAAAAAATTATTGTATTGGCTTAAAAAGTAGCATCATGAGACTAACTTAATGAGAACTAAATGTGAACCAATTGAAAATCAACTCCCAATTTACTAAGCAGGTAGGAGAAGCTGTCAATCAGTTGCCATAAAATACAGGATACCAATCAAATCACTCAATTTCTTTTCAAGCATGTTTAGTGTTTATGCTGATGGAAGACAAATTACACTATAGACCAGAGCAAATAACATTTATTGTACAATAAAAATGCAAATATTCTTTTAAAATTCATCAAAATAAAGTTACCTATAAACTTCCTTAGAGTTTGCTATAAATCTCTATAATTTTTCCCTCCAAAGACCTCCCTGCTCTCCTGAGCCTGGGACTAGAGTTGGTTCACTTTTTGAACATTGTTTCATTTTTTCTGATTTCTGTCAGCTCTTAAAATGCATTATTTTACTATTCCTGCTCGGTTTCCTGTGTGAGTTCTAGCTCTTGATATGTCCAAAAAAAGGCCATTCCCATGTATCTAATAACTTGAAGAGGATTCCCAGGAGCCAGTGCATGCCTGTCCTGCCCCAAGACAGCATCATCCCGCTTTGTAACCTTCTCCTTTGTGCTTTTATTCTGGTTCCTTTCATTACATCCTTCTGTATATTTGCTGGCCAGAGGTTAGAGACCAATGTATGCCAGCCACGTGTTATTGTAAATGGACCACTCACAAGTTTTGTTAACCATTGTGACAGATTGGCAGTCATGGATTTATTTGGCTTCTCACTAGTTCCCATGGAATATTAGCTGCTCCACTCAGCCGACTTCAGGTTTCCCAGCTGTGCCCTGGCCCTCCCCAATTCCAAAGCGGTCTCAGCATTCTGACTCCTCTTTCTCTTTCCTCCCAACATCCCTTTGGACGCTTTGTCCAAGTGGTCACAGGCTCATCACCAACACGCACTGGGAAATCACAGCTGCACTGTTTACAATCCTCCATTGACTAACGCTGCCAGTAAATACTCTGAAAATGACCTCCTATTTACTTATGAACTACTTGAACAGAATACTTATTTTGACGAAAAACATAGCAATGAACATTTATTCGCATTCAACTTAATCACGATAGATTTCACACAATTAAATGAATATAGTATGTTTCGTGAAGCCTTGTACAGGAGGAAAGAGACACTGGGCAGAGATAGAAGTTACTGAGTTTGCTGCGAGTAAGTGACTTTGATACAGCCTCAGCATTTTGTCCAACCAGCTGAACAAAAAGCAAAATACTGCAGATGCTGGAAATCTGAAACAAAATCAGAATACTCTGGAAACACTCAGTGGGTCAGTCAGAGGCTGTGGAGAGAGAACACAAGTTAATCTTCCATGTAGAGAACCTTTCCCCAGAATTGGAAGATACTACAGCTGAACAGGATTTAAAAGGGAACAGACCAGGGAAAAGGGTTGGGGGGGGGGGGCGACAGGTCATTTATTTATTTTCCTATACATATTGCCGAAGTGTTTATTTATTTATTTGTCTTGCCTGTGTTCTATTCCTTTACAAATGCTGTTCATCCATAATGCCCTGCAGTTCTAAGGAAGGGTTATATATGTGAAATGTCAATGCGTTCTCCGCCCCTCTCTCTCTCTCTCTCTCTCAACAGATGCTGAGTGTTTCTAGTCTTTTCTGTTTTTGTTCAATCAGCCCATTAGCTCTTTTCAAAGATTGTGATTTAAACTCAACTAACCAGGTCATGAGCAAATCTGTAAAGCAAAATACAAACCCAAAAAAATGGAGAGCTAAAGGGATAAGAGAAAATGCTAAGTCTAATTCCTTACAATTCCATCTAAATAAACACCACCGGCTGATGGTATATTAAAAGCAAATGGTTTGTGGAAACATGAAAATCTCTTTCATTTGTACATTAATCATTGTATAATCTCTTTGAGGCACACATTAGGGAGAAAAAACCTTTTACCTAAGTGAGATCTCAAGTCTTCATTGACCTACACATAATTATAATCCACATCCAGGCCTGCTGGGGACTTAGCTGGATTTCTAGAATCAAATTACTCGCACTGGGTGGGATAAAAGATCAAACATTAAAAAAAATGCAATTTTGTTTTCAGTAATTAATAGATTATATTATTATTTTAACAAATACTGGTGTTTAAATACATTTTGATATCTGGGATTTCTCTTCAGAATTATGTAAAAATTAGGCAACTGAAAGCATTCAGACTTCACTCCTCAGCTCACACACTAAGCTGTAACCATTGCTTTTAAATTTTCAGTGTCAGATTCCAGGGGAGGTAGAAAAAATGTTTAGAAATTTTTCTTCATATTTTCCCCTCCTGTCCTGAAGGCATTGACCCCTGTGTGTCAATTAGCTCCAGCATCTCACCTAAGTGCCCATGCCTCATGTGTGAGCTTAGACAGTATCAGCTAGCTACTCAAGCATAGAGAGAATTACAACAGAATCTGAACCTGTCCTCACTGAGCATCCCTATAGACATAAACATACAGTTTCCAGCAAGTGTCACTGAATAGGAGCAGAAAACAGAGCTAGTATTTTCCCTCCTAAGGCCATTTTTGACAATCCCCAGCACCAACCCTGCTGAGACCAGACAATGCAGAACAATTAGGAATTAAACCCAGAATTTTCCTGATATGCTTCACTCAGTTTTCATAGTCTTGATGTTTTCATAGAATTTTACAGCGCAGAAGGAACCTATTCTGTACTGGGCATCAAGTAAGTCCTTGACATAAAATAACATTTGAAGTAAGATACAAGGAGATGATCATATGGCTTTTTCAGATATTTGTCTAATACATAATAACAGTACATCAATTGTGTTCCGCCCTTGGGTAGGTCCAAACTCAAGTCTCACACATGCCGTTTAAGCCGTTTAAAAATGGCCTAGATTTTTGCTATGACAGAGATGTTCTCTGTCGTGGCGAACATCCTGGAAATAACCGGAAATTCTAAGTCCTGCCCCCAAATATGGCATTTCCTTTGTTTGCTGGGCCAGGACTGGATTCGGGCCTGGTTTCACACATGAGCAGTTTATAGATGCAGCTGGCCACTTAAAACACCAGCTGCCTCCACTGAAGTGGGATTTTGGTAGGCCAGGAGTGTGAAACCTAAGTGTGTAGATTAGGCCAGGTAAGATGAGGTCTGAGCTTAGTGGATTCATCTGGATAGCCAGAGCACCCCTTTGGAGAGTTAAGGTACCCTTTTGGAAATGGTCCTGGGACACCTTTGGAGGAGGTAAGGCACCCCTTGGGAGAAGTAAGGCACCCTATAAGATTGTTAAAAGTAAGCATGATTGTGTGTAAAATGTGTATAAGCTTATTGGAACTGTCAAAGCTGTCAAGGAACCTTCAAGCTGACAAAGAACTGTCAAGCAGTCAAGGAACTGTCAAAGCTATCAAAGAGCTGTCAAACGATACTAGATGAATTGACATGGATGGGGTAATGACAACAGGTGGTGGGTGGGGGACATGGGTTGGCATGAGTTGGCACTAAGTTGACATAAGGTGTATAACAGCACTTGGGATGTGGCGCTACATGGTGGATATGAGGCGCTGAGGAGGTGGGTAGCGGGACATTGGTTGGCATTGGGGTATGAGGGAATATGGGGGTTGGGTGGGGGCATGAGATGGCTTTGGATGGCATGGATGAGGCATGGGGAGTGTGTGGGGTGGTGAAGGGTGTGAGGGGTGGGGGCTGTTTTTTGTTTTAATCTTTTTAAAAGAACTTAAACAAAATGCCAGAGTACAGGGACAGGCCATCTGCCCAGCCTGCCTCTGCACTCAGCAGCCTCCGATCTTGTTCCGGGGCATTGGACCTGACTTCCAGTCCAGCCCACACCCGGAAGGAAAATCTGACCTGTGGGCGGCCATTTTTAGAGGTTCAGTTCACAGAACTGGGAATAAAATCCACACAAGTGTGTTCAATATAAATGAAATGAAGGTACAGTTTGAAAAAAAAGCAGAGCAAAAATATTAGGAAGGGAAAGAGGTCGAGGTTTTATGCAGTCGCCAGGATGTGGACGTCACTGATAAGTCCAGCAAGTACCTGCCCCATTGGGCTAGGATTTTACAGATTTCAACAAAATGAAAATCAGACATACATAATAGCAACAACCCAGGCATCCACAGCACACAATGGGGGTACAAGGTGTTTAACAACGATGGAGAAGCAGTCAAAAAATGGATGCACACTGAGCAGCTTAGTCTCATCCATGATCCTAAAGTGCCAGCCTCCTTCCACAGTGCCTGCTGGAAGTGTAGTTATCACCCAGATCTTGCCATTGTCAGCAACGACATCGCTGACCTCTGCAAGAAGCTTGTCACAGACCCATCACCGTCCTATTGATATCCAGGTAAATACAGCAGTGTTACCAACCGTCGTACCAATCAAAAGGCGCTTTAACTTCAAGAAGGCCGAATGGAACGGGTTCATACGAGCACTTGACCGCAAGGTTAAACGCATTAAACCATGACCTGAGCACTACAACCTGTTTGCAAAAGCTGTCCAGAAAACAGCCAGAAGGAAGATCCCCCGAGGTTGTGGAGCACACTACATCTCTGGTCTCACCAAGGAGAATGCTGAACTCTACTGGGAGTATGTCTCAATGTTTGAATCTGACCCCTTCTCAGAGGAAACAATATCTACCGGTGAGAGGGTGATGTTAAGTATCTCTCAAGAGTGTCAAAACACCTGAGACACCTTGATAGAGACAACAGATCTTACAAAAAACAGCAAGAAGGCATGGTCTCTCATACGCAAACTTGGAGGCGATCCCAAGAAAGCTGCCCAACATCCAAATGTGTCTGCAAACCAAGTTGCACACCAGTTGCTCCTAAATGGAAAAAATCAACAAGAAGCAACCAAGAGCAAAACTAGGTAGGAACAAGTACAGTGATGACCCTGGCTTCACTGGACCACTCACCAAGGAAGAGCTGGAAACTGGTATATCTAGTCTAAAACATGGGAAAGCAATGGATCTTGACAACATAGCAATGGAGCAGATAAAGCATTTTGGACAGCAAGCAAAGAAATGTCTCCTACAATTGTTCAACCACTGCCTGGCAACACACAAGCTACCTAATATTTGGCAAAAGGCACATGTAATAGCACTATTAAAGTCCGGAAAAGATCCCTTAGATCCTAAGAGTTTTCGGCCAATTTCACTGCTTTGCCACACCAATAAGCTGTTTGAACGCCTGATACTCAATAGGATAGCACCAACTGTAGATGAGAAGACCATTCCAGAGCAAACAGGTTCCTGCCCTGGCAAATCAACAACAAGCCAACTGCTCAACCTCCCACAACAAATCGAAGATGATTTTGAGCAAGGGATGGTAACAGATGCTGTTTTTGTAGACCTGTCAGCAGCATACGATACGGTGAACCATAGACGTCTCCTCTGCAAGATCCTAGAGATGACAAAAGATATTCACTTAACAGAGCTGTTAGAAAGCATGCTTCAGGATCGTCGGTTCTATGTTGAACTAAGTGGGAAGCGCAGCAGGTGGAGTATTCAGAAGAATGGTCTTCCTCAGGGACATGCTTGCACCGCTTCCATACAACATCTACACCGTTTTATATAAGCTGATGACTTATGTGTCACTGCCCAAAGCACTGATTTTAACACCATGGAGAAAACGCTTTCTGAGACCTTGGAGGGACTAACATCCTACTATGAAGAAAACCACCTTTGCGCAAACCCATCAAAGACACAAGTTTGTGCATTCCACCTTAGAAACCGTGAAGCCAAATGCCAGTTTAAAGTAACCTGGTGTGGAGCAACACTGACGTATTGCAAGAATCCTATCTACTTAGGAGTCACCCTTGACAGATGCCTCACCTTCAAGAACCACATCGAAAAGACAAAGGCAAAAGTGAGCACACAAAACAACATCCTGAATATGCTCACTAACACAAACTGGGAAGCAAGCTCGAAAACATTGCAAACCAGTGCATTTGCTCTTTGCTATTCCACTGCCGAATACTCCTGCCCTGCATGGGAAAGATCTACTCATGCTAAGAAGATGGATGCCATTCTGAATGCAAGCTGCCGACTTATCACATGTTGTTTAAAACCAACAAACACCAACAGCTTATATATCCTGGCGGGTATTGCTCCCCCTAAGAAGAACGGTAGCCAGCAAGAAAGAGCGACTCCATCAAACATCAGATGAGAGGCACACTCTACATGGTCATACACCTGCACCCAGCCACCTAAAGTCAAGGAAGAACTTCATGAACAGTGTTATTCCATTACAATCAACCCCATCTGAAGCCCGCATCGCCTTGTGGAAAGACCGGCTCGCCAGTCTCGAACAACCCCCAGCAATGGAAATTCTACCGGGTGAAAGCCTTCCCCCTGAAGCTATTTGCAACTGGGCAACCTGGAAGTGCCTTAACAGACTTAGGACTGGTGTGGGTCGTTCAAAGGTGTCACTAAGCAAATGGGGATATTCAACCAGCCCGACAACTTGCGAAGGTGGAACTGAGCCACAGACTATGCAACATCTCCTGCAATGCCTATCGCTAGAGGAACCCTGCACTGTTGCAGATCTTGCCGAATTCAACAACAAGGAGCAAAAATGTGTCCAGTTCTGGCTGGGCCATGTATAGACTGTCCATGGACATGATAAGAAGAAGAAGATATCGTTTTAGAACATGATTGAGACTTAGTCCAAGCAACTCCACAAAATCCACTCACTAACATTTGTGGGGGTTGATGCCCTGTTTGAGAGAGCTAATCCAAACCACAACCTGATAGTTGTAGTAACATACCTATCAGCCAATATTTAACCCCTCCATCACCATCCCTGGTTACACCGTGTCCCACAAGCAGAATAGGCTCATTATGGAGGGTGGAATCTTGTGCCCTTCCTCATAGCAAGTTTGGTGGCGGGGGTTGGGGGGGGGTAGGGGCAGGGGGGCAGGGGGTTTAATTAAGTAGTGGGAAGGAACCCCATCACCTTTCTTCCTCCACCCAGGTTAAGTTTGTGGCAGGAATCCCATAGACAACCTTTCTGTCCCACTGCCAGTTGAGACCTTTAAGTAGGCAATTAAAGCCCACTTAAGGAACTCATCATGTTGCCACTGGTATTAATCAAGCAGTGGGTTTGCCATGCTGGGAACATGACAAGCAGTTCCTGGCGTGTTTGCTTATGGGCTCCTGGATGAGGGGGGTGTGGGGTCACTCGTTCAAAGGCATTCGGTGTCTGAGCAAGGGGCCCAGCATTGGGAAGAGGAGACCGCTGAAAGCCAACTTCTGTCCTTGCTGTCAAACCCCCTCTTTCTCCCCAGTGAATTCTATCCCGCTGCCCCCTTCCTGCCATCACTCATCTGTGCCTGGGACACCCCTTGATCTGAGGCCTCAGGTTGGTACAGTATCAGCAGCAAGTACAGCCTCTCCGTTGGCAGCACTGGGTGCAGAGGGGCTGCAGCCTCTGATTGGCCAGCAGCTCTCAGCTGGTGGGGTGTCTGCCCCTGGGATCCTTGATTCTGGGGAAAGGCCCGCTGCTGGCCTGTCAAGTGCCTGACTGGCAAAAAATGTGGTGTGGGGGTCTTGCTGGTTCCACAGGCAGCAGCCGAGACACTGATCACCTCCAAAAGATTCTGCCCAGAACCACAGGTTATCGACAATTGGATGAGAATGGCCCTAGGAGCCCACAATATTGATTCCAGACCCCAAGTATTCTTCAGGCTTCATCAAACAATTTTCATCATATCCTCCCCACCTTTCAGCTGATGACTTAGTATTCCTCTATGTTGAACATCCTTGAAGGAAGCATGAGAAAACCAACAGTATAGAATGTAATATGAGTGGGGTCTTCAATTTGAACTAAGCTGGTTGAATCCTGAAGGATACAGCTACCCAAATAGTCTGCATCAGGCGCTGAGAGAACTAAACACAAAAAGAACTAACCTACTTGACCTCATCTTCCCCAAGCTAGCTGTCATGTACACACTTATCCACAATAGCATTGGCAAGAGTGATCACTGCACAGTCCTTGTGACAATAACATTTTGTTTCTATAGTGAGGACATCTGTTATCGTATATGACACTGCCACCATACTAATTGGAAAATACTAAACACAGATCTAGCAGCCAAAACTAGGCACCCATGTGGTACTGTAGGCTATCTGCAGCAGCAGAATTTATACCAACTGTTAGAGAGTTGATCCCCCAGACAACTTTTCTTGTGGACACATTTAACTTTCTTTACAAGACAACAGCAGCAACTACACATGTGCATCAAACTCCAAAACTAAAGAAGAACTCCCTTCTAGCGGTTCCCCGTGCTGCTAACGCGTTGGTTTACATGGATCATGTGATCTTACAACACAGGATTATTCTTAAAGCTGCAGTCCCTCATTTATCCAAACTATAATTATTACACCACCACAATCGGTAACCTCATGTGATCACTATCAAACTAAGATACAATCCTGGTTCAGATTGGCCAGAGCAAATATGGAAAATTGCCATGATATGCATTAGCCACAAAACCAGAGGAGACCACAATCCCCATTACCAGGATAAGGGAAGACTGTCTGATACCTGGAAGGGTCCACACAGTCTGAATCCTCAGGGGGCCTGGAAGACATCAATGAGTCTGGAAATGAAGCCTGGTAATGCTAAGAATGAAGCCCTGATCAGAGATTGAGCTGCCAAGTCTCAACAAGCCACCAGCAGCAAGTTATCTCCAAAACTCCTTGCTACTCACATTGACAATGCTGCTGAAACTTATCCCGCCCATGGATGAGGTTTTGCAAATTGTGGCCTGCCCATTTTGCCCGAGTGATGAACAAAAACCCACACGGGCAATGTTAAATCACTATTGATTGGGTTGTCAAGGGCATTAACTGGCCAGTTAATTAATGGCGGGCACGCCACTGACTCCCGTGCAAGCCTGCTGAGCGAAATATCGCACGAGTGCGCGATGATGTCTGGACACTCGCCCGACGTCATCGCTCGTCATTTTAAAATCTAAACTTTTTAATCTTTTAAATCTAATCTAAATGCAGTAGAATGTTGGAAAGATTCATCAGCAGTGGCACAAACTCACCAGTAGCCTGCTCAGTGATGCTCAGTTCAGGTTTCAGCAGAACCATTCAACTCCATACTCCATCAGAATCTTGATTCAGACAGGGAGAACTGAATGCAAGCAATGGTGGGAGTAGTTGAGCTCATTATCAGGGCAGCATTCAGGCGAGTACGGTTTCAAGGTGCCCTGGAAAAATTGAAATTAATGAGCGTCAAAAGAGAAATTCTTCAATTGCCACATGGCACAAAGAAAGATGGTTATGGTTGTTGGAGACCTGGCATCACAGCTCCAAGACATAACTGCAGGAATTCATCTGGGAAGTGTTCTCAGATCAACCATCATCAGCTGCTTTATTTATGAATTTTCCCTCTCATGTGGTCACAAGTGTGCATGGTCACTTGTAATTCCTCACTGTTCAACTCCAATCATCGTTCCTATGACATTGACGCAGCTAAAGCCACTCTAAAGCAGAGCCTAAATACATCAAGACTTGGGAAACACAAGCGGCAGACATTTGTGCCACACAATGGCCAGGTAACAACAATCATGAGCAAGAGGAGCCCAGCCACCTTGATGCTAACCGTGGCTGTGTTGGCACTTTCACCTCCAAGTCTGAGGGTTGTCGATTCAAGTCCAATGTCAGAAACTTGAGCACAAAATCTAGGCTGACACTCCAGTGTGGTACTAAGTGTTGCACTGTCAGAGGCACCTTCTTTAGGATGAGACATTACACCAAGGCCCTCTCAGATGGGCATAAAAGATCCATGGCATTACAGCAGAGAAGAGCAGACAAGTTCTCCCCACAGCTGTGACCATTATTTATCCCTTAACCAAAATCAATAAAACAAATTAGCTGGTCATTATTACATTGATGTTTGTGGGAACTTGCTGTGTACAAACTGACTATCACATTGCTCATATTACAACAATGACTGTGATGTTAAAAAGTAGTTTATTGGCCATAAAATGCTTCAAGATATCCTGAGGCCATGAAAGCTGAATTTAAATGAAGGTCTTTCTTTGATCATTAATGGCATCATTATCACTGGTGGGCGCTGATGGTGCTGGACTCAAAGATCAGAATCTAAGCTAGCCACTTGTTAGGCCAGCCCTTGTTGCTGCATTTTTCTTCAAAAATATAGCTTATGTCAATTTAGCTGAAGGGTAATATTGGAAGTCCAATATTCTGATCAAAGTTTTTAATTCATTTGGGAGGTGTGAGGTGTTGTTGGCAAGGCCTGCATTTGTTGCCCATTCCTAGTTACCCTTGAGAAGGTGGTGGTTAGCTGCCTTCTTAAACTGCTGTAGTCCTTGCAGTGTAGGTATACCTACAGCTCTGTGAAGTAGGGGCTTCCTGGAACTTGGCACAGTGGCAATGAAGGAATGACAACATATTTCCAAATCAGGATGGTTCATGGCTGGGAGAAGAACTTGCGAGTGGTGATGTTCCAATGCTTTGTTGCCTTAGTTCTTCGAGGTGTCATGGGTTTGGAAGGTGCTGTCGAAGGATCCTTGGCAGTGCATCTTGTAGATGATACATAATGTAGTCACAGTGTGCAAGTGGTGAAAGTAAATGTTTATGGTTGTGAATGGGGCACCAATCAAGTGGGCTGCTTTGTCCAGGATGGAGTCAAGCTACTTGAGTGTTTTTGGAGCTGCACTCATCCAGGCAAGTGGGGAGTATTCCATCACACTCCTGACTTGTACTCACATCGACCTTGTAGATGGGTGGACAGGCTTTGGAGAGTCAAGAGGTGGGTTACCCTTGCGGAATATCTAGTCTACTACCTGCTCTTGTAGCCACAGTATTCAGGTGGCTGTTCCAGTTAGGTTTCTGGTCAGTGGTGATTCCTAGGATGCTGATCGTGGGAGATTCAGCAATGGTAATGTTGAGGGGAGATGGTTAGATTCTCTCTTGTTGGCGATGGTCATTGCCTGGAACTTGTGTGGTGCAAATATTATTTGCCACTTGTCAGCCCAAGCCTGAATGTTGGCCAGGTCATGCTGTACATGGACATGGACTGTTTCAGTACCTGAGGAGTTGTGAATGGAACTGAACACTGTGCAATCATCACTCACCTTAGGAAGGAAGGAAAACCATCACTGAAGCAGCTGAAGATGGTTGGTCCTAGGATACTGCCCTAAGGAACTCTTGCAGCGATGTCTTGAGGATAAAATGATTGACCTCCAAAAAATCACAACAATATTCCTTTGTGCTAGGTATGACTCCAACTAGTGGAGAATTTCCCTAGTCAATTTTATTAGGACTCATGCCACACAGAGTCAAATGCTGCCTTGATGTCAAGGGCAGTCACTCTCACCTCATCCCTTGAATTCAGCTCTTTTGTCTACATTTGGACCACATCTGTAATGAGGTCATGAGCCAAGTGGTCCTGGTAGAACCCAAACTGAGCATCATTGAGCAGGTTTTTCTTCAGCTGAGGAATTGCCCCCCCACCCCCCATCATGATTGACAAGGCCCTCAACCACCGCTTCTGCCCTTACCCCTTCCCCTCCCTCCCAGAACCACAATAGGCTTCCCCTTGTCTATGCTTTCCACCCCATCTGCCTCCGTATTCAAAGGATCATTCTCTGCCATTTCCACCAACTCCAATATGATTCCATCACCAAACACATCTTCCCCTCATCTACCCTGTCAGCATTCTGACGGGCCAGTTCCCTTTGTGACACACTGGTCCACTCCTCAATCATCCCAACATCTCACCCCCTTCCCACGGCACCTTCCCATGTAATCGCAGAAGATGTAACACCTGCCCCTTTACCTCCTCCCTCCTCACTGTCCAAGGCCCCAAACTTTCCTTCCAGGTGAAGCAGTGATTTACTTGCACTTCTTTCAATTCAGTCTACTGCATTTGCTGCTTACAAGGCGGTCTCCTTTATATTGACAAACAAAATGCAGACCACGTGACCACTTTGCGGAACACCTTTGCTCAGTCCGCAAGTATGACCCCGACCTTCCGGTCGCTTGTCATTTCAATTCACCATCTTGCTCTCATACTCACATTTCTGTACTTGGCCTTTGACAATGTTCCAGTGAAGCCCAACAGAAGCTGGAGGAACAGTACGTCATCTTCCAATTAGGCATTTCACAGCCTTCTGGACTCAACATTGATTTCAACAACTTCAGACCATGAACTCTGTCCTCCATTTTGAATTTGCTTTCTCTACATGTCAGTCCATACATTGTTCTCATGTTTTTGCTTTTGGGCCCTTTTTCTGCTATTAACACATTCTGCTATTTTGCTTTCAGACAGTGCTGACCTTTATTCTGCTACTAACACCTACTCTAGATCTTAATACTATCGTTACTATTCCCTTTGTCTTGTGTTCTGTGACATCTTAGTAATTTAATCTCCCATGCCCTCTAACCTATCCCTGACCTTCTATTTTGCTCTACCTGCCCCTCTCCCCTTTTTCAACAGCATAAAACCCATCACATTTCTACCTTTCTCCAGTTCCAAAGAAGAGTCATATTGGGTTCGAAACATTAACTCTGTTTCTGTCTTCACAAATGCTACCAGACCTGCTGAGTTTTTCTAGCATTTTCTGTTTTTATATCAGTGAGCAGGTTATTGCTAAGGGCTTGATAGAACTGCTGAGGCACCTTCCATTAGTCTGCTCATGATTAAGAGTAGACTGATGGCACAGTAATTGGCCAGATTTAATTTGTCCTGCTTTTCGTGGATAGGACATACCTGGGCAATTTTTCACATTGTAGGGTAGATGCAAGAGTTGAGGCTGTATGGATCAGCTTGGCAAGGTATGCAGTTGGTTCTGGAGCAACCAGGGAGTTGTCGGAACCCATACCACTTGGAGTGAATTAGGTTGGCTGAGGGATGGCATCTGGGACTTCAAGAGGAATCTGGAGTAGGTTATTCGTGGAGCACTTTGGCCGAATATGGTTTCAAACAATTCAGCCTTTTCTTTGCACTAACATGTGGGACTCCACCATCCTTAAAGTAGGGGATGTCATGGAGCCTCTTCCTCCTGCTAATTGTCCACAACCGTTCACAGCTGTCTATGCCAGGAATGTCAAGCTTTGATCTGACCCCTTAATTGTGGGCTCGCTTAGCCCTGTCTATAGAATTCTGTTCCTTTTGCTTAGCATACTTGTAGTTCTGTGTTAAAGTTTAAATAGCTTGATACCTCATTTTTAGATAAACCTGGTGCTGTTCCTCATTGAACACTCCTCATTGAATTAGTGTTGATCCTCTGGCAGTAATGGTAGAACAAGAGATACACCAGGCTATGAGGTTAAAGATTGTGGTTGAATAAAATTCTTTTTCTACTGATGGTCCACAGAGCTTCATGAATGTCCAGTTTTGAGTTGCTAGAACTGACTGAATTTATGCCACTTGGCACAATGGTGATGCCACACAACACAATTGATGGTGTCCTCAGTGTGAAGACTTGGTCTCAACAAGGACTGTATGATGATCATTCCTACCAATATTGCCATTGACAGTTGCATTTGTGACATGTAGATATGTGAGGGTGAAGTCTAGTAGGTTTTGTCCTCATGTTGGTCCACTCACCACCTGCTGCATGCCCAGTCTGGCAGAACTTGGTCAGCTTGATAGGTAGTCAAGCCACTCTTGATGATGGTCATTGAAATCCCCCACCCAGAGTATGTTATGTGCTCTTGCTACCCTCTGCTTCTTCCTGGTGGTGTTCAACATGGAGGAGTACTGATTCATCAGCTGATAGAGTGTGGTAGGTGCTAATCAGTAGGAATTTTCCTTGCCCATATTTGATCTGATGCCATGAGGCTTCATGGGGTCCAGAGTGAATGTTGAGGACTCCCAGGGCCATTCCCTCTTAATTGTATATCATTGTACCATCATCTCTGGTGGGTCTGTCATGCCGGTGCGACAGGACATAACCAGGGTGGTCCTGGAAGTGTCTAGGACATAGCCTCTACGGCATAATTTGGTCAGTATGATTATGTCAAGCTGTTGCTTGAAAAGTCTGTGAAACAGCTCTCCCAATTTTGGCACAAGTCCCCACATGTTTGTGAGAAAGACTTTGCGGGTTCAACTGAGCAGGGTGTGTCTTTCTCTTCTCCAGAGTCTGGTTCAGTGTCAGTTGTCTGCCAGGTTTTATTCTTATTGAACTTGTGAAACAACTGAGTGATTTTCTCGGCCATTTCAGAATGCAGTTAAGAGTCATCCACGTTGCTGTGGATCTGGGGTCACATGCAGGGTAAAGATGGCAGATTTCCTTCCCTACAGGAGATTGGTGAACCAAATTGGTTTTTACAATAATCTAGTGGTTTCCTGATCACAATTACAGATTCTGTTTTTTTTTAATTCTGGGTTTATTTAATTAATCAAGTTTAAAATCCTGAGCTTCTGTGGTAGGTGTTGAACTCCTTTCCTCAGAACATCACTCTAGGCTTCTGGTTTACTTGTCCTGTAATTTGTTACAATGGCCAGAATTTTATGTCTTGTGGGCGGGCACGTGCCCGACCTGAACGGATGTGAAATAGCGTGAGATGGTGTTGGGTGAGAGTCCCGACATCACCCCACACACAACCAACCTTCAGGTCAGCGGGCATGCATAGGTGTTGGGGCCCTGCCCGCCAACAATTAAAGTGCCACTTATGGCCATTAAAAAGCCAATTGTACTCAACTTTCCGTTACCCACGCGATTTTGCACTCGTCGCACAAGAAAAGCGGGCAGGCAGGCAGCCCATTTTTAATGAAACCTCATCCAAGGATGTGATAAAAAGGGTCAGCAGCATTGCCATTGTGAGTAGTGAGGAGTTTAGGAGATAGTTTGCTGCTGGTTGCTTATTTGAAATTGACAGTTTCATCTCTGTTCTGAGCTTCAGTATTTCCAGGCATCATTTCAGGACTCATTGGTGTCTCCAAGGACCCCGGAGGATTTTGACCGTTTGGACCCTCCCAGGCATTGGACAGCCTTCTGTTATCTGGGCAATGGGGACTGTGCTCTATGCTGGTGGCACCATCTCTCGGGAGGAAGAGAGGGGCAGAAGGGAGAGGAGGTCACATGTCCCAATGCAGCTTCCAGGGGAGCGACCTGCGGGAGGAGAGACACAGGCACAAGTGGCGCAGGGCCAGCGTTTACAGGCAGTAATGCAGCTACCTCAGCATGTCCAAGGTGTAATGCCGAAGGAGATTCCGTCTGTCCAGGGAGACCGGGGCCTCCATTTGTCAGATAACAATGGTATAGTGGTACAGAAATCCAGAGACCCAGGGTAATGCTCTGGGGACCTGGGTTTGAATCCTGCCTCGGCAGATGGTGTAATTTGAATTCAATAAAAATCTCGAATTAAAAGTCTAATCATGTCCATAAAACCATTGTCGGTTGATGTAAAAACCCATCTGGTTCACTCATGTCCTTTAGGTACGGTAATCTGTTGTCCTTACGTGGATTGGCCTACACATGACTCCAGACCCACAGCAATGTGGTTGACTCTTTAAATGCCCTCTGAAATGGTCTAGCAAGCCACTCAGTAGTATCAAACTGCTGCAAAGTCTCAAAAAAGGAATGAAACCGGACGGACCACCCAGCATCAACCTAGGCACCGGAAACAACAACGTCAATCTCAGCCCTGTCGACCCTGCAAAGCCCTCCTTATTAACATCTGGGGGCTAGTGCCAAAATTGGGAGAGCTGTCTCACAAACTAGTCAAGCAACAGCCTGACAGAGTCATCCTCACGGGATCATATCTTACAGATAATGTCCCAGATGCTACCATCACCATTCTGGGTATGTCCTGCCCCCTAGCAGGACAGAGCCAGCAGAGTCAGTGACACAGTGGTATACAGTCAGGAGGGAGTTGCCCTGGGAGCCCTCAACATTGACTCTGGACCCCATGAAGTCTCATGGCATCAGGTCAAACATGGGCAAGGAAACCTCCTGCTGATTACCATGTACTCCCCTCCCTCAGCTGATGAATCAGTACTCCTCCATGTTGAACACCACTTGTAGGAAGCACTGAGGGTGGCAAGGGTGCAGAATGTACTCTGGGTGGGGGACTTCAATGTCCATCACCAAGAGTGGCTCACTAGCACCACTACTGACTGAGTTGGAAGAGTCCTAAAGGGTGGAGCTGTTAGAATGGGTCTGCGGTAGGGGGTGAGGGAACTAACAAGAGGGAAAAACATACTTGACCGCATCTTCACCAACCTGCCTGCTGCAGATGCATCTGTCCATGACAGTATTGGTAGGAGTGACCAATGCACAGTCCTTGTGGAGGCGAAGTCCTGCTTTCACATTGAGGACACCCTCCATCGTGTCGTGTGGCACTACCACCATGCTAAATGGGATAAATTTCGAACAGATCTAGCAACTCATGACTGGGCTTCCATGAGTCGCTGTGGGCCATCAGCAGCAGCAGAATTATACTCGGACATAATCTGTAACTTCATAGCCCAGCATATCCTCCACTCTACCATTACTATCAAGCCAGGGGATCAACCCTGGTTCAATGAAGAGTGCAGGAGGGCATGACAGGAGCAGCACCAGGCATACCTAAAAATGAGGTGAAGCTATAACACAGGACTACTTGTGTGCCAAACAGCATAAGCAGCAAGTGATAGATAGAGCTAAGTGATCCCACAACCAATGGATCAGATCTAAGCTCTGCAGTCCTGCCACATCCAGTCGTGAACGGTGGTGAATAATCAAACAATTCACTGGAGGAGGAGGCTCCACAAATAACCCCATGCTCAATGATGGGGGAGCCCAGCACATCAGTGCATAAGTTAAGGCTGAGGCATTTGCTACAATCTTCTGCCAGAAGGGCCAAGTGAATCTCTGCCTCCTCCCAGGGTCCCAAGCATCACAAATGCCAGTCTTCAGTTAATTCAATTCACTCCACGTGATATCAAGAAACAGCTAAAGGCATTGGATAGGGCAAAGGCTATGGGCCCTGACAATATTCTGGCAATAGTACTGAAGACTTGTGCTCCAGAAGTCCTTAGTCCTTGCCGCGCCCTTAGCCAAGCTGTTCCAGCACAGCTACAACACTGGCATCTACCCAGCTATGTGGAAAATTGCCCAGGTATGTCCTTTCCACAAAACGCAGGACAAATCAAACCCGGCCAATTACCGCCCCATCAGTCTAATCTCCATCATCAGTAAAGTGATGGAAGGGGTCATCGACAGTGCTATCAAGCAGTGCTTGCTTAGCCATAACCTGCTCACTGATGCCCAGTTTGGGTTCCACCAGGGCCACTCAGCTCCTGACCTCATTACAGCCTTGGTTCAAACATGGACAAAAGAGCTGAACTCCAGAGGTGAGACGAGAGTGAATGCATTTGACATATCAAGACACCATTTGACCGAGTATGGCATCAAGGAGCCCTAGCAAAATGGGGATCAATGGGAATCAAGGGGAAAACTCTCCACTGGTTGGAGTTGTACCTAGTACATAAGAAGATGGTTGTGGTTGTTGGGGGTCATTCATCTCAGCTCTAGGACATCACTGCAGGAGTTCCTCAGGATAGTGTCCTCGGCCCAACCATTTTCAGCTGCTTTGTCAATGACCTTCCTTCCATCATAAGGCCAGAAGCGGGGATGTTCCCTGATGATTGCACAATGGCCAGCTCCATTTCTGACTCCTCAGATACTGAAACAGTCCATGTCCAAATACAGCAAGACCTGGACAATATCCAGGTTTGGGCTGACAAGTGGAAAGTAACATTCGCACCACACAAGTGCCAGGCAAAGACCATCTCCAACAAGAAAGAATCCAACCATCACCCCTTTGATGTTCAATGGCATTACCATCACTGAATCCCCCACTATAAACATCCTGGTGGCTACCATTGACCAGAAACTAAATTGGACTAGCCATTTAAATGCTGTGGCTGTGAGAGCAGGTCAGAGGCTAGAAATCGTGCGATGAGTAACTCACCCCCAGACTCCCCAAAGTCTGTCCACCATCTACAAGGCACAAGTCAGGAGTGTGATGGAATATTCCCCATTTGCCTGGATGACTGCAGCTCCCACAACACTCAAGAAGCTTGACACTGTCCAGGACAAAGCAGCCCGCTTGATTGGCGCCTCATCCACAAACATTCGCTCCTTCCATCACCAACGCACAGTAGCAGCAGTGTGCACCATCTACAAGATGCACTGCAGGAATTCACCAAGGCTCCTTAGACAGCACCTTCCAAACCCACAACCACTACCATCTAGAAGGACAAAGGCAGCAGATAGATGGGAACACCACACCTGGAAGTTCCCCTCCAAGCCAGTCGCCATTCTGACTTGGAAATATATTGTTTCTTCACTATCGCTGGGTCAAATTCCTGGAACTCCCTTCCTAACAGCACTGTGGGTGTATCTACACCACATGGACTGCAGAGGTTCAAGAAGGCAGCTCACCGCCACCTTCTCAAGGGCAACTAGGGATGGGCAATAAATGTTGTCTTAGCCAGTGAAGCCCACATCCTGTGAATGAATTAAAAAAGATAACTGGGCCGGAGATCACCTCCAGCTGTGTGGGTGGACACCCCATGCCAGCGGCTCTGAAGGTCACAGTGGTCCTCAACTTCTATGCCTCCGGCTCTTTCCAGGGGTCAGTGGGGGATCTGTGTGGAGTCTTCCAATCAGCCGTACTCAGTTGTGTCAAGCTGGTGACATAAGCTCTGTTCAGGCAGGTAATGACATTTATTCATTTCTATATGGATGAGGCCAGCCAGGCCGAGCAAGCCAGAAGGTTTGCAACGATTGCTGGCTTCCCCCACGTCCAGGGTGAAATAGACTGCACACATGTGCCATCAAGGTGCCACCAGGTCAGCCAAGCACCTTTGCCAACGGGAAGGGATTCCACTCCATGAATGCCCAGATAGTGTGTGACCACAAGATACAGATTCTGCAAG
Source organism: Carcharodon carcharias (assembly GCF_017639515.1). Taxonomy (NCBI): domain Eukaryota; kingdom Metazoa; phylum Chordata; class Chondrichthyes; order Lamniformes; family Lamnidae; genus Carcharodon; species Carcharodon carcharias. The sequence continues at coordinate 61,768,465 of NC_054486.1, forward strand.
TCTGTGCAAGGTACCCAGGCAGCTCCCATGATGCTTAGATCCTCAGACACTCACAGGTGCCGAAGCGGTTCACTGCTGCAGCTCGACTGGATGGATGGCTGCTGGGTGACAAGGGCTATTCGTCGAAAAGGTGGCTTATGACTCCTCTCCGCTACCCAAGAACAGAGTCGGAGCAGTGTTATAATAGGAATCTTGCCTCCACGAGGGCGGTGATAGAGAGAACCACAGGTCTTCTCAAGATGCACTTCTGATGTCTGGGCCTTTCAGGGGGAGCACTACAATTCCCTCCAGAGCAGCTGTCACTGATAGTGGTTGTATGCTGCGCTCTCCACAATCTGGCTCTGGCAAGGGGGGAACCCACTGGAGAAAGAGGATCTTGAGGCAGCTCCACAGGCCATAATATTGAATCCAGTGGTGAGTCAGAAGAGGAGCCCAGTGAGGAGAACGATGTGGACATGGAGGCAGACCTCTGGATTCTTCAGGGAGGCAGAGACACAACACTCCTTCAACTAGCCAATGATCTGCTTCCACATCATGCCAAGGACGCTGCCTCCATCCCGGGTGTTTGAAATGACCTTTTCCTTTGAACCCAAAGTCCACTCAATGCCTGTGTACTAGAGCCACTCAAGTCCAGCATGAGATACTGGCGTGCCCTGCACCTACAAAATAAGTGAAGCATACTCAGGCAATTAAGACAAAAGCAAAATTTATGGCCAGGATTTTCCGGTCGGTGAGCAGGGAGCAGGGCCGACACGTAAAATGATGCGGAATGACATCGGGCAGAACTCCCGACGTCACCCCGCCCCATTTAAACTTTCAGGTAGGTGGGAGCTCAGCAGAATCAGCTGTGTGCCCACCAACCTGTCAATGGCCAATTGAGGCCATTGACAGAGTCATTAAACTAATTAATGGACCTGCCCGTCCAACCTTAACGTTGGTGGGCAGGCCGGGAGCCCTGGCGGAATTTCGAAAAAGCATGAAACCTCACCCACAGGTGGGATGATGTTTCATGTAGGTTTTAAAAAATGTAATTAAAGTTTATGTAAAAGTAATGGACATGTCCCAACTCATGTGACATGAGGGGACGTGTCAGGGAAATGTTTTTTTCCAATTTTTCAGGTTTTTTATTGTAGAGTCGATCTCCCTGAGGCAGCACTTAGCCTCAGGGAGATGAGTGCTTTTTGTCATGCGTACGCGCGAAAGAGCACACTCTCGGCTCAAGGAATCCCTTCCCCCCCGACCCGCACAGGGAGCGCATAGTGCTTCCTGGCAGACGTAAAATGGTGGCATGCCCCCAATTGGGGGCACTGATTGGAGGTGCACTTCCATGCGCCCGCTCCTTGACATCCCCCCTTGACGGGGGGACAATTCTGCCCTATATTATGTTGGTACTCACATCAAATGAACATAATAATATATGGTATTAATAGCCACACCAGTAAACATATTGACAAAACATGGCAGAACAGAAGCCTCCATGCCTAACATAAACAGGTGAAACCAAACTCAACATTTTAAGCTTCCTGGGGAATATATCTTGCGAGTAAAGGCACTTTAGTTAGCTTTGCTTCATTAACCAATGGCTGAATGATTAGACCAAAGATTTAATTTCACCAGAGTTTAACTTACTACAATCTGTTAACTGAGAAATTATTCAAATTTTCCGTTTTAACAAATAGAAATTAGCCTGTACAAAAATTATTTGTAATGTTTTGGTGGTAAAATTGAGAATATGGCAACTAAAGAAAAGACATGAAGGAGGAATTTTTCAAAGAGAAGAAGCAGAATTTCTGCCACACTTCATCAAAAGGCATGGCAGCAGAATGAGAGCCGCACTGAGAAAACTCCTCAACTTTGGGATTCATCAAGGGTACAGTATCATTTTGGTATGTTACTGCAGTAGCTATCCAGAGAAGATCAGCTGACATTTCCAGCTGCTGTTAAGGCCTTTGTTCTAGTCTCCTGGACAGACTCCGAAAATTCTGGCCTGGCAGCCTTCAGGGAGCTGCCTCTGCCAGTTTTAAAGTGCCTGCCGGGTCACCATTGGACCCGGCGCCCGGCAGGCTCCCACTCCTGCCCGGCCCTTCCCGACCACTGAGAGGCCACGTTTCATGCTGGTTGGACCTTAATTGGCCATCCAGCATAAAATCGTGTTTGCAACATGACTGTGGCCTGGAGTGGGTTCCACATCTGCTTCCAGTACCGCCGAGTGGGCGTGCATGCCGAGGGTGAAATTCAAGCCTCTGTTACTAGTCCAGTAACATAACTACTATACTACTGTCCCTACTGTAAACAAGTGGGAGTTCACAAGGAAACAATCCAGTAACATAGACCAATTAAGGCCCGCCCAGCGCAACATCTGCCAGAAGCGCTATGCACTCCCTGTGCGGGCAGGGGAGGCAATCCCAAAATCAAGAGTGCACTCTTTCACGCATACACACAAAGAGCGCACTCATCTCCCTGAGATTGGCTCAAACCTAAAAATAGAAAAATAAGATTTCCCTAACATGTCCCCTCATGTGACAATGTCACAATGAGTTGGGACATGTCCATAAATTTTACAAAACTTTTATTAAAATTTTTAAAAACCTACATGAAACCTCATCCCGCCTGTAGATGAGGTTTCATGCTTTTTCTAGTTCGCGCCGGGCTCCTGGTCTGCCCGCCAACCTTAAGGTTGGACGGGCAGGTCCTTTAATTACTTAATTGACCTTGTCAACGGCTTCAATTGGTCATTGACAGGTCAGCAGGCGCGCTGCTGATTTTACTGCGCCCCTGCCTTCTTGAACATTTAAATGGGGCACGGTGAGGTTGAGAGTTCCCCCCCACGTCACCGCGTGTCATTTTATGCATCGTCGAGCAGACCCAACTCCGCTCGCCGATGGGAAAATCCTGCCCATAAAGTGTGAATGATCTGTAAGTTTTAATAGCACCTTCCAAGCCTGTGACCTCTACCACCTGGAAGAACTAGGGTAGTCGGCGCATTGGAATACCACCAGCTGCAAGTTCCTTTCCAAGCTACACAACATCCTGACTTGTAAATATATTGCCTTTCCTTCGCTATTGCTGGGTCAAAATTCTAAAAATCCCTCTCTAACAGTATATCACATGGACTGCAGCAGTTGAAAAAGGTGGCTCACCACCACCTTCTCAAGGGCAATTAGAGATGGGCAATAATTGCTGGCCTTGCAAGTAACGTCCACATCCAATGAATGAATAAAAAAATAGTATGACTCACCGGGTGGCTTATCCCAGTCTTTATCACCTATTTTTTTGAATTTATATTGTCAGAAGCATTTAGCAAATCACAACTTTATTTTAAAGGTTAACAAGATGCATCTTTGATTTGCTGCAGCTGACCACCATTTATCTTAAGGTTATGTGATGTGCTTTGTTAACTTGCAATGGAACGGTTGAAATAATGATTTGTGGAAGCTGGCAACCGGTTAGATGGAGAGAACTATTCTGTTTCTTAGTTACCACATGAATTTGTTTTACTTCCATGAATCAGTTGTGTCTACTTGTGTTGCGTTTTAAGAATGTTGCAATTGATTTGTCAAAGATATGGACTGGTTAGCAATGAGAACCCACTAGCCTAAGCATAGGAGAAGGGGGAGGCTCACTAAATCATTAGGAGTAATACCAATAAAGAACCCCCAGGAAAAGCCCACACATGTGGCTTAATTATATGTTAATAAGGAGACATATTGCTTGATCAGACCATAGTTGTGAAGGGCTCAGCATTCAAATGCCTGTGTTTCAAAAGCTAACCTAGTATATATTCATGCTATTCTCAAAATGACAGGGCCCCATCGTAGCAGCAAGCACACACAGCTGGACCTAGTGGATTAGAAACCCCATATAAATTATCTAGTTAGGCCTGTCTGAGAGACAGCGAGATAGGCATAATTATTTTGACAACTACTCTTGTAGCAGGGGAGGGTTTATATTTCATGATGCATTTTCCCTGAAATCTCAATGCTGTCAATAATTGCAGACTAGCCCCACCCCCTCCCCCCCAACTCCCGTTTGCTGGCAATGTAAGAACACAATGTTGCCACTGGTGACAGATGGATGCAGAAAACCAGCGGATGGTAAAAAAAACTTCCTTCAAAATAAGTGATGTTGTGATCAAATAGCAATAATGGACTCCACCTGTGCTGTGGCTTCATCCTACAATTGGCCCATCTTTAATTCCCTGGTAGTGTACAGGCAACAAGCCATTTTTCCTTAATTAGAATTGCCAGGAGCATCACACTGAGGTTAGCCTTTTGAAGACAAACTGGAGTGATCAGCCATCAGCTGCTAACTATAGTCATGCTTCAATATTACAAAGTCATCTTGTAGAGATTTGTAGCTGCTCTGCTAATTATAGTGGTGCATTAGCCAGGAGCCAGGGGAGATGTTTGTTACAGCAGGAAGTTTATAATAATACTGTTCATCAGAGCAAGATCTGACCAGGAGTGAAGGTATAAATGTGGGATTTTCCCAAGGTCAATGAAATGTAGCAAACACTACATTCACTGTTCATCAGAGGTGACCTGTCCTGCATGCTATATGAATGAGGGAAATGCTTGAGCTACTCTGAAATATGTTCTATGCCACAGCCTCTGACATAATCCAATTTTAACAGAAGAAGAACCAAACAAGATATTCAGATCGTTCATAAGCAATCATGAAGTATTACTGCAATGCTTCTTCATGCATAGCATGGAGAACTTTATGCAAACTGTGTTGGGGCAGTCAGCAATGTCAGTTGAGAGATGTCAAGTTGTCTCATCAGCCCCAAACCCAGCCTTCTGACCTTGCTAGACCAGAGGTGGTACCATACAAAAACATAAATATAGGTACAGCAAACCCTCACACTCAATATTCACGGTCTCAAAGTTTCTGGCTGAGTTTTGTCAGTAAATGGAAAAATATTTAAGTCACTTGTCAAGTGCATGAAGAGCCCAGAGCTAAAATGCACGATTTTATTTATTCATGCACTCCTGTTGATGTTATGATCCATTAAAATAAAGTTTAAAAATATTTCTACTAGGGTCAACTTTACTACAGATCTTCTTTGCAAAGGCTATTGAATTTGGCTCAATATATTTGATATTGAGAGCGGATTAACATTAAGCAGTCGAGTACCAGAGGGGTAGGGGTTTCTGATCCTGTAAGGTTAGCACCAGATCACATACAATATTGACAGCAGCATGGAAAGGAGAGTCCAGGCCCAATTTCAGCAAAGTTTCAACAGCAAAGCATTTTCTGCACAAGGATCCTTTCGTTCCGTAAGGTTTAATCACATGGGATCAATAATTTGCTTGATGACATACTCAGAGTCCATCTGCATTGACAGAGGATAAGGCTCAGTTCATCTGTCACTGTGCTGTACGACAGGTGGTCAACTCTACGCTGTATCAGCAAATGGGGTTTCTAAAGAGAGATTTAAAGAGCTAAACTGCCTGTGTGCTACTTCAAAAATCAGTATGCGACATTCAACACAGAGTTTTCACAAATAACCACAACAAAGGCAGCTATTGGCTAAAACAGTGGCTCTCTAATGATTGTCAATGGAATCATTTGTTCTAATTAGATCTCAAATGTTTTGGTACCTACACTATCTTGTCAAATTGTGGCAGGTGCTTCCAAAAACAATGGATGATAGATTACTAATCTGGGCTGTTTTATTAATCAAATTCACAACAGCGCAGTACGCAGTAGTGTAGCCCTTTCTGATTGAGGCCAACTAATACAGTCAGTCACTGGTACAATATCTTCAACCCATAATTTCATCTCAGCTGGGTAACTCCTAATTGCTTTTGAATGCAGAATATCATTAAGCCAATATCTTAATTCTCATGCTATTGGATACATTAACTGTCAGAGTGGAACTAGTGAATAGATCTTAAAATTATATCTCCCTAAATATATTGGCACTTCAAATGTCTAATGTTACACTTTGTCACAGTAAAGTCAATGTAAGACCAGACAAATGGAATGAAATCATGTTTAAAGTCTGCCTAATCAAAGAGACAAAACCAACCATGTGGAATTTAAAGCTGGCAAGTTTGAGCCAACCTCAGGCTAACTGTTTAGTTCTGTCCCAGCTGAACACTATAAAGATTGTTTTTTAAATCCAGAACTAAGGCCCAAGACAGCTCCACATTTACTCTGCACAGCCAGTTTTTGACCACTAGATGCTGCCTTTGCACTTTCTGATACAATCCCACAAAGCAAGAGACGGCTCATCAAGCACATGAAATGTAATCTTCCACCCAGCACCTTTGTGAGGAGATTTCCATGGTCACTCTCACACACTCCATTAGCTAAATGTGATACTGCCAGTTCGAGGTAATATATCTCCTGTTGCCTTTTCCCCACTCCTTTTCCTGAAGTGTCTACGGGGTATGTGATGAATGGTTGTTTAGTACACCACTACATGTAGCACCAACCTTCGACTACCTCATTCAAATAATAAGTCTTTATCTGTGAGCCTATACAGCAGACTGTTCAGCATGGGAGGCAGGCCAGTTCAGCCTGATCCTGTTCTTGCCCAATAGTTCCAGGTGCAAACTTATTTAAGTCAACGTATAGTGATTTGAAGCAGAAAGCTTAGTTGACCTTTCCCCTCCCTAGCTCAAGGACTCTCCAGAAAATCTTAGTTCTCACAGCAACCCTTTCTGCTAACTCAGCACAGACCAGAAATCAAATGTGTGATCTTTGTGCATTAAGGCACACTAATGTTGCCAGCGGGGAGGCCTGGTCCGTCTGGACATCATTAACATATTTGTGATGGGCTGAAAGTGCCAAACGAGCATCTTGATGGAGCTCCTTGGCTCTGAGCTGAAGCAATATCAGGTGGCCAAGAAACCAAGCCAGTCAAGGAAGAGATAGATCCAAGACGGGTTGCTGTCATGAGGTAGGGGCCCCAGGGTGGCAGAAACCCCCATAAACTCACAGTCTTCCTAGAACAAAAATAATTTTAGCACCAACCTTTTCAAACCTCTTCCATTGTACCACCAGGTTTTAATGGGTGACATTCCCACAACAAATGCTCTGCCCAATAGGCAGGTAAAATAGCATCCAGGTCCCACATATGTCCTGATTTGCTTCGACTAATGATGTTCCCAAATGATTCCAGTGGTCTCAGTCAGCCAGCAGAAGGCCCAGAGGGACATAGCAACAGAATGAGAATGGGTCAGAAAGTCCACTGACTCCATTATAACTCCTTTACTGCTTTGGCTTCCTCAGACAGAGGGAGTTAAAGTTTCCTCAAAATTCCTTAACCCAGTTATTTGGACATATTAGTAAAGCCAATATTGATATGTTCTGCTAATTTGTTAGATGTTGAAGATTTAATTTGATTTCAATTTGATTTCAAGTTTTGATTCAGAAAGCTAATCTATGCATCTAGATCTAAATGGAGAAAGATTATATGAAAATATCTGGCTTAGTTATACTCATATATCATATAACTTACTTCACTACATGGCTGAAATTTATTAAACTGCACAAGGACATTGTACAGAAGAACTTGACTTGAGACGTACATTATAATCCATCATTTCTCAGTTGACTTAATGCTTAGACGATCCACATCTGCAAAAATAGCTGACACTTACAGGATTAACAAGCAAATAAAATGAAAGGTAAAAGAGGATACTAAAATGAAGTAAAATTGGCTGAACATCAGATTCAGAATTCTGCCTTAGAACAATTTATTGCCTTGAGGAAATGACAGAACGTGAATTGTTTTTTACATTGCTCGTGGGCTTATGCAGTAATTTAACTAATTATGCAATCTGCTCACAATTTATTCACCACATTCAAGACACTAATAGTACTTTATATATCAATCATAGAATTGGACAATTTAAATTATATGTGAACCCAGCCGTAACACCCTGACACTGTAACACACTTCTTACCTCAAGCATATTTTTATCGGGTTTTCACTAAACTATTCCCTGTAAAACAGCTTCTCTCAAATAGCCTGCTAGAATGTGCTTTCTGTGTAGCTCCCAAAAATGCTATACTGAAAGTCTACTAATCATTGTGAGAAAATAAAAATATTTGGTCCAAATCTGTAAGCTGTGGATACATAAATCTCACCCATGCACCATTACACTGAAGTGATCCTCACCAACCTGTGTTGTATTCACAGGGGAAGTAGTGCAGTACTTGGGCAGAAACAGAGTGCTACTCTCACTGATCCAACTACGCAGACCAGAATAACTTCCCAGTCAGGAGGACAATCCAAACTGTCCTAATTTGAAACTCAACTCATTCAGCACATCAATGGTGTACAATCTGATCAACTTTTGGAGCTAGGACATAAAGCTGTGAATGTACAGACGGCCAAACAAATCAATTCAATTAAAGAAATAAAAGAGATATGATTTGCTGCTTAACAGGCCATTTCTAAGAAATAATACCAATGATGGTAGTTACTTCAGATAAACCTGTGATCAAAAAGGCTGCTTTGGATAAAAGCAGCCAAATCCAGCCAGTAGAATAGGCTGAGAAGGTACCTCTCTGTTATTTTGAATGATGTGTGAAACTTGTAAAATAAATTTGATGAACCAACCTTGGACAAAAAGAACAGTCATTTTTACTTTAGCCTCAGTAAGGTGCTAGAGTGCCAACTCCCAATGCACTGGTCTCATAGCTGTTAGTAACCCCATAATAAACTTGCTGATTGACCTAGGCTAGCAACCAAAGTATCTCACTAAACCCCATCTAAGCAGCTAAGATTGTACAGCACCACACTGCACAATACAATAATCTCACTTACTCAAATTCATCTTTTCTACACAGCTACAGATACTCTACAAGCTTTCTGACAGATCTCCAACAGTACAATTTCAAGGTCATTAGTTTTAAGTTTATGTTATGAGATGGCAGGCAGTAATTGCCAGGCTGACCAAATACCAAAGGGAAACTTGGCCAAGCTATCACAACGATTTGTAGTTTACATGTTTATTACAAGAAGGTATGTGCACTGAAGTCAGAAGTAAAGATTCCACCACCACTTTTGGAGATTTTAAATATTAAATTAAAACATTTATTAACAAAAGAAAAGAAAACTTAAACACACAAGATTACAGTTACCCAGTTAAATTTAGTCTTATAACATTTCCCAAAAGATTTCTACCTAGCTAGACTCCCAAATAAACACCGTTTTCCAGGCAACAGTCCAAATAGATTCTTAATCTAAAAAACATACTGTAATATTACCACAAGGCACCGCTGTTGCTATTAGGGAGGTATTTCACAGCTTCTCTCTTCCTCTCGCTCAACAATGGAATTCCAAGCCTTTTAACGAAACCTTGCTTTCTAGAACAAGCAAGCACTTCTCGGGGTGGCTGGAGACTGCTTTTCATAAGTCTGTCTTTGCACAGCCCACCTTTCAAGATCTCATATGGCCACTTACCATAGATCAGTCAATATTTCCTTAAAAATATTTTTCCTTTTATCTCTAAACCCATTGTTCTAAACTTTCTTTGAAACTCAAACGCTTCCAAATATAAGATTTTTTCATGTTTCCATCTTTTCTTTTAGGTCAATAAAAATATGATCTCCCCATAATTTGTTTACCTATAAACTCCTGCAAGATGCAAACATTTTCCTTGTCAACTTCTAATTCCCCTTTGAAATTCAAACAACCTCTCAACTTGTCTACAAATGCAAATGTTAGCTTGTCCATTTCCATTTCAAAATGCCTGCTTTTACACCTAGCCTCCTTTGATGATTTAAACCTTGAAATCTGACTGTCTTCAGCTTAATTAAATTAGCTACACACACCACACACACGCACACACACACACACGCACACACACTCACAACCCCCACAAGCCTGCTTCAGTATCCCACAGTAATATTAGGAAAAATGATATTCTCTTTACATTTGAATTGATTCTATCTGTAGAAGTCCATGTAATGTGATATAAAGCAAAGCTTTAAGACTGTAATTTGTGGGCTAGGTTGCCATGGATGCATTTTTACCACAGTTGCACCTATATGGTACAGCATAAGTGCATGGGGTGAGAACATATTTCTTTCCTCATCTCCCAGTAAGCTTAGTTTGCCAGTCAGCCCCTTGTTTACCTGCTTGCTCCCTTGGTAAGGAAATTCCCACTTTCATTATTGCTGTGGCTGAAGACATCCTACTTGTACCCTTTATCAAGAATCCCTATCAGCCTATTCAGTCTGCTTGTAATACAAACTTTCTTGCAGCAGAACGGCTGATGCCTGAACTGAAGTAAGTGATCACTCCAGCTGCTTCATGAGGGATGTCATTATGATTTTACTCCGACTTAAATTGGGGAATTATAACAATGGATGCACCAGGCTAGAGACTTTAAAATTATTCCATCTATCATGGAACCTAAGTCCAAACATGAAAAGGCTATTAAGCTCATTGAAGCTCATCTCTCTAGTAACCCAGATTTCTCATTGCAGCATCTTGCAAAGATTTGTTTATAATAGTAGACATAGAAATGTCATACAAACGTGTTAAAATTATTTATATTGATATCTGCAATGGGCAGTTTTGAGGACCTTTTGTTTCAAAATGTCTAATTATTATAAAATTCAAAGCTATCTGCTAGAAGCTTGAGAACAGTATGTGGAGGTAGTGCTGAAAGGTGGTCTTGAACTCTACACTCCCAATTGCAGTATGCTCATTGTTACAAAAGTTCAATAGTTCTAAATCACAGCAATTTACATTGGATGCACAGAACAGAACCAGGTCATTCAGCCAAACCAGTTCATGATGGTGTTAATGCTTCAGTCATGCCTCCTCTCATCTTTTCTCATCTGTCATCATAACTATCTATTGCCTTCTCCCTCAAATGTTTGTCTAGCTTCCCCTTAAATGCATCTATACTATTCACTTCAGCTACTCCCTGTGGAAGCGAGTTCCACATTCTCACCACTCATTGGGTCAAGAAATTTCTTCTGAATTCCCTGTTGGATTTCTTATATTAATATCTTATCTTATCAATCAATATCTCATATTGATGCCCTCTAGCTATGCTCTTCCCCACAAGAAGAAACATTCTGTTTTTATCCACTCTATCAAACCCTTCATAATTTTAAAGACCTCTATTAGGTCACCCCCTCCGCCTTCTCTTTTCAAAAGAGAAGACACCCAGCCTGTCAATCCTTTCCTGATATATATACTCATGCATTTCAGGTATCATCCTTTTAAGTCTTCTCTGCACCTTCTCCAGTGCCTCTATACCCTGTTTATAAAATGGTGACCAGAACTGCACGCAATATTCTTCCATGGGGTCTAACCAAGGTTTGATACAGGCTCAGCATAATTTCCCTACTTCTCAATTCTCTCCCTCAAGAGATAAAGCCAAATGCTTGATTTGCTTTTTTTATTATGACCTTGCTAGCTTGTGGCGCAACTTACAATGATTGATATATTTGGTCCCTTTGTTCCTAACCCACCTAGTTTTGCAACTTCCAAGAGTTAAGTGATCTCCCTATTTTTCCTACAAAAATGTTCTACCTCTCATTTAACTGTGTTGAACTTCATTTTCCGATTATTTGCCCATTCTACAAGTTTATTAATGTTCTGCTGTAATTTGATGTAGTCCTCCTCAGTATTAACTACCTGTATCCCCCACCGCCCCCAATTTGGTGTCATCTGAGAATCTAGAAATTGTGTTCTTTAATCCAAAGTCCATATCGTTACAGCACTGATCCTTGTGGAACATTACTTCCCACCTTCTGCCACTCTGAATAATTGCACTTTATTCTTACTGTCTGTGTTCTGTTTTGAAGCTAGTTTGCAATCCATTCTGCCACTTGACCCTTTACTCCACATTCTGTAATCTTCTTCATTAGTTTATTATGGGGCACCTTATTGAAGGCCTTTTGAAAAGCCAGATAAATTACTTCTACTACATTGCCATTGTCTAGTCTCTGTTACCCCCTCAAAAAATTCAGTAAGGTTGGGCAAGCAAGATTTTCGCTTTTGAAATGAATGCTGACTATTCATTACTATATTTCGCATTTTGACGTGTTCTATTCTCTCCTTCAGCAAGGGTTCTATTACTTTTCCTACCACTGATGCTATGCTAACGGATCTATAATTTCCTGGATTTTTAAATATTTTTTTCGTGGGATGTGGGCTTCACTGGCAAGGCCAGAATTTATTGCTCATCTCTAAATGCCTTAAGAAGGTGGCAATGAGCCAACTTCTTAAACCACTGTGATCCATCTGGTGTAGGTACACCCACAGTGCTGTCAGGACAGGGGTTCCAGGATTTTGTCCCAATGACAGTGAAAGAACGGTGATATAGTTCCAAGTCAGGATGGTGTGTGGCTTGAAGGGGACCTTGAAAGTGGTGGTGTTCCCATGTGTCTGCTGCTCTTGTCCTTCTAGGTAGTAGAGGTCATGGGTTTGGAAGGTGCTGCTGAAGCGGCCTTGGTGTATTGCTGCAGGGGGCAGAAGACTGAGCATGAGACAGGAGCAAGGACCACAAAGTGTGGAAGGCATCGGAACCAGCACAAAACAGTGCAGCATTTTGACACCGCTCGGGTTCTCGCACCTGTCTGTTGTCAAACCACAGCCCGCTGAACACAAACTATCCCAAGCAAGCCGGGGATCATTCACTCATTCATTTTAAATAGGCCACAGACCAGTGACACCCTTTATAGCCATGCTGAGCTGAAATCATTAACTGGCACAGTACAACAATTCCACAGGCAGAGGGCTGCACTGGTTTCCATTCTTTCTAAATAGGCCAATCGTGCACATTTCCCAGCCTTGCCACGATCATTCCCCACATTGCAGACAGCTGGCTCCACTACCCTATGACCCCCCCTACCCCCCCTTGCCCCCAGCTATGTTCTCTGGCAGCGCGACCCGGGTCGCTCCTTGCATCCCCGACTTATCGCACAGAAAGCGGCATTCAGTCTCTCATTAACAACTCATTTGAATTTCTGCCCTATCAACTTTCGATGGCACTTTCTGTGCCTACCATGGTGACCACAGTAATGGGGAATCAGGGTTCAATTCCGGAGAGAGAGCCTAAGAAATGGCTAACATATCCAAGGAAAGCAGCAGGCACGCAAATTACCCACTCCCAGGCCAACTAAGCAAGCTGGCATGACATTGCCAGTTCATCGGGTTCAGTGATTGTTTGGAATGGACCTCCCACCAGTGCAGGAGATGCCCGATGCAGATGCCCAAGGCTCGAGGGCCTGCCATCTCATGAGCACTGCTGCTTGCCTCCGCGCCACAGGTAGTATCGTGTATATGGTACACACTATTGCCACTGTACTTCATTGGTGGAGGGAGTGAATGTTTAAGGTGATGGATGGGATGTCGATCAAATGGGTACTTTTTCCTGAATTGTGTTGAACTTCTTGAGTGCTGTTGGAGCTGTGGTCATTCAGGCAAATGGAGAGGGGATGGCAGACAGGATTTGGGGAGTCAGGATACGAGCCAATCATCACAGAATTCCCAGCGTCAGACCTGCTCTTGTAGCCACAGTATTTCGAAATGGCTGCTCTAGTGCCGTCACTGGTCAATGGTGACCCCAGGATATTGATGGCAGGGGATTCAGCATTGGGAATGCCATTAAATGCCAAAGGGGAGATCATTAGATTCTCTCTTGTTGGAGATGGTCCTTGCCTGCTACTTGCATGCTGTGGATATTAGTTGCCATTTGTCAGCCCAAAACTGAATGTTATCCAGGTCTTGCTGCCTATGCACATGAACTGCTTCAGTATCTGAGGAGTTGCAAATGGTTCTAAACATTGACTTTATGATGGAAGGAAGGATATTGATGAAGCAGCTGCAATTGGTTCTGACCAGGGTATTACCTAGAGGAAGCCCTGCAATGATGTCCTGGACCTGAGATGATTAACCTCCAACTAGCACAACCATCTTCCTTTGTGCTAGGTGTGACTTGAGCCAATAGAGAGTTTCCCCCTGATTCCCATTGACTTCAATTTTGCTACTGCTCCTTGATGCCACACTTGATCAAATGCTGCCTTGATGACAAGGGCAGCCACATTCACCTCACCTCTGGAGTTCAGCTCTTTTGTCCATGCTTAGCCCAGGCTTGTAATGAGGTCAGGAGCTGAGTAGCCTGAGTGGAAACCAAACCGAGCATCGCTGAGCAGGTTACTGCTGCATAAGTGCTGCTTGAAAGGACTGTCGATGAAATCTTCCAGCAAACCTTGCTGATGATCAAGAGTAGAATGATGGCGCGGTAACTGACCTTATTGGATTTGTCCTGCTTTTTGTGGATAAGATATAAGTAGGCAATTTTCCATTGTCAGGTAGATAGTGTTGGAGCTGTAGCAGCTAAGCTAGGGCAAAGCTAGTTCTGGAGCACAGGTCTTCAGTACTACTATCAGAATATTGTCATGGCCTATAGCCTTTGTAGTATCCAGTGCCTTCAGCCATTTCTTGATATTATGTGGAGTGAATCTAATTGGTGGAAAACCAGCATGTGATGCTTGGAACTTCAGGAGAATGCTGAGATGGATCATCCACTCTGCACTTCTGGCTGAAGGTTGTTGCAAATGCTTCAGTCTTGTCTTTTGCACTGATGTGCTGGGCTCCCACATCATTGAGGATGGGGATATTTGTGGAGCCTCCTCCTCTGGTTAGTTGTTCAATTGTCCACCACTATTCATGACTGGGTGTGGGACAACTGCAGAGCTTTGATCTGATCCATTGGTTGTGGAATCACTTAGCTCTGTCTATGCAACTTCTGCTGTTTGGCATGCACATAAACCTGTGCTGGTTGGCACATCAGTTTTAGGTATGCCTGCTGCTGCTCCTGCCAAGCTCTCTGCATGCCTCATTGAACTGGGGTTGATCTACTGGCTTGATGGTAATGATAGAGCGAGGGATATGCTGGGTTATGAGGTTACAGATTGTGATTGAATACAATTCTGTTGCTGCAGATGACCCACAACACCTCATGGCGGTCCAGTTTTGAGCTGTGTTACGGACAGGGGGCGGGTTAATTTAAACAGCGCTAATTTCTCCTCTCACCACCCTTCTATAAACAAAAAGGTATTTTGATTTGTTTCCCTCTTTATAAGTGATGACATATTTCCCAAACCTTCAGTTTTGGTGTTATCCAATTTCTATTAATAGCTCCACAGCAAACTTGAGATAAGAGGAACTCAAAGGGTTTGTTTCTTTGTATACACTCACAACATGGGAGGAGGGTAGCAACATTGCCTCTTTTGCATTCAAACAGCAAAAGAGGAACAGAGAAAAGAAAGGTTTACAGTGCAGGCACCACAGAGAGAATAAATATTGTTTCGCGAGAGTTCTGAGTCCAGAATCAAAGTCCAATGAGGTATTCCTTCATGGAGGTCAGTGGGTTGAAGACCAATGCTGTATAATCACTTCTCCAATGGAGTTGTTTCCACATGGTGAAATAAGCATGCAGAGATGGATCAGTGTTGTAGGCGATAGTACAGAAGTTCCAACAGAGAACAGTGTAGATGGGGGTTAGGTATTCAATCTAGGCAGAGCTCCTTTTCTGTGAGGCTGCTTGTTAGATGGTAAAATGGCACACTGAGTTTGCAGTATAGCAGGGCAGTATAACTGGTTACACAAGTCATAAGTCCGTGCCACATGACTCTCACCTCTCCACATTGTCTTTGACAAGGGACGCGTATCCCTCATCTGGGTCTCCAAGATGATTAAATGTCTCAACCATTAAGAATTGAAGGAAAGATTGTGGGCCCCTTTGTCCTAGGAGATGAGTAGACTCCATTTGGCCAACCTGGGTTATGAAATGCAGATGGCCTTTGCAGAGTTCTCTTTGAATTTGGTCTGTGCAGCCCACAGAGGGGTTGCAAGTGTCTCTTCAGAGATAATGAGGTACAGGTTTCTTCAATTATGCCAGGTAGCTCCTTTTATTCAAGCAGACAGACATAGCTTCACCCATTTTAAAATGTCTTTGCCCAGTTTTTAAAATTTTAGGAATAGCCATGAGGATATCTATATATAGTTTCTAAAAATATATAATGTGAGTTCTTAGCCCCACCACAGCTACTAGATTTGTTCTGAATCTATTACATTTAGGACAGTGGTAGTGCCAAATAACGCAATGGATGGCATTCTTAGTGTGAAGAAGAGATTCCACAAGTTCTGTGTCATGGTCACTTCTACCAATACTGTCATGGGCAGGTGCATCTACAACAGGTAAGCTGGTGAGAGTGAGGTCAAGTAGGCTTCTCTCTCTCGATGGTTCCCTCACCACCTGCCACATTCCCAGGGCGGAATCATCCTAGATTTGCACTGAGTGTGATAGCGTCTGGTAAAACAACATTTTACCTGCCGCCGCAATGGTGGTTTTTCACACCTTATCATCCCAAACCTGCCACATTAATTATACATTCCCGAGATACATGCCATACCAATGGCGGGTGGGCTCTGATTCACCTGTCACGCCGTCGCCACTTCATCAAGCCGGGCACCACATTTAAAGTACAGCTGTGCTCAGTACTTCCAGCCCAGAACTGCAGCAAAGAAGACATGACCGCGAAAAGCAAAAAGACTGCAGCCCTTGAGCACCTTTGGGATGCCATGGCGGCCAACTGTTATGTCCTGTACCCACGCTTTGGCCACAGGAGGGGCAGTTACATTACCACTCCAACTTGGTAGCCGGTGGCAGTGGTGATCAGTGCCAATGTTGCACAGAAGAGGTTGGCCATCCAATGCAGATGGAGGATGAATGATCTCATCCATGCAGCCAGGGTATGGCAACCACCTCATCTCTCTAAACTCACACATTCAAGCCCACCACACTTTCACAGGCATCTCACCTACTGCCAGCTCAAGAGACATCACCACCCATTCTCAGACACATATCCTCACATGTCCATCTGGCCCCATCTCCTCTGGAGACTGCCTCCTCAGCCCTCACCATCTTGAGGCCACTTGCACAGATCAACATGTGCCCCCACAAACATCCTGGGATACCCCCTTCCCCAGTGCAGCCCTCACCCTGCAGCCTCTTCCCTTGCCTGAGGCCACTTCTTCCACTTCCCCAAGCAAGACCATGCCCTGCAACCATTGAAAAGCCAACCCACCTGGTAGGTAGAGACCTACCCATGAACCCCCCTGAAAGTGATGTGGTGCTGTCTGTGAAGCCTTTTGCTGATGACTGTGAGTGCTGACTGAAGCAAAGTCGGAAAATAAACCTCAAAGTCCCAAGTGAAGTGCAACCTGTCAAGTGCACACCTTATATAAGCTGTTGTGAAACACGTCAACGTGTTTTCCCATGGGCAGACGTGGGGTTTAGGGGGGGGATGAGTCTGGCGGACTGTCCTGATAATGATGTCCTGATGTATTACAACGAGGTCCCTGACGTCCGATATTGGGGAACGTGGCCCCCTATTGGCGTGCAGAGTGGATGATCGCAAACAGGCTTCACGACATTGTGAAACAGATTTCTGGCCCTCTCGCCATATTGTCCACTCATGCCTCTGGACAGGCCTGATGCTAGGGGGCATGGAAAATCCCAGCACCCAGTACGGCAGATGTCTATCAGGGCTCAGTCAGTTCGGTCAGTAGTGGTGCTACTGAG
The DNA here is from genome assembly GCF_017639515.1 of Carcharodon carcharias. Lineage (NCBI taxonomy): Eukaryota > Metazoa > Chordata > Chondrichthyes > Lamniformes > Lamnidae > Carcharodon > Carcharodon carcharias. Next base: position 61,786,041 of record NC_054486.1, read on the forward strand.
CCAATCTTGGCGATGGGCATTGAAGTTCCCCACCCAGAGTAAGCTCTCTGCTCTTTCCACCTTCAGTGCTTTTTCCAAGTGGTGTTCAACATGGGGGAGCACTGATTTATCAGCTAAGGGAGGGAGATAGGTGGCAATCTGCAGGAGGTTTCCTTCCCCATATTTGACCTGATGCCATGAGAAATCATGGGCTCCAGAGTCAATGAATACCTCCGTGCAGCCACCTCTACTGTATCTGTCCTATCAGTGGGATGTGGAGGCGTCTGGGATATTGGCTATAAGGTATGATTCCCTGAGTATGATTATGTCAGGCTGTTGCTTGACTAGTCTGTGGGACAAGCTCTCCAAACTTTGGCACAAGCCCCCAGATGTTAGTTAGGAGGACTTTGCAGGGTTTATTGGGCACAGTATGCCTTTGCCATTTCCAGTGCCTAGATCAATGTCAAACAGTCTATCCAGTTTTATTCCTTTTTGATTCTTCTGTAGCCATTTGATACAATTGAGTGGCTTGCTAGATGATTTCAGAGGGCAGTTAAGAGTCAGCCACATTGCGTGGGTCTGGAGTCACATATAGATCTGACTAGGTTAGGACAGCAAATTTACTTCCCTAAAGGGACATTAGGCAACTAAATGTATTTTTATGACAATCCAATAATGGTCACCATTACTGAGACTGACATTTTTCTAAATTCGAGCTTTATTAATTAATTAAAATTTAGTTCCACCAACTGCCATGCTGGGATTTGAACACATGTGTCCAGAGTATTAGCCCAGGCCTCTGGATGCATAGTCCAGTTATATTACCACTACACCACCACCCGCATAATATTCTGAAATGTTCCATCCCCTTCTTAAATATAGGAATTACACCAGCTATCCGCCAATCCTCAGGCAATACAACGCTTTTTAACGGATTATTAAATAGGAATAGTGATGCATCTGCTATTTCTTCCCTAGATTATTTTAAAATACCTGGAGGCAATCCATCTGGACCAGGATTTTTATCCTCTTTGAAATTGTTTTCTATATTCAATACATCATCTTTTTCATTCTAAATGCACTTATCTCATTACTCATCTCATCATTCAAAGTCACGTCAACCTGCCCTTATCATCACCTTAAAGTTTAGTGGGCTGTAACCTCCGACTTGCATTGGAAGCACTGGTCGGCAGAACTTAGAAGGAATAAATGCCCACTTATCTGGTCTTGAAAATAACATTGACATTCCCGTTTGCTAGAGCTGCTTGGGGCCTGCATCAAAAGACTCAGGTCTTTTGCAATACTTAGTTTGGGCAGTTACTCTATAGCAAATTGTGGTGCAGTACCTGTGTACGACAGATGGGGGAGCCTCTGCGCAATACATTAATTAAGATTTCAAAATTGAAGAGAGCCATTATTGCAGCTCTGGACCATGAGATTTGGACATTTTCAGGTTAATTCCTTCATTTGGGTGACACTGCAGCTGCAACGATTCCAGTCTCCCCAGGGAAAGAGACTGCATCAGGTCTCAGTCAAGTGTAGCACTTCAAGGTCCGAAGGGGGGAAGTCCAAGGTCGGATGGGGGGTGGTCCAAGGTTGAGGGGTGTTGTGGGGTCCAAGGTTGGGGGAGAGGTGGGTGGTGTCGGAGGTCCGGGGGGAGGTAGGGGTAGTCCCGTGGAGGGTCGAAGGTGTGGGGCAGTGCCTGGGGTTGGTCTGGGTCTTTGCAATAGTTACTCAGGAGGTAGAAGAGGTTTTAATTCTTCTAACTTTTTCTTGGTAACTATTGGTATAACCCTGGCGGAACCATCCGAAGTTTGCAATTTAAACTGCATTTTCGGTTGGTTCCCAGCGCAGCGCAACTGACCAGAGGAAGTGTGCACTTCTGGGCAAGTGCCGTGCCAAGCCTTACCTAGGCCAGAGGGGTTTCCTGGCACATCTTTGGGGTATCCCCCAAATCTGACACTGGGGAGCGTGGAAATTACGGGCCATTATATTATGCTAACTGTCCCTACTTTTACTTCTCTATATGCTCTGGTTCATCCCCCATTATGAGATTCAATAATGAATCTTCCCTTGTTGGGCTCTTCACATATTGTAGGAACTCTATTCCTTTAAGCCCTTTACCTACCCCTTCTGTCCAATTAATATCAGGGCAGCTGAAATCCCCCATGATTATTATTCTGTGTTTTTTTACTCAATTCTCGAATATTTCTGCATATTTCATCCTCCACCATCCTTCCACTATTAGGCACTCTCTAGACAACACCCATTAGCATGATGAATCCTTTATTATCTTTTATCTCAATATGGATTCTATTTGTAATCTGTTTTAGGTCTATTTGTCTTAGAGTTACTGAAATGTGCTCCAAATATTAATTGCTCAAATATAATTGATCCCAAACGATTACTGAACATATTTTAGCCTGTTCCTTTTAAATATCATTTCGAATTGGTGGACATTCTAGGTGACATCTGCTCCATGTCATAAAGCAAAACTTGATTTAACTCCAAATCAGTTTTGGAATGAGTGCTAATAGATGGAACACGCTGCAACAAGGCTTGTGATTCCACTGTCAAGTTGATTCTGTTGGTAATATTGTCACCTCCACCAGGAGATTGTGATTAAAATCCAACCTCTGTGCAAAGCATATAATAAAGCACAGCAAAACCTTGCCCTTCTTGGGCGTTACATTCCCCTGAAAGCTCGCAAATGGCAAAATTGCGAATGTTGGACATGCTTTTCAATGGGACTCAATTAGATGGGCTCCAGTCATGCAAGGGCAGCATTGGTTTGGGCAGTTACTCTATAGCAAATTGTGGTGCAGTACCTGTGTACGACAGATGGGGGAGCCTCTGAGCAATACATTAATTAAGATTTCAAAATTGAAGAGAGCCATTATTGCAGCTCTGGACCATGAGATTTGGACATTTTCAGGTTAATTCCTTCATTTGGGTGACACTGCAGCTGCAACGATTCCAGTCTCCCCAGGGAAAGAGGAAAGAGGGAGAAGAAAATGCGGATAAGGGAACATTGTCCACATGATGGGCGATGTGGTGTACAAATTACAAAGCACAGGTCAGTGAAAACATGACAGAGGGAGTCACGTATGGCGGGAGTTGACTGTTTACTGATACTTCAGTGCTGTACTGAGGGAGTACTGCATTTTTAAAGGTGCAGTCTTTCAGATGAGATGGTAAACTCATCTCATGAGAACAGACCAGATTCAAGGAGAAGTAGATTTTTTGCCTGATGCTTCCCTCTATCATAAACAAGTTGATTGGCTATTCATTTTTGGGAACTTACTGTGCACAAGTTGGCTGTCATGCCACTTAAAACAATAACTGCATTTCAGTAGTAATTCATTCATATTCTTCCTTTCATTAAACTTGGAGTTCCACCCAAATCCTCATTTCCTCCAACCAAGTGATTTACACAGGCAGTGTGATAGCACAATGTGGCCCTTGGTTTATGCATTGTAATTGCTCAATTAGTTAATGGGGTGTTTAGTCCATTCAGGTAACAGTCCTAAGATTGTTTTTTTTTTGTTGTTTCAACAAAGTCACCAACACATTTATTTAAATGGTTTAACAACTGTTAGAATAATTGTAAACAATAAAAGGAATTTTAGCTGCATATGGTAACCAAATCATTAGGATTAATGCTAATAGTAATTTCCACCCTCTCTGAGCATAAAAAATAAGCTGGACTTCAGTACACAATGCACAGAGTAAACATCACAGCATGTATCATTCAATTTTACAAACCTCTTAAATATGTAATATATCATGTAGCAGCAATAAATGTGGAAACCCTATTGTGTTCTAAGACAAAAAAGGTTGCGAACAATAATTAACATTACAGCTAGGTCATTGGAGAGGCATGTTGTCTTCTTAAAGGTAAGGAAAAGGTTTTCTAGGGACATCCCTTTGGCTATGATGAAGTCCAGCTTTCCCATCAGCTTTTTACAATGGAGCTAACCCTGGATGTCATAGCAGTTTCCTGTAATTCACATCATAGACCTGACCTATTGGGAGATGTCAAATAAATTTGAGGTAAGTTTATAATTTTCTTCTCTAAATAGCAGGATTATTTTCACTAAAACATACTCTGAGATTTTCCTTCCTCTTGAATTATTATAGTACTAGTCAATTTTTCACAGCATTATTCATTGCGAGGCAAGACTATAGCCCATGTTGGGGTGAAACAGATTACAAGGTAATGGGATAATTAGATCCTGAGGGGGTCAGGAGAAATATTGGTGGCAGGAACTGAACTGGACCTGCCGTAGAAATACTGTGGCTACAAGAGCAGGTCTGAGGTTAGGGATCCTGTGGCGAGTAACTCACCTTCTGACTTCCCAAAGCCTATCCACCATCTACAAGACACAAGTCAGGAGTTTGATGGAATACTCCCCACTTGCCTGGATGAGTGCAGCTACACAACACTCAAGAAGCTCGACACCATCCAGGATAAAGCAGCCCACTTGATTGGCACCCCATCCACAAACATTCACTCCCTCCACCACTGAGGCACAGTGACAACAGTGTGTACGACCTACAAGATGCATTGCAGGAACTCACCAAGACTCCTCACACAGCACCTTCTAAACCCACGACCTCTACCACGTAGAAGGATTTAGGCATCAGACACGTAGGAACACCACTACCTGGAAGTTCCCCTCCAAGCCACTCACCATCCTGACTTGGAAAAATATCACTGTTCCTTCACTGCCGCTGGGTCAAAATCCTGGAATTCCCTCTGTAACAGCACTCTGGGTGTTCCTACACCACATGGACAGCAACAGTTCAAGAAGGCAGCTCATCACCATCTTCTCAAGGGCAATTAGGGATGGGTAATAAATGCTGGCCTAGCCTGCAAAGCCCACATTCCATGAATAAATAAAAAACAAATGAGAGTGTAGCAGAGCCAGGAAGAGAATGATGGGATGGGTTGGGAACAAAGGAGAAGGACAGGAATTGAGGCAAAGGTGGATGGGGAATTATTGGGTGATATGTGTGCATTACAAAGGCTAGTTTTTTAGCTCAAGATGGAAGCTGCTGCTGAGTCGCTTCTGGGTGAGTGTCATGATTTTTCTCAGTATGCAGAGAGAGGGGAATTTTTTCTCATTCAATGAGGTGTTGATGTCTGTGGGTTGCAGGAATAGATCCAGATTTGTTTTAAATAGATACGTTGGGGGACTGGAGGAGGTGCACACATCAGTCCAGCGAGGATGAAAGGGGAAAGCTGAGTTTGTGCTCCTTTAAGTGGGGGAAGGCCCCACTTGTCCACATTTCTGCTAAGTTAGGAAGATATAGGATTTCTGTTCAGTGTTGCAGGTGTTGGTGGAGTTGGAGTTGTTTGGGTGGATTTGGGCAGTGGCTGTGGCTATGACTGAAAAGCATCTTAGGCAGGGCAGTGCAGCTCAGTGACGGCACCCGGATTGAATTTCAACCTCATCAAATATCACTTTATAGTAAAGCCCAGGTAGCTGTGCTTATTGCAGAAGCACTTGGCTCCCAAGGTAATTCCACAATGCTGACTCTCCTAAGCTACCTTACTTTACTCTTTTCCAATTGCCCTACATCAAGGTGGACACTATCCTTTTATCTACCTCTGCAGTATTAGAACTATTTCCCTTGCCCATCAAGCTAAATCACACAAGGGCTCCCATGCCCTAGCCTTAAACTCAGTTTCTCTCTAACTGCTCTCGCAAGTTTTCCCATGCTGTCTGAAAGCTCATCTCATCCACAAAACCCCCACAATCTGCTCCTTGGACCCCAAGCCCACTACACTGCTGACCAACAATGCAGCCTGACTTCCATCCTAACACACATTGGAAATTATTCCGTCTCTTCAGCTATTGTCACCCTTCCTTTCAGAACTGCTTCACCACTCCACAAAAAAAAATCCTCAATGTCTCTGACCTTGGAAAAGACTTCAGAATCTCTAAACACCCTTTACCCTACAAAGTCCTTGAATGTGCTGTCACCTCCCATATCAGTGACCATCTCTCCCACAACTTGATGTTTGAATCACTCCAAACTGACTTCCATCGCTCCCACTGCACTGAAGCAGCCTTAGCCAAATTCAACAATGACATTCTCTGAGACATCGAGCACGTAGCCTCTTCCTTCTCGCCCTTTAACACTGATAATGAGATCATCCTCCAATACTGTTGTTTCAAGCTCAGTGTGACTGCCCTTGCTTGGTTCTGCTCTTACCTATTCAGTCATAGAGAGGGCATCTTCAACAATGCATTTTGTTTCCCACCCTATCTCATTACGGCTAAAGCCCACTATTAATCTAACCTTGGCATCCTCCTGTTCCACACACACATCAATGACATTCAGGTTTACCTCTCCACCAACTCTCTCAATCTCTCCACTGCCTCTGTGATATTAGAATTGTCCAATATTCTTAGATGAGCCATAATTTCTTCATAATTAGCAATACATGCATTCTTAGTCCAAAAAATGTAATTCTTTAGGAAAATAATGGCAGTATAGTGGCTTTAACAGCACAGTATTTAATAAGTATTTACCTTTTTGAATTCATTCCCCTTTGAGGAATGCACTTTCATTTCCCTCTTAATCTGACTTCGACAGCTGTTTACAAAAAGTTAGCAAGCCCTTTTCTCTAATCTTTGTTTCATTGTCAATCTCTCATTGCCTGAATGGAAAAAGTGGTGAAAATGGTCAATTGGCAACCAAATCTGCAATAATTATCACAATTATGCTCCATTTTTCTTCGTCAAATTTGACAAGAAAATTGTGTGTGTGTATATTTACACATTTATTTTAATTTTGCCTTCATTTATTTAAGACCTTGGTTGTGTAATGATAGGGGTAATGAAAGCTTTGTTTATTAAACATATTCTTAGCTGATAATGACTGCAACCAATTTATTAAAAAAACAAATTAAATAGACCTGTTAAATGAACAGAGACAAAGATTTGAAATTTCTGGGAAAGGTCAGGATCTACCTTTCAGTTACATTTGTAACCAAAGTGTTTGAATCACTGTGAGCCAAATCTTCCGAGGCATGACAATCACGGTCTGATTTCCACTATTTTTTTTATTTTTAAAACTATCTTATATTTCCTATTTTCTTAATTTGCACTGGAGCTCTGCATTTCTCACCAGGACTTCTGAACAAGGCCTCTTCAGAAATGCAGAATGCATTTGCTCTGGGAGTCCTTCCTTCGTAGGGCAGGGTGATCGGGGGAAGCCATACACCATTTTTACGGCGCTAGCTGCAGTATTGCAGTAAGTAGAAGAGCTTAAAGGTTCCAAAGCGACTTTGAGAAGCCACGGAGAGAAGGTAAGTGCGTAAGGTAAGTGGGTGAGGGGGTAATGTGGCAGGTAAGTGGATGAGGCAGTAGGGTGGAAGATGGGTAAGTGAGGTGGTAGGGAGGCTGGTGGGTTGGTGAGGGGGTAGGGTGGCAGATGCATGGTTGAGGGACAGGGTGGCAGGTAGTTAAGAAGGTAAGGTGGAAGGTGGGTGGGTGGGTGGTGGGTAGAGGGGTTGGTGGGTTGGTGAGGGGGTAAGATGGCAGGAAATGGGTGAGGGAGTAGAGTGGCAGGTAAGTGGGTGATAGGGTAGGTGACAGGTTATAAAAACAAAAAACTGCAGATGCTGGAAATCCAAAACAAAAACAGAATTACCTGGAAAAACTCAGCAGGTCTGGCAGTATCGGCGGAGAAGAAAAGAGTTGACATTTCGAGTCCTCATGACCCTTCAGCAGAACTGGGTGAATCCAAGGAGAGGGGTGAAATATAAGCTGGTTTATGGTGGGGGGGGGGGGGGCGGTGTTGGTTGGGGAGAGAGAAGTGGAGGGGGGTGGTGTTGTTGAAGGGACAAGCAAGCAGTGATAGGAGCAGATAATCAAAAGATCTCACAGACAAAAGAACACAGAGGTGGTGAAGTTGGTGATATTATCTAAATGAATGTGCTAATTAAGAATGGATGGTAGGGCACTCAAGGTATAGCTCTAGTGGGGTTGGGGGGGCATAAAAGATTTAAAAATAATAGAAATAGGTGGGAAAAGAAAAATCTATATAAATTATTGGAAAAAACAAAAGGAAGGGGGAAGAAACAGAAAGGGAGTGGGGATGGAGGAGGGAGTTCAAGATCTAAAGTTGTTGAATTCAATATTCAGTCCGAAAGGCTGTAAAGTGCCTAGTCGGAAGATGAGGTGTTGTTCCTCCAGTTTGCGTTGGACTTCACTGGAACAATGCAGCAAGCCAAGGACATACATGTGGGCAAGAGAGCAGGGTGGAGTGTTAAAATGGCAAGCGACAGGGAGGTTTGGGTCATTCTTGCGGACAGACCACAGGTCGGACAGGTTAGTGAGAGAGCAGGGTGGCAGGTAATTGGTGATTGGGTAGGTGACAAATCAGTGAGGGGGCGGGGTGGCAGGCAAGCGGGTGGTAGGGTAGGGTGGGTCGGGGGCCTAGTCATGTGGTCAGGTAGTTGGGAGGATAGTCCTGTGGTCGGCAGTAGTCGGGTGGTGGGTTTGTGAGGTAAATGGTGTGGCCAGGTGGGTAGTCGAGTCATGGGATATGTTTGGGAAGGGCTCAGTAGTATAGGAATTACAACTGGTTTTAATCCTTATAACTTTTCCTGAGTAACTATTCTGGTGAGTGAGTCAGAACCATCCGAAATCTCCAATTCTCACTGACAGCTCTGGGGAGGGATCCCAATTGCCCATCAGAAGTCCAAATTTTCTGGGCAGTTCCCACATAGTCAACGCACCAGGACTTCTGAGGGGTCCCCCAGTGCATCTTGTGGAGTACCTCCGAGATGCAATCATCTGGAGATCGGAAGTTCTATGTCTTTGATTTTGTAAATGTGTTTTCACCTCACAGGCCAACATTTTGAAACAGGAGATTAAAAATCATTTGCTTGCCTAATAGCAGCGTGGAATTAAACAATAGCAACCATGTGATTCCAGCCTAGTTTATGACCAGTCAGCCGATGTTGAATTGAGTCAGATGTTTGGATGCTGCAACTGACCACATTGCATCTGAGTTAGAGAGGAGGGCAAAAAATATTCACAAGCTTTGGTATCCCCAGGTGTTCAGTGAGTCATGTGCATGCAAACATTGGGAGGGGGTTAGGTCAAGTGCAACTGCAATGCTGTACAAATGGAGCCAGGTGCTCACATGAAGAATGGACATGAGGGAGGTTCCAAAGGGCTACTGGAATCTCAACAAGAGTCACTGCCTTTAGGAGAGAAGTAAACTAGCAAAAATTAAGAAGAAAATTTACACCTTAAAATAATGACTATTGATTCAGCACCATATTATTTATCCTTCAGGTGTTTTGAATACGTGGCTGAAGCAAAGTGGAGTGGGGGATGTATGTGAAGCTGGATTAGCACAGAAGGATAATAATGGGTTGGGTAGCTCAGTAGGATCAGTTGTGGCAGCAGTAAAGCAGCATAGGCTCTAGAGCATTACAGTACAAATCTGAGGTCAAGATTGCACAGTGTGCTGGTTCGGTCCCTCCTGCCTTACTGCATACAGGCACTAAAGAGGGTACAGCAAAGGGCAACTAAACTGATAATTAGAATCGGTCACCTAAATTGTGAAGGGAAGCTACAAAAGCAAGAAATACTTACATTGGAGAAAAGGATGCTCTAAGTGATCTTGTTAATATGTTTCCAAGTTGTGTAACAAGGGCAGAGATTCTAGAAGGGAGCATTGCTTTCTAGAGGGCTTGGTTTTCTAAGTTAGAAAACGGAAAGGTGAAAAGGCAGTTTAGAGTTAACCACTGTCAATGGTAAAAGCATGGAATAAACAGTTACAGGTAGAGGTGAAAACTGAGTGCATCAGCAAATTCAAGAATGAATTGGAGAAGAAAATTGATGGAAGAACGTGAAATGGGTGGGATGGAATACTTCCTCGACTCTGGGATCTGCCAGTTGAATCAAAATGATCTTCTCTGATCCTCCACTTTCCTGCGATTGGGCTGGAAACAAACTATTATTGTACAGGCTGTGTGTTTAGCAGCCATATATTTAGCATTACATTGTAAATAATATGTGTCTCCTTTGAAATTCATCTTGGATGTGAGCAAACTTTAAATGATAAGATGTAAACACATGATCTGAACAAATCAATAGCTTGTGAATATAATGCACACAAACTTGTTTGATGTTTCAGGTTGAGAATGCTGTACCAGAATAAAATATGGGCACACTTTTACCAGGATTGGTACAGGATGAAGCACAGATTTACCACTTTACCCTTCCTGAGATCACCTTCCTTTTCTGTAAATTAAATTTCCAATGGTCAATAATCTTTGGGTGCTATAACTGATTATCAGTAAATCAGAATAATTCTTAATTTATTAGGACCAATCTTGAAGTACCTTTAAATTTAAAAAAATATTTTTTGTCAACTGAATAGCTTAAATCTGTAGAAATTGTACAGAAATTGTTGCTGTTTTAGAATCAAAAATGCCTGACACACTTTAATGCTCGTTAAGTTAGATCTTCTTCAACCTGTATTCCAGAAGCCAGCCCCTAATGATTATGCTGTTACGCCAACGGGTGTACCTGTTTATCTGGATCCACAGTTCTCATGTTGATCTACAGAAAACAGGTTTCATGGCATAAATGTAGAAGATGTGAATAGGATTTTACACTTTGGTGAAACTTCAACAGGGCAGGAATTCTTTGCGAAGCAAAGAACCAAATGACTTTGCAAGATTGGGATATTTAAATATTGCTGAAAAAAGACACATGCTATCTAAGCTTTGCGTCCTGCACTCATCAGGATAGTCACAAGAAATTACCAACTATGATGGGGGAATCAACAATTTATACTGCATGAGAAGAGAGTGCTGATCAGACCCGGGGGCATTGCCATTTAGAGTGCAACATGGAGGAGTTAGCAGCCCAGCTTTGTTCAAATACAAACCGGGTAGGTTAATTCTGATTGGTCAAGGCATTGCTCTGGGGAATGAACCAAGGAATGACAGTTCCCTAAGCTTTAGTTTAGATGAAAAAGGTGCAAAGTACAATGCCTTATGTGTGAATATATGTGGCTTCTAGCATGTATAAGTGGGCCACAATGCAAGCCCAACTGACAATCTTAAATTAGTTTTCAGTACAATTCTTAGCATAATCAGGATTGTTTAGCAGGCATTGTCCAATCATGGAATCACATCTTTTTGGACACTATGGACATAATTTTCTGAGCCCGCTGGTGGTGGGCATGATAGGTGATGTGCATGGAAAATATGGCGTGACCTACTTCACGATGGCGTGAAGGCAGGTCACAATCGTCCACCCAGCCCACCAATGGTGGGCCACATTTCTCACCATCGGTCACTGGGGAGCTAATTGTAATACATTAGCATATAATAAAAAGGCCATCCCGCCAGGCTCTTGGAACCCCGCCATATCATCCATCCACATGGGTGGGAAAGCACACCAACATATTTTACAACAGCACACAGGCGACATGCACTTGGCAGCCTTCATTTTGGGGGAACTGAGGTGAGTGAGCAGCAGCGTTCTCCACAGCTCACCTGTTGTTTACAGGCCTCAGGGGTGCCGGGATGCTGGGGCAACTGATGCCTGGCTCCGGAGGCGACTGCTGAATGGGGGTGTGTGGGGGCAGGTGCTGGCCAGCCTTGGAGGCGACTGCTGAATGGGGGTGTGTGGTCAAGTGCTGCCGTGGTGCTGCATCCCGCACACAGACAATTGAGCTGGGGGCGGGGTAAGCGAGGGGAGTGGCTACCTGTTAGGGACACCTGTATAAACTGACCATGCCTCTGCAACTAAGACAGATCAGACACAGCCACAGTGATATGATCGGAGTTGGGGTCCTAGCCTGCCCGCTCATGCAAGCAACACAGTGGCATGAAAGGGCCTACCAGGCGCCAGACACCTTACCCACCACCCCCCCCCACACACCCCCAGCACAGACTTTGAGTCCGCCACCACTTTATTGGATGTGGAGCAGTTGGGCTGTTCACATTGTACGATCTCCTCGCCAATACTGGCCATGTAGCAGTCACTGCTGGAGGTGCTCACAGACCCTTGCAATCTCAGCATCCCGGTTTGGACCAGTGCCCCCCATGTTGCAGGTTGACAGGGCAGCCAATCAGCGCACTCATCTCTGGCCAAGCGAGGGGTGACCAGCACTCTCCAGGAAGCATTAAGGGTGGGTCACACAGAGCCAGGAAAGGTGCTAAGTACAGCCTTGGTAACCACATCCTTCTCTCTCTCATGCCGCAGGAGGACCACGTCAGGATTATGGATTCTGGTGACCTAGCTGTATGCCTGATGGCCTACAGAGAATGAAGAAGACTGAGGAGAGAGAGCGACTGAGGCACGCGGCCTCACAAAGGCAGGAGCAACAGCTTCATGAAGAAGCAGCAGCTAGAGCTCCCGCACACCCTGCCCAGGAGCAACAGTGCGCCATGGCTGGTCGGCGCCTAGCAACACTCAGGGTTAATAAACTCCCCCTGTCATTCCAGCAAATGACTGGGAACCAGTGTTGCCAATGACTGCGCATATCCAGGGACCTGGTGGCTCACATCTGCCACTTACTGCAGCACTTGGTGCCAAGGGGGCATGGAGGGCATCCAGTGCCAGTGGGTGTGAAAGTGACCAGGGCATTCAATTTCTATGCCAGTGGCTCCTTTCAGGGCTCCACAGGTGACCTCTGTGGGAATTCACTATCCGCCACCCACAAGTGCATCAATGAGGTCATGGATGCCATCTTTTCCATGGCACACAACTTTATGCATTTCGCCCGGGACTGGGACAGCCAGGATGCAAGGGCCATTGGATTTGCCATGATCCCAGCATTCTCATAGGTGCAGGGTGCAATTGACTGCACTCACGTGGTGCTCAGGTCTCCATCGCTACACTCGGTGGACTTCATCAACCGCAAGGGCTTCCACTCACTGAACATGCAGCCAGTACGCGACCACCAGAAATGCACACTGCAGGTGTGCGCAGGTTTCCAGGGAGTGTGCACGGCGCCTACATCTTCAGTCACTCACAGATCCCTGGGGTCTTCCAGGGTCCACAGAAGCTGCAGAGTTGTCTCTTTGAGGACAAGGCTACCCGCAGAAACAATGGCTGATGACACCCGCGCGGCAACCTCAGACTGCAGCAGAGCAACGTTATAATGAGGCTCATGCAGCAGATCGCAACTTGGTGGAGAAAACCAGCTGAAGATGAGGTTCTGGTGCTTGGACCAGTCTGGTGGAGCCCTGCAATACAGTCCGCAGAGGGTGTCACGCCATCATCATCATCTGCTGTGCCCTTTACAACCTGGTGCTGTAACGGGGAGAGGAGCTGGCTGAGGAGGAAATGGAGGAGCTGGAGGTCTCCTCCGATAAGGAGGATGGCGATGGAGATGAAGGTGATGCGATTGTCGTGACGACGACGGGGATGAGGCTCTCGCATTGGCTAGAGGAGGCGGGTGCAATCGGGAGGCCCTCACTGCTGCCAGATTTGTGGGGGATGATGATGACATGCAGTGAGGTGACCCCATAGATTCTCACATCACAGTTGTGAAGGTTTGACTCCAGTCTGGCTTATGGCAGCGCCAATACCCTCTGTGAGAATGCTCCTGTCATGGAGATGCAGTAGAGATCGTAATAGTCGCTCTTGTGCAAAAAGGTTTCATATCTGAGTGACAAGAACACTGCTCATCAGAACAAGGAGCCGCAGGCAGGGAGACCTTCTTAGGAGTTTATTGGCAGTAGTGAACAGTATGTACAAGTGATCAACACCCGTGGCCAGGCTGTATAGCTACATTTACCTAACTTTCCTAACCCTGCTCCCTGGACATCCACAGCGGGGGTGGAGGCAGCCTGCTGACTGTGACACCCTGTCTGTGATGACTTTGGCGGGCTTCCTATGGAGGGCCGAGATTTGGAGGACCCTGGCCTGCTTTCGGGGTCCTGCTGTTTGGCAGTGTCTCCCTCCTCGGCCTGTGAAGCTGGATCTGCGGAGGTCACATTAAGAGGGGATTTGGATGGCCTGTCACTCCCAGAGTCACCTGGGTGGATGGCCATGGAATGTGCACGTGCTGATCCTCCTCCCTATCGGCGCCTGAGGACCCCTGGCTGACTCTGTGAGTGGTAGGGGTAGCTGGAGTAAGATCAAGCTACCCAGCACCCCTCTCACATAAACACTGTTGGAGGCCAACTATGGCATCAGCAATGGAGTTCAGCCCACACAGCAGTGCAGGAGTGACATCTTGGGCCAAGGTCTCCATGGCAATCGCCATCCTGCCAGTGTTGACCTTGGTGCGTTGCAATGCCGGTACTATCACCTCAGCCTGAAGACAGATGGACTCCTCCATCATGCCTTGCAATCTGAGGAGTGCAGCTGACATCTCTTCCTGTTGTTCCTGAGCTTGACTTTGCAGCTCCAACAACTGTGACAAGACCGAGTCCAACTGACTCGGACTCAGCAACGTTCTGGCCTCCAGCAGTCCTCCAAGTGCTAGTGACGTGGGAAGTCCCTGCCTCCACTTGCTGTGGATCAGACAGTATGATGTGCTCACCAGATTGTGATCCCGAGACTACTCTAAAGCTAGGTCCCACCGAGGTGTGTGTCTCTGCATTGGCGGTAGGTGTGGGTGAGCACTGCGATGGGACTTCAAGGAGGGTGCCGACAGATTCCTCTTCAGAGGTTTCTTTAGGGCCTGATTGGAAGCCCTGGGTCATGGACTCTGTCGACTGTTTGGCAGATGTGCCTGCGAAAGCAAGGGGGTCAATTAGTGAAACAGGACACATCACTCACAGCATGGTTATCTGATGGATGTTGCACTGCTGGACCCTCACTGGTAGAGCAGCGCCGATCTCACCATCAGCACAGGACCGGTTGCCAACCAGCTGGATGGCTCTGTTTTCGAATTCTGTCAGAACTTTGATCTCCGGCATCCCTCCACCTGTCTGCAACCTTTCCCTCCTGTTGTGAGCCAGTTTGTCCTGCATGAATAGAGATGGGGAGAGAGTATCAGGACTCCTGCTGGGCCAGATGATAAGTATGCCTGGCTTGTGTAGGTAGTGTGGGCAGGATGAGGACAATGAAGGTGTGTGTGAGAGAGTAAACGGTGATGTCCCTTGCACTGGCAGTGAGTGAGGCCCTGTGGATGTGTGATTGGTTTGTGAGTGTGTGAGTTGGGAGTGATGAAAAGAGTGATTTACCCTGGCATAACGGAGGAGATCATTCATCCTCTTGTGGCACTGGGTGGCTGTCCTTCTCTGCAGGGCATTCACGCTGACCACCGCTGCCACTGCCTCCCAAGCCGGGTTGGTGACATTGCTACCCATCCTGCGGTCAGAGTGAGGGTAGAGCAAATCTCATCGGGCCTCCACGGCATCCAGCAGTTGCTTGAGGGACCTGTCGTTGAAGTGGGGGACTGCAGTCTTTTTGCCTTTGCTGGTCATGTCTCCCAGACAGCGGTGGTGAGCTAGTGGCAACTGCCTTTTAAAGATGATGGCTGGTTTGATGTAACAGCAGAATGATGGCGAGTGGGTGAATGAGAGCCCACTCGCCATGGAAGTGGCGTGTTTCCCAGGAATGCATAAAAAATGAGGCGGGCTTGGGAAGATACAGTGTGAAAACCTGCCATTTTCCTCAGTGGCTAAGACTCCATTTCACCTGCCTGCTGCCACACTTAGTGGAATTCTGGGAAAATTCAGTCCTATGTTTTGAGTTCAGCAAAACTCAAGTTCTGTACTACTAAGTGACTATATTGAAATATTGCTGATAGGTTTCTCACCACTATCAGGGAGCTGCCTATAGGAAAGGTTGGAAAAACAACTGCAACGGACCTCTGATCCCTGTGGTAGATTGTAGTATTGTATGGCTAGTTTTTGATAAAAATACACCTAACCAATGCAATTGTTGAATATGCTAAGGCAACTTTTTAAAGTACAATAGCCCCTCACCACCAGTGCATTGCTGGACAGCAAGATCACAGCCATTGCTGCTGCTCAGTGTGGCTAGGGCACAAATGTGTATTCTTACTACATATCCTGTACTCTTGCTACCCTCAGTGCTTCTTCCAAAGGGTGTTAGTGAGGTGGACTTTGCGGGGTTGACTGGGCAAGATGTGCCTTTGTCATTTCCATTGTATAAGTCGATGCTGGTTTGTCTGTCTGGTTTTATTCTTACTTGAATTTTCTGTAGTGGTTTGACACAGCTGAATGGCTTATCAGACCATTTCAGAGGGCAGTTAAAAGTGAACCACATTGCTGTGGACCTGGAGTCATATGTAGGCCACCTGGATAAGGACAGCAAATTTCCTTCCCTAAAAGCCACCAGTGAACCAGATGGGGTTTTAATCTGCCTAACAATTTTACAATCATCATTACACAGACAAGCATTTTATTCCAAATTTATTGATTAATTGAAATTAAATTCCCCAGCTGCCATGAAGGGATTATAACTCATGTCTTCAGAGTATTCTTCCAGGCCTTTGAATTACCAGTCCAGGAATGTTACCACTATGCTACTATCCCCTGACTTAATAACTTTAATGATAGTCTGTCATATTTTATTTTCTCACTGAAAGTGCACACATGAAACGAAAAGCCCTGACAAACTCGTGATTCCCATACAGCAATAGACTGCTTAACAATGAGCAAACACAATAAAGCAAATACAAATATAGCATGGAGTCCTCAAAGGAGGGAAGGGAAGAAACTAAACCTACCATGCGGGACCTCATGCTACAAAGCATATATTTAAAAATATTCCAAATATTTAAAATTACACTACAATCCAACTAACTAAATTACAGCCCTGGGACACAATGAGGATACTTTTCAGGGGGAGTGAGGGAGTTGCAGATTGGTTAAGTAAACCGATGTTACTTCAAACATCTGACATCTAGGAGTCTGAGTAGAAAGCATTCGCCTTTGCAAAAACAACACCTTCCTGCCAGTTCTACTTCATTCCTGTTCCAGGAACAATCCAATGGCTTTTCCCACCTCCGCTGCTGTTTTAACATTGCAAGTGGGGGCCATATTATGCTGGTTGTAGCAGGTCTTCTGTGTAAAAGGTAACTGCTGCATTTATACTTTTTCAGGGAAACATGCAAATTATATTTATATTTGTGAGAGGAAAATCACTTGCCAATACTTTGTAAAGTAACACATTTCAATACAATTTACCTCATCCTAACAAATTATTTATCAAAAAAGTTATGGGGCAACATTTTCCCCCCGTTGTGGGGGGATGTACGGGAGCGGGTGCGGGTGGGCGGGTTCCCAATTGGCGCCCCCCGGTCGGGAGCACGCTGCCATTTTACACCCAGCGTGACATCCGCCAGGAAGCACTGTGCGGGCGGGGGAGGATTCCCTGAGCCAGGAGTGCGCACTTTTGCGCACGTGCACGGAAGAGCTGCCTCAGGGAGATCGGCTCAGATTTGAAACTTCAAATAAAGATGAGAAAAAAATTTCGCTGCCACGTCCCCTCATGTGACACTGTCACATGAGTTGGGACATGTCCATAACTTTTATTTTGAAGTATTCTGAGATTTTTAAATCACTCATGAAACCTCATCCCGCCTGTGGATGAGGTTTCATGCTTTTTCAGAAGCCCGCCTGGCCTCCCAGCCTGCCCACCAACCTTAAGGTTGGACAGGTAAGTCCATTAATGATTTCAATTAGTTTTTTAATGGCCTTAATATGCCTTTGACAGGTCGGCGGGCGCACAGCCGACCCGGCTGCGCCCCCGCCTACCTGAAAATCTAAATGACACGGGGATGATGTCGGGACCCACGCCTGATGTCACCCTGCATCATTTTATGTGTCGGCGAGTGTGCCCCGCCTTTGCTCACTGAACAGAAGATTCTGCCTATGATTTTTAAACCTTGAGCGATGATTGAGAAATTCATTCTTTAAAACTTTCCTTCTGTTCTGAATCATGTCTTGTTGGCATCCTTGCCTGTCTTTGGTTCAGTTATATGAGGTGATATCAGTATCATTTGCAAGCATGGATGTAAACTTTGCTGTTTGAATTAAATTGCACAATTCAGAGGGATGGGAGGAAACAGTAAAACTGGAAAAAATAGATCAAAACTTAAATTATTTTCTTTACAAATAATTCAGAATATTTATTTTAACATTTCTGGCTTTTGGAATATAATGATTGCAGACACTGCTCCACCTAGAGCTCTCTCTGTACCAGTAGCGTGTGTGTGTTTCTCTCTCAATAGTCTCTGTTGGAATTCTCTTTTGCACATCTCACGCAAGCACTTCCTGCTATTCTTATTTCTAAGCCTGACCTCCTGGTGACATTGAGAGAAATAAAAGGAGTGAATAGATTACAGTTGATAATATATTTTAGATTTCAACCATCAGACAGGACATATACTGTTAGTAGGGAGTTGAGACACTGGGTACATCTAATAGGTAATAAATGTGGCCTTGCCCACATACCCAGAACAATTTTTTTTTTAAAGTAGAAAAATGCTATAGACTGGTATGTTTGATACAGCACTTGTAGGTATTTTTCTCTAGCTAATGTTTTTGAAGCTTAAAGGGAATGATAAGGCTGAGCTGCACTCTGTGCCCTGTGAAGAGGACTGGATAGTGCAAATAATGCTACTTTTTCATTCGTTAAGTTTCTTTTTCCCTTTATAATGAGCTTTTATTAGTTATGTGCCTCTCAAAAGATTTTTGGGATTGATGATGCTGGGTCAACCCAGTGTCACCCTATGCGTTGTAAAATAAATGACCTGCATTTACTGAAGTCAAATGTGAACATGATAATGTGTTAAATGATGTGTTCACTGTCTGGAAACTACAAAGGATACAACCTTGAAATTTAAAAAAATACATATAGTCTTCTATTCTATTCTCAGCTCGACAGCATGAGCAAACATTGCTGACACCTCACAGATTTATTTAAAGGAGAAAAAATTGCTGAGGCCTAACTCAGTTAAGTGTCTGTTTAGTATGTTGGGGATGTGATAAGGTAATGTTAATTAAACTATGAAATGGCTTGTCTCTCTGTGGTTTGCATTCTAAGTGAGAAAAATCAATTCACTTACTCAAACTGATCAAGATTTAATTAACATCACTGTGTGCAATTACTCCATAATTAAAGTAATTTAGCTCCTTCCTTTGACTCTCAGTGTCACTGAACAGGCATTTTTAACACCAAGTAGGGAGATAATTAACTAATAGAACAGCTGAAGGCAGGATCAGCTAGACCAGTTGATTTTAATTACTCCCAAATTTACCGACTGGTCAGATAAAGCAGCATATCACATGTACAGGAGCAGAACAGCTTGATAGAATTTGCATTTTTGTTAAGCAAATATACAGAGGCTTCCATAAATGCAGCACAAGCTATATTAACTCATTTAGTTGCTATCATAATGCCTTCTCCAAGGGGGTGGCCTTAGCAACACTGAGCACCAAATAGCTAAATTTAAAAATATGATAAAACTGTCAGTTAAATATTAACTCACCGAGGTAAGAATTGTCTCTTATTTTACAAACTGAATTAATACAATGAAATAGCATCAGTTTGATGAGGACCTGTCAGGTTACCCTCCCTTCCATCCCCCTCTGATTGGCCAGCACCTTTCTAGTACTGGCAACGCCACCAGGAGCAGTGCTAACTGCCTTTGGTGCAGTGTAGCCTACACCATGGAGCCACAGGTAAAAGATGAAGAGGGTGGGTTCACTGGGATCAGACAGAGAGGTCTGGCAATGAAATGGAGGGGGGTCAATTAAAGGACAGAGGGGGGTGGAGGGGTCTTACTCTGTGTCACTCTGCCTGCCGGTGAATGCGACCAACAGGTACAGAGTGTCAGACAAGAGTAGAGATTGGAGGTAGTACAGTGAAGGTTTACTAAATTGGTCCCTGCAATGAAGGGATTGTCCTATGATGAGAGGCTGAGTAAATTGGGCCTATATTCTCTGGAGTTTAGAAAAATGACAGGTGATCTCATTGAAACCTACAAAAGTCTTAAGGAACTTGAGAGGGTAGATGCTGAGAGATTGTTTCCGCTGGTCGGGGAGTCTAAAACACAGGGGCACAGTCTCAAGTTAAGGGACCAATCATTTAGGACTGAGAAGAGGAAAACTTATTTCACTCAAAGGGTTCTGAATCTTTTGAGTTCTCTACCACAGAGGGTTGTGGATGCTCCATGAGTACATTTAAAGCTGGGGTAGACAAATTTTTGGTCTCTCAGGGAATTAAGGGATATGGGGAGCTGGTGGGAAAATGGAGTTAAAGCCTAAGGTCAGCCTTGATCGTACTGAATGGCGGAGCAGGCTTGATGGCCCATATGGTCTACTCCTGCTCCTATTTCTTGTGAGGGATGCACCCCCTACCAGGCCACAGGCCTACTCGCCAGGGTATTTCTGGCAGTAGGCCCCAGTGGCCATTGGTTTAAATACCAGCAGCTGCGAGATAAGGCTCTTAAGTGGTCACTTAAGGGGCTTAATTGACCTCTGGGCAGGAAGGCTGTTTTCTAGCCTTACCACCCTGGACTAACTCACAGGGAGCTGGGAAAAGCAGCAGGATCTCCGCCCCACATCTTCCCGCTCGATCACACTGCCACATCCATCTTTGAACCAGCCTCCGGGTGTTCCATCCAATGTTTTCATTAACACTAAGTCATTCCCACACTGACTTTTTCCCCAGTATGATATTCATCTTTCCATCTTAATTTCTGATAGTGATAAATTTAAGCTGACATGGCAAATGACCGGTCTTGTTAATCACTATCAGGTCTGGTTTGACTCTATTAAACTTAGCATACTTCCCCTTTTGGCCTCCTCAAACCCACTTCCCCACCACAACAACCTCACTTTTAACCCCAAGTGCCAAGAGGTAAGAGCAAGACTATTAGCATAGCAGCTTCATTGGCAATAGAACAAATCCCCTTACTGCCATACTCTACAGTTTCTCTCATATCATTCCTTTGCAACTTCACTTCTTTCATGAGACTTACTTTCTGCCCCTCAATCCTCTTCTTACAGTGAATCCTAATCATATTTCCTTGACCTTAAAGGTGCCAATTTTGTTAACAGCCCCATTTCATAACTATAATCATCAACTTCTCTAAAAGTTGCCCCCAACCCATCTGTCCTCTCCAATTATTCTCATTTTTCTCTAGGGTTCTTGAACATAACATCACCTTCTAATTCATGCCTATTTTAGCCACAAAGCCCTGTTCAAATTCTTTCCATCTCACTACTGTCCAGCTCCAAGAACCATGAGCACCCAATTGTTCAAGTCATCAACAATCCGCTGTCTTGAACTTTCTGCAACATTTGATGTGGTCAACCATCCTATCGTCTTCCTCCTTTGGCCATATCTCTTAACTCTCTCATGATGGCATACCATCCACTCTATTCTTCCTGTTAAATGAGATGTTTTTCTATATTAAAGGCTGTCTTTACTGTAACAGGCAACCATCTGCTTTCAGCTGCATGTTTAACCAGAATACATCACCTCAGACCTCCAGTCACTCCATTGCATCTGGTCACTCAGAGTTTACTCAGGTTGGGAACTATGCGACATTCATCCCTTGGAAGCAGAGCTGAATTGGAATAGTCTGTATCCCCTAATGCCCACGCTTGGGATCAGGTTGAGAAGAGGAGAATGGTTTTTAAAAATCATCTTCTTATCCCTGCACTGTGATCAATTTGATATGTTTTGCTGAGAAGCAGAAGACATGACTGATTGCTGTCTGCACAGCTGAATTCAAAGACACAAGCTAGTGACAAAACAATGACATTAAAAGTTGGTGTATTGTTATATACATTCGCCCCATGTTGTTCCCCATCAATCCTTCATTATAAAGCTTGTTATCAGTCAAACAGAGCCGGAACTTCATGTACCACTAAGTAAATTGATCCTCTTAAAAGCTGTAGAACACATGCCAAGATGATGAGAGAATAAAAATTATATCTGAGCCATAGATGACAGCTCCCCTTTCCCTGGGGAGGACATGCTTGATTCAGTAGAGTACATATATTATTACAGTCTGTTCTGCCACAGTGCAGGATCAGTCTGATAATCTGACAGTATATCACCTTCACTATGACAGGTATTCATATCACTTTGCATTATTTCAATGTAATGAACAGACATGGAGCATTAGCAGATATAGGAAAATCACCAAATGATTGTTTACAGAATTGCCTTTCATTCTTTTCATTACTGCTGGGTCAATTGAGAATACTTACCAGGGCTAGTTTTATGATTGGACCCATGGAACCATAAAAAAGTTACTGTGCAGAAAGAGGCCATTCAGCCCATCTTGTCTGCGCCAACCAAAAAAATAGAAAAAAGAAACTAGCCGCTCATTTTTAATCCCACTTTCCAGCACCTGGTCCGTAGCTTTGCAGGTTACAGCACTTCAGACGCAAATCCAGGTACTTTTTAAATGAGTTGAGCGTTTCAGTCTCAGCCACAAATTTAGGCAGTGAACTCCAGAGGCCCACCAACCTCTGGGTGAAAAGATTTCCCTCATGTCCCCTCTAACCTTCTACCAATCACCTTAAATTTATTCCCCCTGGTAATTGACCCCTCAGCTAGTGGAAACAGATCTTTCCTGTCTATCCTATCCAGGTCCCTCATAATTTTGTACACCTCAAGTAGGTCACCCCTCAGCCTCCTCTGTTCTAAGGAAGACAACACTTGCCTATCCCACCTTTCCTCATAGTTGCAATTTTCAAGCCCCGGCAACATTCTTGTGACCCTTTAAACTGGCATTGAGCTTCACCCACCAGAATCAAACATCTGAAAATTGAAGACACCATTCCCCATCAGCTTCCCACCCTTCTGTCATGGAGACTTACAATGGGATATTCTATGGGCATTTGCACACATGTCCTTATAATGAAGGCAGAACAGGAGCAGCTTATTTATTTCCGGATTTCTGTTGATTTTTTTATATTTGAAAAGGCGGCCTAGCACCAACATTTCGGGACTATTATAGATAGGCAGTGAAGGTGGTCTTGCCAACATGTTCCGCATCTGTGGAACAAATTAAAGAAAGCTTTGCATTTATATAGCACTTTTCAGAAGCACCAGACATCGCAAAGCGTTTTGCAACCAATGAAGTATTTCTGAAGTGTAGTCACTGCTATAAAGTAGGAAACAGAGCAGCCAATTTGCACGCAGCAAATTCCCACAAACAGCAATGTGAAAACAAACAGATAATTTTTTTTGTGACATTGATTGAGGATAACAATTGGGCAGGACACCAGGGATAATTCCCCTGCTCTTCTTCAAAATAATCCCATGAGATTTTTTCCATCAACACAAACAGGCAGATAAGACTTTGGTTTAACATCTCATCCAAAAGACAGTACCTCTGAGTGCAGAACTCTCTCAGTACTGTACTGGAGCATCAGCCTTGATTTTTGTGCTCAGGCTGTAGAGGGGACTTGAACTCAATACCATGTAACTCAGAGGCAAGAGTGCTACCAACTGAGCTACAATAATCAAATGTATTGTGTGGTAACAGCACATGATTGAGGAAGATGGGATAATAAACTATGCATAGTACACTTAAGGGGTGGAATTTTATGGCCTCGTCACAGAAGGGGTGGGGCTGTAAAATGTGTCACGTTTGTTCAAAAGTCCATTTATTGACTTCAGCAGGACCGTAAAATCCCGCCAGCGCAAAATTCCGCCAAGCTGTTTCAAACAGAGTTAATCTGTGTTTTCTAAGGACTATGGGCCAAAGACATTGGGCAGGATCTTCTGTTCAGCATGTGAGGGTGGACCCCACTCGCCGACACATAAGATGATGCACAGTGACATCGACATCACCTCATGTCCTTCCAATCTTTTGTTCGGCAGGTGCACACCGGAATTGGCTGCATGCACGCCGAACTGTCAAAGGCCTGTTAAGGCCATTAATAAAGTAATTAACCAATGTGGCAGGGCTGCCCATCCAACCTTAAGGTTGGTGGGCAGGCGAAGAGCCCAGGCGGCCTTTGCATTTTTCATGAAACCTCATCCACGGGTGGGATGAGGTTTCATGAAAGGTTTATTACATTAATAAAAATTTTTTAAACATTTCACTAACATGTCCCAGCTCATGTGACGCTGTCTGTCACATAAGGGGACATGTATAAATGATTTTCAGCTTTCTTTATTTTAAACTTTAAAATCTGAAGTTAATCTCCCTGAGGGAGTTCCGTGCTTCAGGGAGATTTCTGCACTCTTGCGCGCGAAAGAGCGCAGGCCCCGACTCTCCCTCCGCCCCCCCGCCCGCACAGGGCGCGCATCACGCTGGGCAGACCTTAACTGACCCGCCCATGTAAAATGGTGGTGCGCAGCCAATTGCAGGCGGCAGTCGGCTCTGCGCCAGCCCACGCCTGCTCCCAACCGTCCCATCCGACGGGGAGAAAATTCTCCCCATTAGTGTTTTACAAATGAATGTTTAAAAACATTGCTGTTAACTGTGCATAAGGGATTATGTTTCTGTTACAGTTTCTGAACTGAGAAGCCAGTTCCCATTATGGGCAGTAATTTTATAAGTTTGCAATAACACTTGGAAACTTTATCTGTCACTTATCAGGAAATCACAAGCACACTTCCCACAAATTTTATGTCCATTCCATTGGTAGTACAAATTTGGGCAGTAGTCCCTTTGTTTTTTGTTATGAATTATATTCCAGGAAACTACAAATACTTCCAGTCTGACAATTCTTTCCCAAATTCCTGCAAAAGAGCCATGACAAATGATGCAATTCATGACATTATCCTTCTGTCTCCTATATTCCCCTTGCCTATATTTTCCTTCCTCAAGTTTAAAATAGCACTGCATAGAAAAAAAGCAAAGAACAACAAATATGCGAAGTCTGAAATGAGCAGAAAATGTTGGAAGTGCACAGCAGATCTATCAGCATTTGAAAAGAGAAAAGTTGGTCCATATTTGAGTCTTTGTTTTGACAAAGGACCTACAACTTCAATTTTTTTAAATTCATTCATGGGATGGAGCTTCATTGGCTGGGTCAGCATTTATTGCTCATCCCTAGTTGATCTTGAGAAGGTGGTAGTGAGCTGCCTTTGTGAACCACTGCAGGTATACCCATAGTGCCTAGGTTGATGCCAGGTGGTCTGTCCAATTTCATTCCTTTTTTTTATGACTTTGTAGCAGTTTGATACAACTGAGTGGCTTGCTAGGCCATTTCAGAGTCAATCACATTGCTGTGGGTCTGGAGTCAAATGTAGGCCAGACCAGGTAAAGGATAACAGATTTCCTTCCCTAAGGATATTAGTGAACCAGATGGGTTTTTATGACAATCATCATCAGACTTTTAATTCCAGATTTTTATTGAATTCAAATTTCACCATCTGCTGTGGCAGGATTTGAACCCTGATCTCCAGGTTACTAGTCCAGCAACAATAGCACTACACCATTGCCTCTCCAAAATGTTAGTTTTTTTTCTGTCAGAACTGCTGTGAATTTCCATTGTTTTCTGTTTTTATAAGACCATAAGACATAGGAGCAGAAATTAGGCCATTTGGCCCATCGAGTCTGCTCCGACATTCAATTATGGCTGATAAGTTTCTCAACCCCATTCTCCCACCTTCTCCCTGTAACCTTTGATCCCCTTACCAATCAAGAACCTGTTAATCTCGGTCTTAAATACACTCAATGACCTGGCCTCCACAGCCTTCTGTGGCAATGAATTCCATTGATTCACCATTCTCTGGCTAAAGAAGTTTCTCCTCATCTTTGTTCTAAAAGGTCTTCCCTTTGCTCTGAGGCTGTGCCCTCGGGACCTACTAATGGAAACATCTTCCCCACGTCCACTCTATCCAGGCCTTTCAGTATTCTATATGTTTCAATCAGATCCCCCCTCATCCTTCTAAACTCCATCGAGTATAGACCCAGAGTCCTCAAACGTTCCTCATATGTTAAGCCTTTCATTCCTGGGATCATTCTCGTGAACTTCCTCTGGACCCTCTCCAGGGCCAGAACATTCTTCCTGAGATACAGGGCCCAAAATTGCTCACAATATTCTAAATGTGGTCTGACCAGAGCCTTATAAAGCCTCAGCAGCACATCCCTACTTTTATATTCTAGTCCTCTCAAGATAAATGCCTTCCTAACTACTGACTCAACCTGCAAGTTAACCTTAAGAGAATCCTGAACTAGGACTCCCAAGTCCCTTTGCACTCCAGATTTCTGAATTCTCTCCCCATTTAGAAAATAGTCTATGCCCCTATTATTCCTACCAAAGTGCATGACCTCACACTTCCCCACGTTGTATTCCATCTGCCACTTCTTTGCCCATTGTCCTAACCTGTCCAAATCCTTCTACAGCCTCCCCACCTCCTCAATACTACCTGTCCCTCCACCTATCTTTGTATCATCTGCAAACTTAGCCAGAATGCCCTCAGTTCCTTCATCTAGATCATTAATGTATAAAGTGAAAAGTTGTGGGCCCAACACTGACCCTTGCGGAACTCCACTAGTCACCGGCCGCCATCCTGAGAAGGATCCCCTTATCCCCACTCTCTGCCTCCTGCCAGGCAGCCAATCTTCTATCCATGCTAGTACCTTGCCTCTAACACCATGGGCTCTTATCTTACTGAGCAGCCTCCTGTGCGACACCTTGTCAAAGGCCTTCTGGAAGTCCAAGTAGATAACATCCATTGGCTCTCCTTTGTCTACTCGTTACCTCCTCAAAGAATTCTAACAGATTTGTCAGGCATTAACTCCCCTTGATGAAACCATGCTGACTTTGCCCGATTTTACCATGCACTTCCAAGTATTCTGAAATCTCATCCTTAATGATGGACTCTAAAATCTTACCAACGACCGAGGTTATATTTTTGAATGGCAAACTGCATGCAGTCTCAGCACTGAAAGCACCAGTTGTTCATGGGCTTGGGCATGGTTGATTTATAAGACTTCCTTCAGCAATCAATCTTGTGCCTTGCTCATTTGCTGAGGACAAGGCAATTCTTCCTGAAGAATGTGGGCCCATACTCTTATGCATCAAATGAAATGAAATCAAATAAACTGGTAAAAAACCATTACAAGCATGAAATATTTCCAAAATCAGTTTTCATATTGAATAAATTCAAAACACATTGCAACATGGTTTGATTTTTGATACAGTAAAATGTTACTCTGGCTTCAAAAACATCAATAAAACACAGCAGTTTGAAACTAATTACAGGAGAGGTTAACCAATTAATCCTTACAGCATTCTAGACTAAAGGTCCATTAATGATTTGACTTGCAGCTCCTTAGACAAATGGCACATTATATCATTGATTTATTTAATTTGCAAAGTCATTAAATCATTCAAGGCACACACAGAAGTCTTAATTGCAGGTGCCATCAGTTCACAGGGAACAGCAAAACAAGAAAATACAAAAACTAATGAATGGAAGAAATATTTTTAAACTTATGCAACCAATAGCACATAACAGTTCACAATTGCAGGCATAAATTGTTTCTCAGGCGTGAAAAAGATGAAGTACTTTCTGTGCCTTCAAAGAAGCTTATTCAATTGTAAATGAAAGAGTGAATATTCACATCGAATTGCAGTAGTCTTAACACGGCACTGTAATTATCATTTACCATGAAAACCATTTTGTTTCTTAATTCACCTCCCCGAATGACTTGCTGAAATTGAATTCCCAGCAGTTTAATCATGTGAAAAATCATTTGGTCACTGTCACCTGAAAGTTGCCTGAAAATTAAAACACAATTTCCAAATGCCTATCTGTGACTGCAGGAGGGAAATTATCTGGAAACAAATAAACCAATTATTTCTAAATATGGACAGCGACAACTGTGTAACAACAGCTCCAGAGGATGATTAATAGCAGTCATTTGCAGCTCAAAACAGTGGTTAATTGTACAATACAGACAATATTTTGCATAAAAACATTATATGTTTTTCATCTAAGGAACCCCCATGAGTATAATTCCTTTAAAGATTAAATTACTAGTAATTTCAGACTTAATGGTGTGATACATTGCATGGGTGAATTTAGACTATCATTTGCTGTTTTATTAATATTTTAAAACTTAAACTGCAAGTCATGGCAATTGTGGTGTCAATCATTAAGAGCTGCTCTTTATTCCGAAGGCAAGAGTGAAATATACTTTAAAATCTCACTACTTATTTGTGTCACATGCACATAATTAATCACAAAGTTGTTGCAACAAGTTGATATAAATTAGTAAGAACTATGTGGAAATTAAACAAGTTTAGGAATCGCTATTTATAATAAAACTGCAAGTGACTAATGATTGTTCATAACCCAGGTGCTTTTATTTAACCCACAAACACGTGACCTCTTGTGGGGGTTGAGCAAAAACAGATTGGATCTGTCATGATATTTACAGGGGGGAGCAGTGGGTGTTCCACACCCCCACTGAAGTTTTGCACTGAATTATTCATTTATAAAGTGCAACAGCTCCATTTGCTGGCAGAAAGTAGTACTACGTAGGCAGAAATTCACAACTAAAATGCACTGATGCATCATCACCCCTGTCACTAAAGTCTTCCTGCTAAGATTTTGGTATTCCAGTGAAAAGATTGAATGGTTGATTGGGAGCCAGGTGTTTTTATTCAAAGAGTGAAAAAAAAGCAGCTTGCATTTATATAACACATTTAACAAAGTAAAAATTTCCCAAGGCACTTCACAGGAACAAATTCAGACAAAATTTGACCCTGAGCCAAATAAGAGGACTTTGGGACAGATTACCAAAAACTTTGTCAAAAAAAGCTATGATTTGTGTTTCATACAATGCACATGGAGGAGAGGAGATTAACATAAAACAATTACATTCCAAGGTGAATATCCTAACAACTTACTTCTGGATAAAATTAACTTCTCAAGCACAACAGATATTGGAACATTGAGAGGTCAAAGCACATCCCTGTAAAAAGGAACTTGCCTGATTTTTCTCCCATTCACTTCAGTGGAAGAAAACTCAGGCGGGTTCCTGTCCAGCTGCACAGTGCAACCCAAGGCCATGTCTGCCTGACTCAGGCGGAAGTAAAAGATCCCATGGTACTGCTTTGAAGGGCAAGAGTTCTGGCCAGTATTTGTAAATTTATCCCTCAACCAACTTTGCTACACACAGATTATCTGGTCATTATCCAATTGCTGTTTGTGGGATCCTGCTGTGCACAAATTGTCTACCAAACTTCCTACATTACAACAGTGACTACATGTCAAAAAGTACTTGATTGTTTGTAAAGCATTTTGTGATGTCTTGAAGCCATGAAAGGAACTATAGAAATATTAATTATTTCATTTTTCTTTAACCTGTCTGGTTTTCCACCATTTTTTTCCATGCAAATGGTCGAATGAATCGTCACGCAGACTGAAAACATTTTCTTCAAATGTCACAGTCGGTGCAGTAACTGTAACACTGACATAGCAGAGCTTAGGTGAAGCAGCAGAATTTCCTAAGATAAAACTGGTAATAGGGAACATTATAGAATTGTTGGTTTGAAGTGTGTGAACAAAGGTTCAGAAGTCTTTACAGAGCACATGGTTCTTATTATGTCTGATACCATCCAGATACCTCAGTTTTATCATAACCTCCTAACACACTATTCCTTTTGCAACTTTTCAACCAATCACGTCTAAAGCTCTATATCAAATTTGTTTGAAATTTCCTCAAATTTAAATACTGCAAATCGGATTCATTCCTGTGAATTAAGATGTACAGTTCATTCTTACAAATGTTACTTAATGAAGAAACACATAATTTCTGTTTTGGAGGTTCACTTTGGATGCCTAGATGCTCTAGGCTGTTTGTTCATCTCCATGGCTGATTGAATTATTCTTTTTTCCCTCCCCTCCCTTTGTTAGATATTTGATGTTTGATTTCCTGAGGAGCACAATTCTATTGCTCAAAATCTGGCACACAGTAGCATCAAGGTTTGGATTTCTGCTGGCACAGAACAACCAAATGGCACAGAACAACTAGCATATGAAACTCAAATGTGGCACTGATAGAAGAAGCTTTGCTGAAATTGGAACAAAAGTACGTTATTGGGGCAAAGTAGAGAGAACATTATCTTGCTGCCATCTTCCCAATGTTATTCCTATTTTGGAAGTAGCTAATGCTGACCCTTCTGCATAAGAGATTTAACACTGTTTTTGTAGGACAAGCCAAAAGAGTACTTCCCATCAGACCCACAAGCTTTATGTAAATCAGTGAATTATTTAAGCCCATATTCTGTAGAACCGTGTAAATAAAGAACTGGTAGCATTAGCAGTGAGTTAGTGTTTGTATTGTTGCTGTGCACTGTCTGACCTATCTTGAGTATTGTGTGCAATAGTTACTCTTCCATATTGTTTTGCCCTTGGCAGGTCAAGAGGCAGGGAAACAAGATTGTTTCACGAATCTAAGATATGAAAGAAAAGTTAAGGAAGTTGACTTAGCTTTCTTCAGAAAAATAGAAGACTGAATTGAGCTTTTCATGTTTATGATGGAATTTTTAAAAAACTGAGCCCAGCAAACTGTTCACTATAGTCAACGGTTCAAACACCAGAGGCCATAACTTTAGGAACTGGAGGGAAAAAGGGAAAGTCAGATGGAACTAACTTATTTTTACAAAAGGCAGTGATAGGCTGTGGAGTATGTTACCAAGAAAAGACACCAAGAAAAAATGGGTTAAAAAGGCAATGGAAATAATCCAGCAAGAAGATCAGTCAAAAAACATCAGGTTAAGAGGCCTATTGGTATTAATTTTTAATGGTGTTAAAGGGTGAAATTTAATGCCTCCACCGCAGCAAGTTTGGTGGTAGGGCATTTAATCATGCGGGAGGATAGCTGGTGGGGACCCCAGCACCTTCCTGCCTCTTCCCTGATTAAGTCCATGGCAGGAAGGCCCATGGAGAGCCTATTAAGGCCCAATTAGTGCCCACTTAAGGGTCTCATCCCACCACCACTGGGTTAATATCAGCAGAGGGCAGGAAGTTTGCCATGTGGGGAGCACAACAATCAAGGGTTGCTCATGAGATCCCGGGGCACTCCCTCGTTCAAAAATATTCAAGGCCTCAGCGCCTGATCGAGGGACCTGCATCAGGAAGCGGGTCCTGCTGAGAGAGCTAACCCCTGTCTTGCTGCCAACCGCCCTCCCTGTCTCACCCATGACCCCCACCCTCAAGGTCCTTGATCCCATGGAAGGTCCGTCATTGTCCAGTTAAGTGTCTAAGTGGCATATAATATGGCAGACCTTCCCAAAAGCAGGCAATGCAGGGATCTTGCTGGCTCTGCAGCCAGTGGCAAGACTCCCATCACCTCTATTAAATGCTGGCCTAGTTTCACACGAATGGAGTGAGGTATTCCATTTCAGACAATGAAAATGATCAGCTTTTATCAGCACTTGCCTTCAAGCTGTTCTCCCTGAACATGCTGATTTCTCAAAAACAGGAAACATTAGGGTGAACACTGGTTTCAATATACAAAGCCACCAATCAGTCCACAAGCTCAGTGCTAACACACTGTTACTATGATGCATTGCATAGGTATTTATAGCTGCATGAGATGTATGGTCACACTGTTTGATAAACCGCTTGTTTTATGTAGCCCTACTTTCAATTCTTTGTTGTGCAATCAGTTGCTTTTGATACCCCTTGGAGATTCACAAAAATGAGATCCCTTCATTCGAGGGGAAGGTACAATTCCCGTTAGTCTTCACAAACCATCATTAACACATTTTATCAAAATTTCCTATTCTGTCAATTCTTTTTTACCTAACAAACTACTTTGAAAGCACTCTTTACAGTTATGCACTTGACACTTCCCTCTGATTTTTGTCCTGTAAATAAATCCCATTGATCTTTCCTAGGACATGTACAAATGTCCTATTAATATTTAATAGTAAATCCAAAGAAACCACACAGGGCTGAAGATCACGCTGTGACATTTCTCCTAACAGCCACATTATTTGTTTTGAAATGTACAAATCTTGATGTACAAGTTACTTTTACATGACCAAGTTCTTCCATATCTGGCAGGCTGCATAGATTATTCATATGCAGAATATCTTCAACAGCTCTGGTTAGCTTCCTTAATAAGTATTTGTGCTTCAACATTCTTGAATTGAAGTTCTTTTTAGATGTGCCATTGGCAATACAGCTCATTTAGTAGCTCATAACTCAAGTTGTGGGTTCAGAGACTTGAGTTTTTTTTAATTCATTGATGGGATGCAGGTGTCGCTGGCCAGGCAAGTATTTATTACCCATCCCTAGTTGCCCTAGTTCAGAGGGCATTTAAGAGTAAACCACATTGCTGTGGCAATAGTGTCACATGCAGGCCAGACCAGACCGGGTAAGGAGAGCAGATTGCCTTCCCTGAAGGACATTAGTGAACCAGATGGGTTTTTACAATTCCATGGTCATCATTAGACTTTTAATTCCAGATTTTTTATTAAATTCAAATTCCACCATCTGCCTTGGTGGGATTCAAACCCAGGGCATTACTCTGGGTCTCTGGATTACTAGGCCAGCGACAATACCACTACAGCATCGTCTCCCCCTAAAAATCTAAGCTGATGCTTCAAGGCAGTAACTCAGTACTGAGGCAATGCTGCACTTTTGGAGGTGCCATCGTTCATATGAATTATTAAACAACCTTCTACCCTCTCAGGTGGATGTAGAAAATTGTAGGACACTATTTCGAAGATGACCTGAGAGTCATGTCATGACCAATATGTATTCCTCAGCCAACACCACTGAAGCAGATTATCTGGTTATTATCACAACACTTCTTGTGGGCAAATTGGCTGCCATGTTTGCTGCATTACAACAGTGACTACATTTCAAAAATACTTCATGGGCACCCTGAGGGCATGAAAGATGCTATATTGATTTTAAGTCTTTCTTTTTCATTGCATAAGGGGAGGTGATGGCGTGGTGATATTGTCACAGGACAAGTAATCCAGCAACCCAGAGCAATGCTCTGGGGGCCTGAGTTCAAATCCTGCCAAGGCAGATGGTGGAATTTGAATTCAATCAAAATCTGGAATTAAAAGTCTGATGATGACCATGAAACCATTGTCAATTGTTGTAAAAACCCATCTGGTTCACTAATGCCTTTTAAGAAAGGAAATCTGTCATCCTTACCTTTTCTGACCTACATGTGACTCCAGACCCACAGCAATGTGGTTGACTCTTAAATGGCCTAACAAACCACTGTAGTCACAAAAAAAGAATGAAACTGGACACACCACCCAGCATTGACCTAGGCACTAGAAATGACAACTGCAACCTCAGCCCTGTCAATCCTGCAAAATCCTCCTTACTGGCTGCTAGTGCCAAAATTGGGAGAGCTGTCTCACAGACTAGTCAAGCATTAGCCTGACGTAGTCATCTTCATGGAATCATACCTTACAGATAATGTCCCATTCCTGGGTATGTCCTATCCCACTGGCAGGATAGGACTGGCAGAGGTGGTGGCACAGTGGGAAACAGTCGGGAGGGAATTACCCTGGGAGCCCTCAACATCGACTCTGGACCCCATGAAGTCTTTGTGGCATCAGGTCAAACATGGGCAAGGAAACGTCCTGCTGATTACCATGTACCGCTCTCCCTCAGCTGATGAATCAGCACTCCTCCATGTTGAACACCACTTTGAGGAGGTACAGAGGATGGCAAGGGTGCAGAATGTACTCTGAGTGGGGGGCTTCAATGTCCATCACCAAGAGTCGCTTGAGAGCATCACTAGTGGCTGAGTCCTAAAGGACATAGCTGCTAGACTGGGTCTGCAGCAGGTGATGAGGGAAACAACAAGCGGGAAAAACATACTTGACCTCATCCTCACCAACCTGCCTGCCGCAGATGCATCTGTCCATGACATTATCGGTAGGAGTGACCACCACACAGTCCTTGTGGAGATAAAATCTCACCTTCACACTGAGGATACCCTCCATCATGTTGTGTGGCACTACCACCATGCTAAATGGGATAGATTTTGAACAGATCTAGCAACTCCAGACTGGGCGTCCATGACGAGCTGTGGGCCATCAGCATTAGCAGAATTGTACTCAAACACAATCTCATGGTCTCATATCCAGCATACCCCCCACTCTACCATTAGCATCAAGCCAGGGGATCAACCCTGGTTTAATGAAGTGCACAGGAAGACATGCAAGGAGCAGCACCAGGCATACCTAAAGTTGAGGTGTCAACCTGGTGAAGCTGTAATACAGGACTACTTGCATGCCAAACAGCATAAGCAGCAAATGATAGACAGAGCTAAGTGATCCCACAACCAAGGGATCAGATCTAAGCTCTGCAGTCCTGCCACATCCAGTCATGAATGGTGGTGGGCAAGAGGCTCCACAAATATCCCCATCCTCAATGATACAGGAGCAAAAGATAAGGCTGAAGCATTTGCTATGACCTTCTGCCAGAAGTTCCGAGTGGATGATCCTTCTCAGCCTCCTCTGGAGGTCCCCATCATCATAGATGCCAGTCTTCAGCCAATTCAATTCACTCCACATGGTATCAAGAAACAGCTGGGGGCACTGGGTACTGCAAAGGCTTTGGGGCCTGACAATATTCTAACAATCATACTGAAGATTTGTGTTCCAGAACTTGCTGCGCCCCTAGCCAAGCTGTTCCAGTACAGCTACAACACTGGCATCTAACCGGCTATGTGGAAAATTTTTCAGCACCATTTGTGACTCCTCAGATACTGACACAGTCCATGTCCAAATGCAGCAAGACCTGAACAATATCCAGGCTTGGGCTGACAAGTGGCAAGTAACATTCGCGCCACACAAATGCCATGTAATGACCATCTCCAGCAAGAGAGAATCCAACCATCGCCCCTTGATGTTCAATGGCATTACCATCACTGAATCCCCCACTATCAACATCCTGTGGGTTACCATTGACCAGAAACTGAACTGGACTAGCCATATAAATACTATGGCTACAAGAGCAGGTTAGAGGCTAGGAATCGTGTGATGAGTAACTCATTTCCTGACTCCCCAAAATCTCTCCACCATCTACTAGGCATAAGTCAGCAGTGTAATGGAATATTCCCTATTTGCATGGATGAGTGCAGCTCCCACAATGCTCAAGAAGCTTGACACCGTTCAGGACAAAGCAGCTCACTTGATTGGCACCCCTTCCACAAACTTTCACTCCCTCCACCACTGATGCACAGTAGCAGCAGTATGTATGTATAAAAGATGCACTGCAGCAGTTCACCAAGGTCCCTGAGACAGCACCTTCCAAACCCACGACCACTACCATTTAGAAGGACAAGGGCAGCAGATGGATGGGAACATCACCACCTGGAAATTCCCCTCCAAGTCACTCATCACCCTGACTTGGAAATATATCACCATTCCTTCATTGTTGCTGGGTCAAAATCCTGGAACTCCCTTACTAACAGCTTGTGGGTGTACCTACACCAAATGGACTGCAGCGGTTCAAGAAGGCAGTTCACCACCGCCTTCTCAAAAGCAACTAGGGATAGGCAATAAAATGTTGGCCCAGCCAGCGAAGCCAACATCCCATGAATGAATAATTTTAAAAAAAGGCTGGGAACCCAGTTTATTCACCTAGCTTATCCGGTGAGTGTCTGAACTATAAGCTTTAGAGGGTTGATGGTTTGACCCACAGTTTTTGCTGAGTTTCAGCCTGGATGACAGAAGCTGCAACACAATTGGGAATATATTGGGCAGGTGTTTTCCCATTCCAGGTCACTAGCCACTGACACCTTCTGGAAATATATGGGCGTAGGTGTTAGATTTTAGCTTTGATACTCTCAGTTCCCATGGATAATCAGCTCACCACCAATCACTGTCAAGAGTCACAGATGAATAGCAGCTACTTGGAAAAGCTATTGGATGCATTCACATCTCAGTATCCTAGCAATGACTGAACATTTATGAAGGCTGGATTGGGAGGCAGGGGTTATCGGTGGGGTGGTGAGGGGAACAGAATACTGTCAGAGAAAATAGGCAAGATAAGTGGAAGAAAATGGGTTAATAAAGAATGGAGCAGTCAGCATTCTGACAGAAATTCTATAAAGACAAACTTGATTTTTATAGCATGCCTCACTTAAAGTGTCTCTGAGTGCTTTAGAGAAGGGATGTGGAGAGCATTGAGAAGAAGGTGGTGAGGATCAAAGCTGCTAAAGATTGAAAGCACGAAGTGAAAGGAATACATTCCAAAGCACTTTAGAAGGAGGGGAGAGAAGTGGCAACAGAAAGTGATTTAGGAGACAGCTCTCAAGTGAACAGCATAGTGTCTACAGGAGCAGCCACTGATGGTTATATCATAGTGACTTTGTCAGTATGCCAAGCTCTCTGCCACAGAGGAAAATATTCCGACTACTGCTGATAGACCTATCACTGCTGAAGGAAACAATCAATGGCAAAAAAAACACCCTCAGGCTCACAAATAGACAGCTGTCATTCTTCTGCTGTGCCTGAAATCTGAATACTATTTCAAGGTAGCAACAGGACCATGTTCTGCAGTTTGACAGGTCATCTTCTTTAGTTTTGATTGAAAATATCTAAATAAATTTAAATCTTGTTGAAATTGTCCTCCAGAGAGAAAGCTGGAGGTGGAATGAGGCCCATATGGGGCAGTGCAGGCTGTTTAAGTATTAATTACATTTCACTTGATAACAACCACCTTGTCCTATGGTTAAGATAAACAGGGAAAAGAAAGACCATGTGACCCTTCTGTAAAAGGAAGTTGTGACCCTCTTAAAGGAATATCCTTTCCCTAAGGTGGAGATCTGTGCTCTATGCAGTTGCTCTGCCGCATCTTGCTCATACTGAGGTAGACAAATTAGAATTGAGTAAAGGGACCGTGCTATAGACGTTATTTACAGCCTCATACACCAGAACAAATTGCACCTTTTAAATTCTTCTCTTTCTGTGATCTCCTTTCTTGTTATATT
Organism: Carcharodon carcharias; assembly: GCF_017639515.1. Classification (NCBI taxonomy): domain Eukaryota; kingdom Metazoa; phylum Chordata; class Chondrichthyes; order Lamniformes; family Lamnidae; genus Carcharodon; species Carcharodon carcharias. The sequence goes on from NC_054486.1 coordinate 61,822,914, forward strand.
TTAGTGCATACTCCATCATTTCTGTGGCTTCACACATGTTTGTCTTATAGTCAACATAGAGAAATGACTTTATCCTCACACGTATACCAGGAGTGTGCCTCTCCGGTTGATGTGATGCTGGTGTAGTAAGTGGTGCCGAGTGAATTTGGCTGCTTGTCACCTCTTGCTTTCAGCACTCACCACTTGCTAGCAGTATAACTATTGTGAAAAGAGACCAAATGCATAAGCCTCTCCCACCAGTACATAACCTCTTCATCAGCAAGCCCAATGTAATGCCTCCCTGTGGCGACATACACTGGGTACTTCAAGGACCCAGGTTAAACTACAGGGGACTCAGAGGAGGCCTGGCCCCCAGACACATGGCATACAGGCTCACCAATGTATGTTTACGTCTTGCTGCCCATGAACCAGATCCCCAGCAATTGGTAAATAGGCCCACTGCCTTGTGGGTGCCATGGAAGTTAAGAAGGCTAAGGGAGTAAACCCTGAGAGAAAATCCAGCATGGGTCCCGTAGGCAGTAATCTGTCAATTATCAGACAGCTTCCCAGCAACTCCTGTAGCAGAGCTGCTGCCAAACGGTGCTGGCTTCATCCTTTCCTCTGGATAATACTAGCAATGCTGAGAAGGGGCTCCTGATGCTTGGGCAACTCAGGGTCCCCATAGTATTGCCCAGGCCTGTACTCTGGAGAGAACACTCCAGATTCATGGTTTATGTTGGCACAACATGGGAAGAAACAATTACTGTTTATAAGCTCTCACTCGATTGGCGTTGAACACAAGAGCCAGGAATTCTTCCGATGTGGATAGGGTCATCAACTGTGATTAAATGTATTCCTGGAGGTTTCATCACATGACTTGCCTCCAGGCTCCAGCCATTAGTCGACCAACACATCCATCCTTGTGATGTACTGCCTTCCTATGCTAATTGGAAAGCAAAAAGACTCATTACCCAATTGGATGAAGCTTGACTGTCAGCCAAACAGCCTTTTGACCCCTTTTTCAATATGTTTATACCTGGTAAAAAGAAATATTCAAAGAAAATAACAAAAGAAAAATCTTTTCTAATGTCCCGCTGATTTTTCCCCAGGGTTACACACAGCAAGGTCCTGAAGATTGATCTTCAATTCCTAGAAACTCCGGGCCAATCCTGGAGTGTTGGCAACCCTAATGATGGGAAAGATCGTTGCGTCTCATAGGATAGCTACCACCCAACTGAATCTGGGCAGCCCGCAGTTAGTTAGGTGCTGTCCTGCCATGACCTGCTTGCTTCAATGGCTGCTTGGAGCTTAGAGTCATCTCCCGACAGGTGGGTTGCTAATCTATGCACCAGGCAAGGCAAACACAACAAAGAGGTCACCAGACATCGCAAGCTGGAACACAAGGTCCATGCATCCTCTCCTTACCAAAGATCTTCTGCAGGCTGATGCATGCAAGACAGTTGTGATCGACAAGAACTTACAAGGCTCAATGTGGTCATTACTGCACTGCAAGAAACTAAGTTCACTCAAAATGGATCCCTTAAAGAGAAACACTGTGTGTTATTCTCACAAGAGGCAACAGGTGAGTCTGGAGTGGGTTTCGCAGTAAAAACACTCTACTCATGATGACAGACCCCCCACCCCCCCTACCCCACTACAGGAGGCTCAGAGAAACTTCTTACTCTTTGCTTGTCAGCAAGCGTGGGCCCAGTTAACCTCATGTGCATCTATGCCTCAACACTCACCTCAACCCCAGACGTCAAGGATCAATTCTATGAGGCACTTGGCACTGCCATCAGCAGAATTCTCAGCACTGAGGGACTGTACCTTCTAAGGCACTTCAACACAAGGGTGGGTACTGACTACACAACTTGGCCACTGTGCGTAGGGCACCAAGGAATGGATATATTGAATGAAAATGGTCCGAGGTTACTGAAGCTATGCTGCTACCATGGACTCAGAGACAAACAGCTCTTTGCAAACCAAGCCATGCCACCAGGGGTCCTGGAGCCATCTGAGATCACACCCCTGGCACTTCCAGATCTCATCATCACCTGACGTACCACCCTCATAGCTATCACAGCGCTGGCTGTGACACTGACCACGCCCTGGTGTGTAGCAAGATAGGGCTTCAGCCAATGAGACTATATCACTTCAAGAAGAAAGGTCATCCTTGGGTCAACACTTGTTGTACCACTGACCAAGAAAGAACCCAGGAGTTCCTTACCATCGTCGATCAGGCTTTTTCAGACAACAACACCCAAGGCCAGAGTGCAGTGTCAAAGTAGGATCATCTGTGCAACACTATCTATAACACTATTCATTGCATACGGGAAAAGAGTTCAGAGGAGTGCTAACTGGTTTCAGGCTTATTGGACTGAAATGGAGCCAGTTACTGTGAACTCATGCGAGTCCCCAGCACAAAAAATCCAGATGCTCTCAGAGCTGCCAGAATCAAGTCTCAGCAGACTGCTCGCATTGTGCCAATCAATACTGACTGAATCTCTGCAACAACGTACAATCGGCTGCTGAACCCAGGAATTCTGGAGGGATATGTGAAGGAATCAAGAAAGCAACAGGCCCAGCTGTAACCAAATCAGCTCCCTTGAAGATAAAGATAGGGATGTTCATCATTGAACCTAGCAGCAGGTGGAAAGGTGTGTGGAGGACTATTCCATCTACGCAATGGAGAACATTGTCACTGTAGAAGATCAGGGGGCCATCCCAGATTTTCCTGCCATGGAGGAGCTGAACAGCAAGCCCACTATAGTAGAGCTCAACAATGCCATTGACCGTCTTGCCAGTGGTAAAGTCCCAGGAAACTATGGCATTCTACTCAAAATCATCTAAAATTGAAAACCAACACCACTGCAGCATCTCCATGAACTTTTGGGTCCCTGCTGGAAGGAGAGATTTGTGCCTCAAGACATACATGATGCAAAAATAGTCACCTTGTACAAAAACAAAGAGGATCGCAGTGACTGTTAAATATTGTGGGGAAGATCTTGGCTCATGTTGCTCTGACCAGATTGCAGACCCTAGAATCAAGTATCCATCCTGAGCTTCAGGGCTGGCAAACTGACAGTTCACAGGATTTTCTTTTTGGCACTTACAGGAGATGTGCCATGAACAGAGCAGACCACACTACGTTGTCTTCAAAGACTTCACCAAGGCCTTTGACCTTGTTAGCAGAGACCGACTCTTTAAACTGTAGTGGAAAATAGGCTGCCCGCCTGGACTCCTGGGTGTCAGTTCTTCTTTCTACAAGTACATGCACAGTTCCAACAGTTACAATGTAGCAACAACAGGCACTTTCAGGATCAGTAGCAGGGTAAAGCAGGGCTGCATCCTGGCACCAACTCTCTTTGGCATATTCTTCTCCATGCTGCTATTGTACACTTTCAGTGAATCAAATGAGGGTGTCTGCATTCATGCCAGAGCTGACAGCAAATAGTTCAACTTGGCAAGACTTCACACCAAGACCAAAGTGCATAACGTCCTAGCCTGTGAGACGACACAAAGATAGGTAGAAAAGTATGTTGTGAAAAAGACATAAGGAGTTTGCAGATGGATATAGATAAGTTGAGTGAGTGGGCAAAAATCTGGCAGATGGAATATAATGTGGGAAAGTGTGAAGTTGTTCACTTTGGCAGGAAGAATAAAAAAGCAGAGTATTACTTAAATGGAAAATGACTGCAAAATTTCAAGGTGCAGAGGAATCTATGTGTTCTCGTGCATGAGTCGCAAAAACTTAGTATGCAAGTACAGCAAGTAATTAAGAAAGCTCATGGAATGCTATTCTTTATTACGAGAGGAATTAAACATAAAATTAAGGATGTTATGCTTCAGTTATACAGGGCATTGGTGAGATTGCACCTCAAATGCTGTGTGCAGTCTTGGTCTCCTTATTTAAGGAAGGATGTAAATGCATTGGAGGTGGTTCAGAGGAGGTTTACTAGATCGATACCTGGAATGAGCGGGGTGTCTTATGAAGATAGGTTGGACAGACTGGACTTGTTTCCACTGGAGTTTAGAAGAAAGAGGGGTGACTTGATTGATTGAAGTATATAAGATCCAGAATGGTCTTGACAAGGTGGACGTGAAAAGGATGTTTTCTCCAGGACTATGGGGCACTGTTTTAAAATTAGGTGTTGCCTTTCTAGGACAGAGATGAGGAGAATTTTTTTCTCTCAAAGGATGTACGACTTTGGCGCTCTCTGCCTCAGAAGGCAGTGGAGGCAGGGTCATTGAATATTTTTAAGGCAGAGATAGATAGATTTTTGACAGGCAAGGGAATCAAAGGTTACCAGGGTTAGAAGGGAATGTGGAAATCAAAACACAAACAGATCAGCTATGATCTTAATGAAAGGCGGAGCAGGCATGAGGGGCTGAATGGCCTTCTTCTGCTCCTATTTCGTACATTTGTATGTTCGCATGCTGTTTGCTGATGACACCATGACAGCATCTCAAATTGAAGTTCACTTACAGCAGCTTGTAGACCAGTTCTCCTGGGCCTGCAAGGAGTTTGGACTGGCAATTAGTGTTGGGAAGACCAAGCTATGGACAAGGACATAGAGTCTCCGCCTTCCATCAACATCAAGAACCTCACGCTGGAGGTTGCTGACAGCTTCACACATCTTGAATCAACAATTACCAGTAACCTGTCCTTTGATGCTGAAATCAGCACCAGGATTATCAAGACTGCAGCTGTCATGTCAAAAGTTGAGAAGATGAGTGTGGACCAACAACAAACTAACTAAAAATACATAGATCAGGCTTGTGTTCTCAGCATCCTCCTTTACAGTAGTGAGGCATGGACTCCTTATGCAAGCCAAGAAAAGTGACTGAATAGCTCCCACCACTGCTGCCTCAGACAAATATTGGGCATCTCCTAGCAGGAGAGAGTGCTGAATACAGAAGTACACAAGTGTGCAGGGATCCCCAGCATGTTTACCCTTTTGAGTCAGCAATGATGCCATTGGTTGGGTCATGTGAGCTGAATGGATGACGGCCGCATTCCCAAAGACATGCTCTACGGTGAGCTTGCTATCGGCATGAGACCAACAGGTTGCCTACGCCTGCGATACAAAGATGTCTGCAAGCAAGACTTCCAGCTGACCGTGATTGGAGTGGATACATCAGGCATTCCAGTCAGCAGTGAGGAATTCCTGAGGCAAGCAGTCAGGAAGGGCATGGAAAGAGCAGTGGACAAAAAAAACGACCATATAGTGGAAAAGAGAGCCTGGCGAAGGAAAGACAACTGTCAACCTTATGCCTACGCTATTCATCTCTGCCAGCTGTGAAGGGACTGCCACTCATGAATAAGTCTCTACAGTCATAACAGCATCAGCATACATAATGCTGATGTAATAATGATGTCAGATCACATGACTGAGAAGTAAGAGAGATCATGAAGACAACAGGCATTCTTACCTTGTGTGGAGGTCCAACTGTGTAAATACTTGCTGCAAATAAATAGTTACGGTTAAAAAGACTATGGATTTGAGCGGCATTCTTTTGGGAGACTAGACAATCCCCAAACCCCGTCTAAACTATCACACAACAAAACAGGTGATGTTCAACACAGACGTGACATACACTCTGAGTGCAGTCCATCGTCTCTTGAATTGACGGATATCAATCTAATACCAGAAGCTGCAAGAAATCAGGGCACAGGTTCCATGACAAGGTTTGTTGGACCAGATAAAACTGCCTAGAATGTGGTAATTGTGTTTTCTTCATCATTCATTACGATTGTCTTGCACAGTTGATGAATGGATTTGCAAACATCTTATTTAAATTTCAGCATTAATTCTCTGAGTGCTACAGAGGTTTTGATAAAATGTGTTACTAAAGAGAATGACATAATCAAGCACAGGAACTCAGGACTACTTGTCTGTTCAGAAATATCAAGAAAAAAGCAAAATACTGCGGATGCTGGAAATCTGAAACAAAAACAAAAATTGCTGGAAAAACTCAGCAGGTGTGACAGCATCTGTGGAGAGGAAGACAGAGTTAACATTTCAAGTCCGTATGACTCTTTATCAGTTCTGATGAGTCATACGGATTTGAAATGTTAACTCTGTCTTCCTCTCCACAGATGCTGTCACACCTGCTGAGTTTTTTCAGCAATTTTTGTTTTTGTTCAGAAACATCACTAGTTTCAATTGTACCGGCGCCCAACCTCGTGAGTTCAGGCTAATTTTAGTTCTTATCATTAAATCTGTCACTAAGAGGTGCTGTGTTTAAGGGCTTATTTTGATTTGTGGCCGGATGAGTAAAGGCAAATGAAATCATTGATTTGTCAAAATCGTTGAATGCTCACCTGACTTGACTGACACCCTCGGCCCTAATTCTAATAGGACAAGTAGACTGCCAGGCATCAGTGTAACTATGTGCACTTCAATTCTTTTAGACTACTTGGCTATTTGCGGCTGCACCACAAAAAGTGCTGGTTGGAAATTACGAGTTGATGCAAAATGAATTCACTGTCCCATCAGATCTCTTGTGGAGATGGACAAGAAAGTTAAACAGCTAGATCATTTTCTCAACAGTGCACAGGGCTGGAAAATAAGATCACTTTCGAAAGCTCCAGGGAGAAGGCCACTTACAAATCTTCTGATCCATGGCATTGAGTGTGGATGTAAGCTGGATTGGAGCAGCGAATAAACATTAGATTCCAATCTTTTAAAACATATGGGAAGGTTTTTACTTTCGGAATACTGTTATGAGATTCTTGACAGCTGAGCATCTGTGGTTTCACAGATAGAGAAACTTAACAACAAAAATGTTTGTGTGTGATTCCTGACTCATATCACTCCGATGTAAAATCAATTCATCTCTTCAAGTGGTAGACTTATTTTCTCATGAGTCACACTCTACGATTATATCATTATTTTGAGGGCCTGTTGATCGAGGAAGTGACAATAACAAGTTTTCGGATGTTTTTCAAAGGGCCTGTGTAAAGTTGCCCTCCTGTCCCCAGAAGCCTAGGAGGTATGAGAGAAGGGTGCTCCTGGCGTTGTGTTTATTATTTGCACCAATGCATCCTGAAACTCCTCAGAATCTCGGAATAGCATCCGGACATGGTTGGAGGAAGCATCGTTGCCCAGAGGTGGTGCAACCTCTGTGCTGCGCGCTTGCCTTACACTATCTCCTCCTGTTTCCCCTTGTCCCTGGCAAGAGGACTTAATTTTTCTTTTAAATCTTTTGCTTCGCTGCTGTAACTTTTCCGTAAATAGAATTCTGCTGAGGTTATACTGGCAGATTGAGAGAAGGAAATTCCTGGCATTAGAGACTTGTGAAATTACCTGGAATCATGTAGTAGGAATTCTGACCACAAGGGGGAGGCCTATCCTAATACCTCTTGGGGGCTTCTAGAGGCAGCTTCAAACAGGTAAATGGAATTTCTATCAAAGTTACCACATTGGCGCAAATGAAGTCCTGAGGAAATTCAACCCCTAGGTTTGTAGCTATGGAATATACAGCCCTGTATATACCAGAATAAAGTCAGATCCTTAACTCAAAACATTAAAACCTTACTTATAAATAAGTTTTTATTAACTAACTCAATCAAATTATTTTAATTTGTAACATATATTTCTAGTAACCTACACACTAAATTCCAATTTTATTAAACAAAATTCCAAGTTTATGCCCTGATCCTAGGCATAAATAGCACACTCTGTAAACCATCGCTTAACAGTGGATTTTATTGGGTGATAAGATGGTGCAAAAAGCAGTTCGTATTTAAGCCCTCAAGTCCGGCTGAAATGCAGAAAAATGATGGGAGGCTATGTGAAATCTATTCAACTATGCATTGCATCTGTTTATAAAAACCTGCTCAGAACATATTTAAAAAAAACATACCAGTTGATTTATTATGCAGATTTAACCAAATATTGCTATTCAAGCTAGCACATCAAATCTGCTATTGCAAGAATAGAGCAGCAGTTCAAACTGCAGGGGACAGAATGTTATGACAAAGGGCAACACACACTGTTCCCAACTTGGCAAATTCACTGTTACAGGAAGGCACCAAACTATCAACTGGATAGTCAATGCCAGTTAATCTGGAACATCAAGCCGTCTGCTCAAAAGTGATCTTGGAAAAGGCCTGAGAGGATTTAATCAGCTTCTCAGTCGAGGATTGGGTGGCAACTTGGAAAAGACTAAAATATCTTACCCAAAAGAAGCAACCACAATCTAAGCTGTTCATCTAATCCTACAGTTTTCCCATTAGAATACATAAATATGAATTGCTTCTTGAACCAATGTTCAAAGTTACTGAATGCTCAGGCTGTGAAATAAGTGGTTTAACCATTATGCTAACAGGTTTCTTCAATTCATTTTATTTCTGTCAGCAGTCCTCAGTGTTACGTCAGGAAAGTCCTTAAAAATGACAGGGAGAGGTGAACAGAATGAGTAATAAGGCTGCTTTCAGCTAATAGCATTTTAACTGACAAAGAGGGCTGTCAACCTGTAGGTACTCAGATTAATACCAGCCTTGTTCTTTAATGCATCACTTCCCTAATAAGTAAGCTCTCATCTATCATGATTTTACATAATATTCTAACGTAGGAATGGCTGAGTTATATTTAGTATAGAGTTTTAGTAGAAAATTCGCCTGGATATTTTTTTTAAAACAAAAAGAACTCCTCAGATATTCACTGTAAACCATAAACCTGGTAACTCCAGAAGTGAAACCCTCTCATTCTACATGTTTCAGTGTTGTAAATGGCTGCTCATTTTGAAATGTCCGATGGTCATGAAAGGCACTATAGAAATGCAAGTCTTTCTTTTGTTTTTTCACTGCTCAAGGAATGGTTTGCCATCACTGGCTCAGTTTTAGTATCTAGGGATCAGAGGAAACAGCCTGCCTATCAGTAGTTTATAACATACAAACAAGGAGCAGGAGGAGGCTATTCAGCTCATCAAACCTGTTCTACCATTTAGTAAGATCATGGCTGATCTGAAATCTGCATCCCACCTACGGCCGATTATCGATCATCCCCTTGTTTACCAAGAATCTAACCACTTCTGCCTTAAAAATATTCAAAGACTCTGCTTCCACCACCTTTTCAGGAAGAAAGTTCCAAAAACTCACAACCCTCTGAGTGAAAAAATTTCGCCTCATCTCTGTGTTTAATGGGTGGCCCCTTATTTTTAAACAGTGACCCTTAGTTCTAGATTCTCCCAGAAAAGGAAACATCCTCTCCACATACACCCGGTCAAGACCCCTCAGGATCTTAGATGTTTCAATCAAGTCACCTTTTACTCTTCTAAACTCCAGTGGATACAAGCCTAGTCTGTCCAACTTTTCCTCATAAGACTACCCAGCCATTCCAGGTATTAGTCTGGTAAACCTTCTTTGAACTGCTTCTAAAACATTTACATCCTTCCTTAAATAAGGTGACCAATATCCAAATGTGGTCTCACCAATGCCCTGTACAACTGAAGCATAACCTCCCTATTTTTCTATACAATTCCCCTCGTGATAAATTATAACATTCTATTAACTTTCCCAATTACTTGCTGTACTTGCATACTAACCTCTTGTACTTCATGCACTAGGACACCCAGATCCCTCTGCACCTTAGCACTCTGCAATCTCTCACCATTTCTCCCTGCCAAAATGGACAATTTCACATTTTCCCACATTAAACTCCATCTGCCAGATCTTTGCCCACTCACTTAACCTATCTATATTTGTTTGTTGTCTCCTTATGTCCTCTTCACAGCTTACTTTCCTACATACCTTTGTGCTATCAGCAAATTTAGCAACAATCCCTTCAATCCCTTCATCCAAGTTATTTATATAAATTGTAAACAGTTGAGGTCCCAGCACTGATCCCTGTGGCATGTCACTTGTTATATCTTGCCAACCTGAAAAAGACCCATTTATGTCTACTGTCTGTTTCCTGTTAGCCAGCCAATCTTCTATCCAGCCAATAAACATTTATAATCATCAGAGTAGCTGAGCAGACTATTCAAAATCAATCAATTTGTGATCCCAGTGAAAAAGCCTACACGCTTGATTCAGACAATAGTTTTGATGAAAATTTTAAACAAACAAAACTCTCTATATAACCAAAGAGACATAAAATCGTTCAGATATGAGCTCCTTTAATTTGTTTTCTCATGTAATTTCTTACTTTTCTTCTAATAGATTTTTAGATTCCTGAGGCATTGGAACCCCTTCTGGGGAAGGTGGGGCCTGTACAAGCAGGATCAGTTACACTTCAACAGGGCTTGGATCAACACCCTCACAGAGGGCTCTGCTAGTGTCATTGGGGAAGGTTTAAACTAGCCTGGTGGGAGCTGGGAACCTGAAAGTAGATTCAGAAGGGAGAGGAAAAAAGTTGAAATGTAAGGTCAAAAATTAGTAAGTATGTTTGGAAAGCAAATGAAACAGAGGCTAGAAAATGGACAGCAAGGAAGTTTGGCAGTTCTAAATGCTAGGTACTTTAATGCAAAAAGTCTACGGAGTTTGATCCAGAGAACTGTGAGGTAGTGCATTTGGGGAAGGCTAACACGGCAAAGGAATACATGATAAATGGTAGGATACTGAGAAGTGCAGAGGAACAGAGGGACCTTGGAGTGCATGTTCACAGATCCCTGAAGGTAGCTGGATAGGTAGGTAGTCAAGAAGGCATATGGGATATTTACCTTCCTTAGCTGAAGCACAGAATATAAGAGCAGGGAGGTAATGCTGGAACTGTATAAAATACTAGTTAGAGCTGGAGTATTTCATACATTTTTGGTCACCACACTAGAGCAAAGAGGTGATTGCATTAGCAAGGGTACAAATGATCAAGGATGTTGCCTGAACTGGAGAATTTTATTATGAGGAAAGACTGGATAACAATTACAACAACTTATGTTTCTATATATAGCCTAGGGTTCTTTTGTTCAGAACAGAGAAGGCTGAGGAGAGACCTTAATGAAGTATATAAAATTATGAGGGGTTTAAATAGAATGGATAGGAAGGTCCTTTGGTTGGGAGTCCACAACCAGGTGCCATAGATTTATGGTAAGAGATGGGAGGGTTAGATTGGATTCGAGGGGAAATATTTTCACCCAGAGGGTAATGAGAATCTGGAACTCACTGCCTGAAAGGGTGGTAGAGGCAGAAACCCTTATACCATTTAAGAAGTTTTTGGATATGCGCTTATAACATTTAAAAAGTGCTTGGATGTGCACTTAAAATGCAGTCTTAGTAGCCGACAAAGCTACAGACCAAGAGCTGGAAAGTGAGATTAGGCTGGATGGCTCTTTGTTGGTCAGCACAGACACAATGAGGTGAATTGTCTCCTACCATGCTGTAAATTTCTATGCTTCTATGAGAACTTATTTTTGTATTAAAAGTTCCAATTTCTGTTTGTATTATCAGCCATCCAATAATCTTTCTTAGTAATAAATGGTTTGGAGGGAGAGATAAAGGCAGGCAGTGCAGCACTAGCTGTTGGAAGAGAAAGGGACTGGAGGGTGAAGAGGACTCGAGATTCACGGTGACGTCTACAATCTGGTGATCATGAGAGACCAACCAGCATTTGTGTCAGAGGGTCAAGCACAGGAGCAATAAGAGGAAGAGGAGTGACCGGGCCCAGGGAGCAGACCAGAGAGTTCCAGGTAGATTATCTATACCTGGAGGAACACTCGCCACCATCCAATGAAGAAAGCTGCTTTTGAGAGACATCCTCCTCCACCAGACTTCAGAACACTGTTGCCACATATCTCACCTTCCAGGACTGAGGATCCATCAAGCAGTCCATCATTTGCACTCAATCCTTTCTAGGTTTAAAAAGGGTATTTTAATAAATTTAGATTTGATTTAATTTAGTTGTGCAAGACCTTATTGCCGGATCCCAAATTTTGAAATTGTTTCAGTTTGACAGGAACATAACCACCAGACAAAGACACAGACACTAAATTAGCAAGTAATACAAAGTTCATTGAATAAAAGATAAAATAAAACAGCAATACACATCAATTAACTAAAAGAGAAAAAAGAACAAAAAGGTACGCTTATCAATAACACAACTACATTCTTCACAACTTCAAATGGATGGCCAATCTAGAAGAAGTGGAAAACAACCACATCCCTTCTCGCCGACAGGAATTCTGCCTCTATCTCCACAGGAAACTGCCGTATTCAGGGTCCACACCAATAGGAATTCTGCCTCGATCTGTCCCTGGATACAGTGCTACACTACCTGTCCTCACACCAACAGGAATTCTGTCTCTGTCCCTGAGAAAACACAATACCGGATCTCTTTATGTGGTGCACACAAACAAGATGGTTCCTGAAATCCTTTTTTATGCCTAATTCTGGCATCACCCCAGCTTGATCCAAAGTTGTTGTTAACAGCCAATTGGTCAACAATGTTATAAGGATTAATTTCATTGGATTTGTCCAACTGCGCACATTGCCTGAAACATAAGACAATGGATTATTTGAAGATGTATTCTTTACCTTAATACTGCACAAGTGCCTTATTCATTAGGCCCAGTACTAGACTAGTCAAGGACAGTTTGTTTTGAGAGGGGTTGCTACTGGATAGTCTAGGTTCCTTTCTCACAACATGCTGTTACAACATGTTTAAATCTCAGACTTCGACACCAGAGGAATGTTAGTAAAAAAAATACAGAAATAGATACAATCTGATATTCGTTAACTATTTGATTAATTACTTATCTCCAATCACAGAGTAAATGAGGTACTTCTAACAATCATCAGTTGCTAGCCTGTTGCTACTTTACAATTCTAGTGGTTATTGTACTAAAATATTGCTTAGTTTGCCATATGTGCTCAAATCACAAATGGCTTCTTTTATATAAGGTGTTAGGACAAAATGGTGGCTGGATCTTGTTAGCCTGTTGCAGAATACATCCTCTAAAAATGGCCAAGTTAAGCAGGCAAACTAAATCCTACTAAAATAGAATCTAAAACCCAGACCTGCTTACACTTTCCACGTGAAGATCACAATAAAAATAACCACCAATTCCACCACTACCCAGGTACTATCATCACTCTTTACCCAGAGCTAAAACAAACAATGAAAACATGACAATCACCAGCACTTACAAATATTAAACTATTCATCCTGGGTTTGTAAGTATCCTGTATGCGCCTTGCCTCCTCTGCTGCTTCTACAAAATGCTAATTGAAAAGCAGTAGCACATGAGGTGGATGGTAGCTGAGAATCTGAAGAGGGCAGTTTAGATGTCCACAGAAGTGACACCCTTTAAGAGCTGTGGGTCATGATGCCCCACCTCAGGCTGCACCATCTCAGCATGGACTCGAGCAGCATGGGCTGGGCTGTCTGGCTGACAGGCAACTGTGAGGGGAGTGGTGGAGTGGTGGGAGAGGGAGCAGGAATGCTGCCATCTGGAGAGAGGCCAAGGGGTTCTTCCTCCATAATTCCCAATCCACTATCTTGGGTGCCTGTTCAGCTTGCCCACTGCTGGAGGACTGACCTCTGGGCAGCTGAACACCCTGAAAATTCCTTTCAACCCAAGAGCCTAAAGACACCATTACAGTTACCTAAGCTTCCATTGCAGCACATTGTCATTCCATGGAACATGCTAGTAGTGAAATAGAAACTATTTGGTATTCTATACAAGCTGGTGTTTCATGGAAGCTGCTATATCTGCAGCAGAAGCTGTGAACTCAGTCATCAGTTGCTATATGATATGGGGCTCCAAAGGTCACTAGATGGAGTTGACCAGCCTCTCCACACTGGAAAAGTTGGATTCCAGCTTGTGTAACAAGCCTCGGACCAAACTGAAGGTGAATTCCTCCACCTCATCACCACCACCATTTCCCCGCCCTGCCCCTGCTCACCAAAAGCACCCCCCCAACCCCCCACTCCCAGCTACAATCCATAACTTTTCAGGCAGGCTGTTCAATGAATCAAGTATTGATTTGTCGCGCCCATCAGACTTCTGAAGCTTGGCCATCCAAGGTTCTCGTCGGACTCCTTTACAACAGAACTAGTATGTAACCTTATGCCCAACCACATCCCCAGCAAAGTGGCACCTCTGGCACCTCTTCCACCCAACATGGCTGCTGCCCACTAGTGCCAGTTGTATGTCACTGTAAGGATCAATGCTTTACCCAAGCCTCTAAGTTATGATTGATGCTGATCTCTGAGCTGGTGCCTGATACAGTACATTTTATCTCGTTCTCCTCCAGCTCCTGCAGGGGATGAAGTGGCTCTTCCTCCTCCTTCTCTTCTTCCAAAAGGGCAAAGTGGATCTAGCTCCTGAAAAGCAGGAATAATAAAACTACAAGGGTTAGAGTGCAGTGCATATGGCCACAATAAGAGGATTTGTGTGATGAAACCATATGGAGCTTGGAAGTGAATTTAGGCTCGGGGTATTAGAGATCTGGAAGAATGGTAAGGATATGTAAGGGAGTTGAAGCTGCCACACACCGCTAGATGAAATGCTCTACCTGGGACAATGGCGTCTGCCACTCTCCTCCTGACCACCATCAGCACTGCCTCCTCAAAGGAAGTGAAATCATGCAGTCAGCCTCCTCTCCCCACTCGGGCCATGCTGCTGCCTGTTATGTGCTCTTGTCCTGGAATAGAAAGAGCAGTGATTATGAATGAGCATGTTGACAGGCATGTTTGTGTGTGATGCTTCACATGGTTGAAAAGCTGTGCATTATATCCGAGGTGTGAATAATGCCTGCGAAGGATACAATAGTATGGGTAGTACGAATGTCAGTGTGTAGTTAGATGGGAGATGAAGCGTGCCGAGGTTGTGATGCTGGTGCAGTTATTGAGCAGTATGTTCGTGAGATGGGATTTTACCTTAACCACTCGTGTTGAACCAATACAGTTCTTTGCATCACTGGAGCCTCCTCCATTGTACATTCATCGGCAAGATCTCCAGTGCTACCTCAGAGAACCTGTAAGCCCCTTCCCTCAGGCTCTGAGCCATTTTGATATGTGCTGTTGTCCATCAGCTAGTGTGCTGCACATCTTCAGTGGAAGCACATGCATGGAGGCTGCATATTCCGCTCTCAGAAAATTGCTCCTAATCAGCACTAGAGTCCTAAATATGCAGGTTTCCATTTTCGCAGTTCCATGCATATTCAAATCATGCTAATCAGCAATTAGCCCCAAAATTGCACTTTTAAATAGGCATGTCTTATTAGCACAACACCCACTTGGCACCTGTTTTCACCGGATGCCCAAAATAACTCCACAGTCTTCAACAAAAGTCCAGCAAAGGAAGAGCAAAGATGTATCTAAACAAACTGAACTCACATGCAGGCTGATCAGCAGTAAGCCTACACTATTCAATCCTCAGGATTTTTCATCAGGATGGACCATAAAATCGTGGCATGAATGCATGTAGAGAACATCCGTCCACGCAGTGAATTTAAAACTAATAGATTCAATTCAACCCATTTTCAGTTCCAATTTCCAGCAGCTTGACATTTGTTCCAGAAACTGCTGAGTTGAACACTCTGCACTGCCACAACACATTGTGCCAGCATAATTCAGATACAGGTTCAGTCATCTCATGACACTCCCTGGGGGACAACAGGAAAATATTTTAGCAAATATTCCCTTCAACATTGATTCTCAAAGCATAACATACAACAAATAGTTACAGAAAACTGTTTTTCATCAGTCTAGATGATTCTGCAAGATGCCATTTTGATTTACAGGGAATTTACTCCGCATGATATGCAGTGGGTATCATAAATAAAATTAAACTGTGTAGTAAGAGTTTCATTCCATTATCCTATTGCTGGCTTTGGCATGTTGGTATTAAACTTAATGTGGAAAAACTTTGGTGGAATCAGATTATTGGTCAGAGAGAGTTAGATGGCCCAGTATTCAAGAAAACAATGAATTCAACACGTGGTTTCCAAGAGAGACAATCTAATCATCGTGCTATTCTTTGGCAATATCAAATTACAGTCGAGATAGCAGCTAAAGAGCTGAGTTAACCTATTGTCAAAGGGCTGGCCCATCACCAAAACTGTGAACTGGAGCCCAGAAAGAGTTTAGGGGGAACTCCTTTAAAAAGTGCATTGCAAGCTTAATTTACCCACATTTAAGGGAAGTTTGATCTGCAATTTGCTTACAAGTATACTCACAATGTCAGACAATTAATGTAAACATAACAAATGCTGCTCAAAAGATGTCATTTGTTTCTATACTGTGTAAGCAATATCACCTACTATCAGGTGACTATCTGGTTAATAAGATAAAAAAGCCACTTATCGCAGAATGCTAGCATGTTTGTAAGATGTCCCATTCTAAATAGGCCACTGAACCCTAAAGTAGGCCCAGAGAAAGAGCAATCCTACATAAAGGCAGAGTAAGTAGGCATTCAAAGGAGAGATATCTTAGCTTAGTAAGTCAAAATATGATAGATTTCACCCAATTTAAGAGATCTTGAATCGTTTTCATATCCGAGGTAATAAACATTTGGATACCACAGAGGAAATCCTGGCTGATTACTTTAGGAGCTAAAGAGGTAAAGAAGTGGTTATGATGCAACCATATGTTGCAATGCCAGTTGAGCCCATGTTTAGTGCAAGGCCAGATCTTGGTAAATGAGTTGAAGCCAGAATTCAGAAGAGCTGCCCAGAGGATCTTTTTAATAGTCTGATAGGTAACTAAATTACCTGCTAGCACTCATTAAAGAGGTTGCTTGTCATTTTGGTAGATAATGCATCATTTAACCATCTCTTCTAACAACAACCAGTTGAACAAGAGCAAACAAATCATTGCTGAGCATTTTGAACACTACTTAAAGCCATGCTTAGCTTCCAACTTTCACTTGCTGATTTAATCAACTGACTACACTGGGTTTGAAGAGGACTTTTGAGACACATCGGGAAACTCTCTGGAATACTTTAACAAGACTTGACCAACACGTCAACATTTTTCCTGGATATTCTCTCATGCATCTGCCTAAAGATAGTCAGTGCTGTGCTATTCTATCATTTTGGACAGGAGCCACCAGGAGGAAGGGAATGCTTAGTTCTGGGAATCTTGCTAGGGGTCCACCTTAGTCTGGATCAGGAATCTAAGAAGGAGATCAGAGCAGGCAGAACAGCACCAGCTGCTGCAGGAGGGAGCGATAGGAAGGACTTTAGGGCTAGTAAGAGGCCCTATCCACACCAGGGTCTTCATAAAGCAGTACTCCAGCATTCACATGATCCAAGAGCAGTGCATGAGGAAGCTGTGCTTTACCAAGGAGGTCATTACAAAGTCCTGTGGCCTTGTGGAATGAAGACTGCGATGTTATGACACAGCCAGGACTGCATTCCCTGTAGCAATCAAGGCCAGAATGGAGCTTAATTTTTATGCTCCTGGAACCTTCCAAATTGTCACATCTTACAATTTTCTATGCACTTCTACATAATGGAGATCTCTTGCAGCTCTATACACACTGAGGAATGATTATATATCATTTCCTACAACCGGAGAATAGTAGAGGCTGAGATCTCTTGGTCTAGGATTGTGGCATTTCAGCATGCTCCATGGGGCCTTTGACTGTACATATGTGGCCATACTAGCCCCTCATTTAAGCTTGGAGGTGTTCAGGAACAAGAAGAGTTTCTATTCCCTCAGGGTACAGCTTGTCTGCAAACCTAACAGCACATCACAAGGATGAATGGTGGTTATCCAGGGAGCAGAATTTATAATGAGTTATACGTCCAACAGATCTTTGAGCTTCAATGTAATGTGCATGGCTCACTACTAATTGACAAGGGATATCCTCTGATGCCATGCCTCATGACCCTCTTGAGGAAACCCCCAGATACTAGATGAGCATTCATACAATAAGAGCCTCCCAGCCACCATGAATATCAGAGAGACCACCATGATCCTCAAACAGATCCTTTATTAGTCAGGGGTGAGCTACAATAGCTGGCTGAGAAGGCATCCAGATTTTTGGTGATTTTCAGCATGCTCAACTATCTGGCGAACATGAGAGGTCAATTGTTACCACCAGTTATTGTGCTGGCAGATCGAGCTCATGAGCCATAAGAAGAGGAAGAGGAGGGGCACCAGAGAGTCCCAAGTGGACAGCCCACACTTGAGAGGAAAGCACATTGCCATCTAATTGAGCACATTTCAGAGAAGTGTTCCACCATCAAACTCCAGAACATTGTTGTCCTCTATATATACTTAGGGCCAATCAGGCAGTCCATCATCTGTACCCAACCACTTCCTCATGTAGATCACGATGAAAAAAGACCACTGATTCCACTACTACCAATTGCCATCATCATTGTTTCAATGCATCAAAAACAAAGGGCGGAATTTTGCCCTTGGTGGGCGGGCAGGCTCAGTGGGGGCGGGTGGGGGCAGGCGGAATGCTGACCACTGCCCGCGATCGGCACCGCATCGCAACTTCATGCTGGTGGGCTACTTAAGGCCCGTCCAGCGTAAAACACAAGCAGCAGCGCTGAGCACTGCCTGTGCGGGAGGGGCAAGAGGGCAAGCGGGCCGAGCATGATCTTAGCGCATGCGCGTGAGTGAGAGCTTCATAATCTCTCTGAGGCAGAAAGCTGCCTCAGGGAGATGAAGAGAAAAAAAAAATAAAGAAAATAAAAATGTCAAATGAGCAGGGACATGTTATTAATTCAATTATAAAATTTTAATTTTATTTTTATTTGCTTTTGGAAACATGGATGAGATTTCCAAAAAAATGCAAAGGCCACTTGACCTTTTCACCTGCCCGCCAGCTGTTAGGTTGGACGGGCAGCAAAAAATTTAGCTTTATTGATTATTTAATGGCCTTAACAGGCCCATTAATTGTCAGCAGGTGCACTGCCAGCTCTGGCGCATACCTACCAACCGAACTATCGCGCAATTGCACATTGATGTCATTGGCGCCGACGTCACCTCGCGTCATTTCACGCTCGAACAGGTTGGGCACGCGCCAGCTGCCGAGCAAAATATCTCTGCCCAAATAATGTAAACATGACACAGCACTTAAATATTAAATTATTCACTTGGTGCTAAAGCTTAATAGCTGCCTATAAATGTTCTTGGCTGATCTAGTGTTTCTACAAAATGGCAGAAGTGAGGGGTGTTGTGTATTAACCAGTTTGTTATATATTTTATATATCTGATGTACTTCTGAGCAATGCAGAGATGACATTAGTTTTAAGTCCACAACAGGCATGTTTATGGTGTTTTGAAATTTTCTACATACACTTTTACAGCTCTGGCTTCTCAGGTCTTTCTGGAAGCTTATGCTTACTTCAGCTCTGAGGCTGCCCCCAGGCTTGATCAATCAAGCACTGTGAACAAAGACCAGATGACAGACTAATATAACAAACACAGATCAATTAAACCATTGAACACAACAAGGGGGATGGTTGCTAAGAAGGGACAGTTAATATGTCTTCCTGGGTTGCCCTTGAGAGGCGGAGCATGAAGCCTTTGACGTCAGGCATATGAGAATCACCTTGGGAGGATGGGGGGAAGGTGAAGCAGGGAGGAAGCATCCTGGACCCCTTTTTTCCCAAATGGACTGTCCATGAGCACCTAATGAGATTCCAGTTCCCTTCGGATGTCATTTCATCACTACCATTGTTCCACAATTCCCTACCTTTCAACCCATCTGCTGTGTCCCATCACAATGTCCTCTTGGTAAAAATCCTGGGATAAAAAGCACCAATAAAAAATTCCATAAAAACTTTATCCACCAACACATCCGAAAATAGATATAAAACCGAACTATTCATCCTTGTGCGTTCCCTTAGTGCCTCTCTTGTAGGTACCTTTACCTGCCCTAGTGGTGGGAGTCCAAATGCTGTCATCTTGCGAGAGATTACAGAAAGCTTGTGCTCCACACTGCCATTGACAACCCCCTGGCTCAATGCCTTAGCAACCCTAGTAATCTGTTGGAGGGTAGATTGTTGGACTGCTGTGAGAACCTACATGCCCCATGATGGCAGCAGCCTAAGCCTACATGGCAGCAAGTATGGATTCACAATCCTCATCTGAGCTTCCACTACAGCACCAAGATATTGGGTGGATTCCAGTTATGCTGCAGCAGTGGTCACCATACATTGCATCACGCTGAGTCAGTGAACGCATCTTCACGTGACATCTCCTATCCACTGCTGCACCTGCCTCTCACATTATCAGTGCACCATAGTCCCCAACCCTCAGACAGTAGCACTTCCTAGCAGTCAGAACATTGAGGCACTTCCTCAATAGCCCAGTGACACAAGAAGTTCAAAGACCTCAGACCAGATCCTCAGGGCAAGACACCAGAAATTGATCACCTGCTCCCGTTCCCTTCTCGGTTAGAGCTTCCTGGCCCCTTGCTGAAACATGGCCTCTCTCTTCCTGTCAACCTCCTGGATTCAGGCCTTCAGTGACATGTCTAAGAGCCTGAAAGCCCTCTCTCCTGGCTATTTTTCCATTTTGTGATCTTTTCCATGCAGCCACTTGCGCAATTGGCAGTAGCAGTAATAAGTGCAGATCCCCTTTAAGAGCTTCAGTCTTCCTTGAAGAACTGCAGGCTACCTGAAACACATGCTAGCCACATATGCTGCTGGGCCTTCTGCTAAGTGACTAGTCAGCGAGCAGTATGGGTCATGCTTGGCTGAATGCTATGATTATTCAAATGAAGGGAAATGCCTCAATGGAATCAGCTAGGGGCTAACCTCAAATCACAACCCCCATAGCTGAAAACAGGACCAATCCAATTTTTAGCCCATGTGTTCCAGGCTCTGTGTCCAAATGCAGGTCAAGGTAGAGGCTGATACCTCAACCTCCTAGCCATGATCTGTAAGCTTTAAAGCAGGCTATCCATTGCACTAAACATTTGACTTGTCACACCCATCAGCTTTCTTCTGAAGCTTGGCCCTGCAAGTTCCTCCAGTTCAATAAATCTAGTATGTAGCCTTTCCCACTCCCCCCACATCCCTCCCAGCAAGTCGGAATCTGTGGTGTTTCTAACACCTGGTATGGCTGCTTCCTACTGGTGCCAGTTGCATGCCAGTGTGTGGATCCCTCTTTGAAGCTATTGTCTATTGCTGATCTCTGAAATGGTGCCTGCAACAGTGGTAATCATTAAGAGTTCATCCTTCCTCACTCATCTCCTCCTCCCACTTTCTAGTGGTGGGATTGATGTTGCAAGGTGCCTCTTGCTTATCTTGAACTTGATCTGTGGAAGGCTTCTATGATAAAGCTGGAATGGTTAGGGTACGTGGTGTGACCACTATAGGACTACGTGTATCCTCATTTTCTACAGCCCCTAAAGTATCAAAACACAATGCACAGAGCACAATGAAAATGCCATGTTAAAATAGTCAATTTTTCATTTGTTTTGTTGGATTGGTATTTATAGTATCTTCTTATCGCTGAAACTGATTGTGCAATGTTAGCCAAGCAATCAATATAAGTTAGCTCCTGAATTAGCATATAAGTAGCAACATATAACTCTTCACATACTATAGATGAACAGATGCTTGATTATGTGAAAGATTGACCTGAAAAATATCAAATATGCAACTGTCATGGACAGTGTTTTTGGTTTTATTGTTGGTCATGATAAAAGTGTTTAAAAGTGTTAGTATGTTTTCTTACCCTCACAGTGGTTTGTCCCAGTTTAAAATTTTCCAGCAGCAAGCTTTTGTGAATTTAAAAATAAAGATGATTTATTATCACACATCTGCTGCAGAGGTTTAAAATGCAACATCTCACACATAATTTCACACACACACAGATTAGCTACAGATGAAAAAGAAGAATACAATTACAATTTGGAATGATTTTAGTCTTTTTTGTAGCAGGCCTGCAAACTAACAGGCCTACAAAACTTAGATAAATTGATGCTTTAGCTGGAGTGGAGGTCTTGTAGAAGCAGAGGATTCTTAGTAAGTTGCAAGGCTTCTTGTAGTTAAATTGCCAGGAGGAGGGAGAGTCAAAGGCTGCACTCTTTCATCCATGCATGAGCTGGGACATGTTTATGTATTTCAATAAAAAGTTTTATTTAATTTATAAACCCTTCATGAAACCTCATCCCACCCGTGGATGAGGTTTCATGAGAAATGTGGGCTCTTTGCCTGCCCACCAACCTTAAGGTTGGTCGGGCAGCCCAGAAAATCAGCTCAATTAGTTGATAAATGGCTTTAATAGGCCTTTGACAGTTCAGTGGGCACACACTGAAGATCAGAATGACGCGCGGTGACGTTGGGACGCACATCCAACATCACCGAGCACCACTTTACACATTGGTGAGCGGGGCCCGCCCCCACATGCCGACCAGAAGGTTCAGGCCTTTGTGCTTGGAATGAGGAGCCATCACAATACAATGAAAGGGCAATGAAATCTATATCATATTCGTTTAACGCCCATTGAGTTTTGATGTCTCTATTTTCCATTGTGAAGCAGAAAGACAAGTCAGCAGGTATATTCTGGTCCTTTCTGTTGATGGTCCATCTTTGA